>NC_054750.1:30218752-30558237 GCF_018143015.1 Lytechinus variegatus
ACTTGGATATTATTACCTTGGCTTTAGCCCCACAGCCTTATACAGCGCGGTGGCATTTCAAGGTATAAATTCCTGCCAGGTACCCATTTAACTCACCTGGGTTGAGTGCAGCACAATGTGGATGAATTTCTTGCTAAATGAAATTGCGCCATGGCTGGGATTTTAACCCACGACCCTTTGTTTCAAAGTCAGACGACTAATGACCAGTGATAATAAACCAGTGGTTTTGCCTATTTATGGGAAAATCTGCTATTTAGGAGCCCCGATTGAGACAAAAATCTGTTTCCCCTATAAAGCAAACCTACTCTACCTCTACTGTATAAATGATGTATATTTTATACATTGAATTAAATGTCAATTGGAATAAAATAGATGTTTAATTGAATTGAAACGACGTTAAATAATACAACAAATAATCTCCGTCATTCCTTCAATGGCTTTATTCATTTCAAGTGAATGGGAATTTGGAAGAGAGTAAAATTCATCTGAGAATTGAACTATGTCATCGGAAACTGAAATGTAAACTTCGTTTGAAAATAATCAGTATATAGAGATTGTCACTTCGTTTGAAATATTTGTCATATCACTGGGCCTACCATCCAGTGTAATTTTTTTCGTATCTACTTGAGATGGAAATGGACACCAGCCATTAGTGTATTTTGAAGGTTTGATATCTCAATTTCACTTTTGAATGTTGCTGTGAGGTTAGAGCTGTCACCAAGCAACATTTTGATACATAATTTTACATTGCTCTTTCAATTCAACGGTAGTAAAAAAAAGTAATAACACAATTTGAGACTATTACCTACATGTACCTAGCAGTGATCTATTGGGTCCATACGAACTACCTCTAGTACCAAATCTTTTCTGTGGTGTTGGTTGTATGAACTCATTTTTCGCTGCTCCTTGCTCCCGGACTACATGTTAAAGAAGACGTTGTACACGTTTTTACTGAATGTGATATGAACAAACATTTTCATTTTCATTTCATTCATGTATTCAATTTTTCCGACAAAATGTAGAAGCAATAATTACAATAAATAAAATATAACATCAGGAAATACAAATGACATAAGTATTCATATAAACCAAATATAAAGAATATACACCTGATACAGAAGATAATATATCAAAAATGTTGGAAAAACGGAGTGGTCCACTGAAAAGCAAAGCTTGTAAAGTGTGGACCACTCCAGACGAAAAAAAGTATAACACTTAAAACTATATGGGCCAAAAAACGAACGGCAATACAAAATAGATAATGAAATAAAGATATAAATAATAATTATAATAAAGGAAATTAAATTAAAGGATGAGCAGAGACAAAAGACAACAAAGGACATGAAGACACACAAAAAAATAAAAATAAAACACACAAAACAAGAGTAAAAATAAACAAACATTGCTGCACAAACTGCGAAAACCGAAGAACGGATAAATGGAGAAAGAGAAGGTCAAAGATAGAAGGAGAGGGAAAGAGAGAGAGAGGGGGGGGGAAGTGTAGTCAATCTCACACCAACACCGAGGGCAATCTGTAAATAGGTAAACAATAAATAAACAAATAATTATAGAGGAAAAAGAATCAATGTGAAGTTTTGTAAGATTGCAACAAAATAAATTTTAATTTTCTTTTAAAGAAATTAAGAGAAGGGGAAAACTGGATATCTGGGTGAAGAGAGTTCCAACTGAAAAATTTCGGCCCCTATATATAAATGTATTTAGGGCGAACAGTGTTCTGAGCATGGGCAAATGAAGGTCGTCGCGACCTCTAGTTGGGTAATTGTGTGAGGAGCTGTTTTTTAAGAACATGTCATGAAAAATAAAAGGAAGCATATTATTGTTGTATTGGTACATGAATTGACCAAGCTGGAGTAGGTAAAGATCACTGATCTTCAAAATTTTGTTTTCGAAAAAATAGGATCAGTGTGGGAACGTACGTGAGAAGAAAAAAACAATTCGAAGTGCTTTCTTTTGCAGCAATAAAATCCTGTTAAGTAAAGTTTGATGTGTGTTTCCCCATATAAGCAGACCGTAGTGAAGATATGGTAATACTAAAGAAGAGTAGAGTGTGAGTAAGGAAGTTGACGGGAGGAACATTCTTAATTTATTCATAACACCAATATTACGAGAAATTGTTTTGCAAATACTGTCAATATGACACTTCCAAGAAAGCTTATTATCTACAGTGATACCTAAAAATTTAATATTCGATACACATTCCAATTGAAAATTATCAAACTTAATACTATTAGGTAATGAAGTTAAGGTGTTACTATACAACATGTATTTTGTTTTTTCAATATTAAGAGAAAGTTTGTTACTTCTAATCCATTCGAGTATTTTAGACAGTTCTTGATTGAGTGTTTGAACAAGAGTGTGTGGGTCTTTATCAGAAAAAAATAAATTGGTGTCATCAGCAAAGATTATGAAAGACAAAATTTCAGATGATCTGCAAAAATCGTTAATATATATTATGAAAAGAAGAGGTCCCAAAAGGCTACTCTGTGGCACACCGCAATTAATGTCACATAAGTTGGAAGAATGGTCGTTCAGTGAAACAATTTTTTTTCGATTGGAAAGGTAATTCCTAAATCACTCCAAGGCCTTGCCACGTACGCCATAATGAAAAAGTTTGCTAAGTAATATTTCGTGGTTGATTGTATCAAAGGCCTTGGAGAAGTTTAGGAATATACCAACCATATGAGAAGATTTATCTAAAGCATGAGCTACCTTTTCAATAAATGACAAGAGAGCATGAACGGTACTGTGTTTTTCTCTAAAGCCGAATTGAAAATTTGAGAATATATCATGATTTTTTTAGGAAAGTGAAAGTTCGAACATATATGATTTTTTCAATTTTTTTTTTTAAAACACGGTAGTAAAGAGATTGGACGATAATTATTGACACTCAACCTGTCCCCTTTTTATAAAATGGGATAACTTTAGCTATTTTCATAGAATCAGGAACTTGCCCATTAGTTAAAGATAAATTAATAATATAAACTAGGGGAACAGCCAGGGTGACCAGATTTCACAAAATGAAATACGGGACAATCGACAAAGCACGCTACATGAGCGGATGGTCTTAACAAAAGTAGATCAACAAAGAAGGCTAACTGTTAGACTTGCGAAAAATATAAAGATTTGGGAGTGTGAACGAAAGAATGAAAGAGAGAAAGAATAGGCGAAAGAAAAGAGATGAATTCAGAAGAAAAAAAAATAAAGGGGAAGATGAAAAAAATAAAGAATTGGAAGAGATAAAAGAATGAAGGAAAGAAAGAATAAACGAAAGAAAAAAGAAGAAAAAAATAAAGGGGGAAAAAAAAGTTAGAATAAGAGAAGGATGAAAAAAATATATAAAAAAGATAGAAAAAAGGTTTCCGTCATTCTTTGAAAATCAATATAGAAAGAAAAGAAGAGAGGAAGGGAAAATTAATAAATGTGTGGAAGAAAAAAATAAAGGTGAGAAAGGAAAAAGTAAGATAAAAGGAGGAAAAAAAAATGAAGGAAAGAAAAATGTTTCCTTCATTCTTTGAAAGATAGGACAAAGAAAGAACGAAGAAAAACACGAAAGGGGGAAGGAAGGGAAAGAAATAATAAGGGAAGTAATTAGAAGAAAAGATAAAAGAATGAAAAGATGAAAGAGAGGGAGGGCGAATGGAGGAGAGAATGAAAAAAAAGAAAATAAAGGAGAAAAAGAAGAAAATGAGAGGAAGGGAGAAGAAATCAAAGAAAAGTTTAAGGATAGAAAGAATAAAGGAAATAAAAAAAGAAAGTTAAAAAAGAAGGAAAGTAAGAGAAAGAAGAAAAGAAAGAAAAATGAATAGAGAGAGATAAAGGATCAGGAAAGAAAGATAGGAAATGAAGGTCAAAAAAACGGCAATGAGGAAGGATAGAAGAATGAAGAAAGAAGGATAGAAAAGAAAAGAAAGAAAGAAAGAGGACAAAAGTTCAACTTTCAAGCAAACCAAAAAAAAAATCTTATCAAAGAAAAATCATAATGGTATTTGCTGGGTTTTAATGTTTCTTTAAAACTGATCTGTTTTGAAAATGAATAAAATTTCAAAGTGAAACATTGTCAAACTTAATAATTAGAGGAAACATCGCGGCATCATACACAGGCATCTCTCCCATCCCATTAATAAATTCGCACAGATCACAAGACTCAAAACGAAAGTTGAAACAACTAGATCTATATTTATGAAAACTCAATTAACTGGTTCCTCTGATTACATCTCCACATCAGTAATCTGATAATCCATATTATGATTATGACTATTTTCCGCCGATTTTGTGATTATTTTGGTGGAAAAACTGTTTATCATGAGAAATTGTTTGCGCCATTGAGAATCTGCTCCGGTCCTACATGCCTAGCTAGTAGCCTGTCACACACAAGCAGAAGGCCAGCAGTTTGTTTGCAATGCATTAAATTAAGAAAATTACCGCACAACTTCCAAAAAGTTTACAGTTTTCGATTTTATTGTAGTCTCTGCTTCGTCATAATTATTTTGGTTACTTGATGAAACTTTGTCACTTTTAAATGTATTGACTTTATTTTGTTCAATATTCTGAAATACGGGACAAATCGGCGTCCCGGGAAGGTGTGTCGGGACGCCGGGACAAAGGGGCAAAATACGGGACGATCCCGGGAAATACGGGACGTCTGGTCACCCTGGGAACAGCAATGAATGGAATAATTGATTTTACTAAAATAATTTTAATATCGTCATATCCAGAGCTTTTCTTGTTTCCTAAGTGAGAAACAATGTCCATGACTTCATGAATATGCGTTGGATTTAAAAAGATCGAGTTTGGGTTAGAGGGACCAAGAAAATCAGAGAAATGCCCACGAGAGGGCGGTATATTGTTGGCCAAATTTTTGCCTATGGAAGAAAAATGAGTATTAAAAATATTTGCTATGTTACCACAATCCTGAATAACCATATCATTTGAAGATAGTGTGCATATCATGTTTATGTAATTCTAGTTTATTAGTAAAATATTTTTTTTTTCTAAGCGAATTATTCTCGTCAACGTGTTTTTGTAAGATGTATATTTATCTCTATTTCTTTCAGTAGGTTTGGATTTGTATTTATAATATAGATTATTTTTTCGGTTTATTGAACGAAGTAAAGATTTTGATATCCAAGGAAGTCTAGGTGTTTTCTTGTAATTATTTTTGTTGTTATTTCTTTGCTTTGGAAGAAAAGTATCCATGTGCCTATTAAGTAAGGTAATAAAATTATCATATGAAGAGTTCACATCAGTTGAATCAAGAACACAAGACCAGTCCATATTTTCTCAACTATGATTCAGTCTAGAAAAAATTCCGTGCGTTAACTATACGTTCAAGAGGGCGGGTGCCGTGAATATGGTTGGGTTGCGATAATTTGTAGGAAGTCATTATCGGGTAATGATCAGTTATATCTGAAAGAATAATGTATGAATCAGGATGAGGAACAACATTGGAAAAAATATTATCAATTAAAGTACTAGATAAATTTGCAACACGAGTGGGTTTGGTAACGAGTGGCAAGAAAGAGGCAGACAAAAATGTTTCTGTAAACTCATGTGCAATATTATTAGAGGCACATTTAAGAATATTTATATTAAAATCTCCCATAATAAAACAATCTTTATTTTTAAACATGTTGTTCCGAAGTATGTCAGATAAACGAGCAATGAAATCGTTACCATTAGAGCTGGGAGGGCGGTAAACAACACCTACAATAACATTCCTACCGCCTGGAACTTCAATTTCTAGAAAAAGAGATTCCATTATACATTATTACTAATTGAAATTGTTTTGTGGACAAAGTAACGGAATTTATGAAGAATATACAACGCGACGCCTCCACCCAATCTCCCCTGACGGTTTTTAGTAACAAGGTTATAATTGTCAATTGAAAATGGAAGGTTGGAGTCATGTGAAAGCCAAGTCTCTGTTACACCTATAACAGATAATGGTTTAGGAGAGGGATTATTTAAAAGCAACTGTAATTCATCAAAGTGTCTGTTCAGGCTTCTTATATTAAGATGAAGTAGAGAAAGTGTGTCACAGTTAAAGTTCATGGTAACGTTGTCAAATTGAGAAACTGTAATGTATTTACTAAAATGATTATTTGCTGGATCGTGTTGACCGAGATTAAGCAGCAACTCTTCAGCCGATGAATTTATTTGATCCGCTATAGAATCATCATAAGTATCTGAAAAATTTGATTGAGTTGTGTTGCTTGGACTAAGAGAGGACCTGAACAAATTAAATAAATCTTCGGCTGTTATAGAGTTAAAAGCAATATGATCATTCGGCGTAGCCATGGTGAAAGGGTGAATAATTACTGAAGCCAACGGTGTGGTCAGAAGACTGGTAGAAAGGACAAGAAATCATGGGATGAAGAGTGAAAGAAGGACAGATTTGAGCAGCAGGACAAACAGAAACACAATGCTCACAAAAAACTAAGATATTAATTAAGAACATGGATAGCTTACTTAGGCAATATATATCAAAGGAAACAAGAAGATAATTAGAAAAATTTAACTAAAATATATGGTTACAAAAAACGATAACAACAACAAAAACTTTAAGTATCCGTCTCTCCTGATGGTTTTTCTTGTATACATCAATGAAAAAAATGAGGATATGGAATGAATATGAAATAAATGTGTCAAAAACAAAAACCAATCAAAGAATGAGGGCTAGAGCAGGTAAGTAATCGAGAACCTCGAGAATATAGAATCGTATCATTTGGGGGAAATCTTACATAAAGTGAAGGGGGACAATAACATTAAAAATGTAGAAGAGAGAGGAAATTGTTCATAGAAGGGAAAACAAATCCGCAAATCACCTGCATGTAATTGACATAGAGCCCAACCTCTTTTTGTAGGGTTGTAATATAAAATGATTTTCGACGAAGTTAAAAAGAAGACCCCAAATAACAATCGGCAGTCTATAACGTAAGATATTCTAAGCCACTAACAAACATAAATACACTCTAAATTCCCTTGAGTGCACTTAGACAACAAACCAACATTTAAAATAGGCCTATATCTCAGATAGATTCAGAATTTTTTAATAGAAATTCTTATTCAATTATTAAAACAGGCACCTAGATTGATTGTAATCTAGGAAACTTAATGACCTATTAAAATAATGCGCACTCGTATTACGAAGACCAACGTAGGTGGGCAATACATCGACTATCACTTTTTTTTAAACAGAGTATTCAAAGAAGTATTGAACAAAGGAACTTTTCAACTCAATTCGGAATAAATAATACTTGTGTATTACAGTGTACATAAGAAACACTAAAATATGGAAAGGTGTCTGCACATTTAATTCAGGTCATGCTATAATTCTAAAATACCTGCAAGAAAATAATTATCATCGAAACATAATGAGCAAAGCCTATAGCAACAAGGTGCAAACAAGTAGTATCCATCTTGCGATCTTATCAAGACTGGACATAGTTTCACAAGGATGGAAACCCATGAGTATATATTCAAGTAATTCTTTTTTATCAAATAAGACAGTAAATAGCAATGATGGAAAAGGTATTTATATTTTTCACGCTTTGTCACATGAAAATAATGAGACAAATACATAGACAAGAATAAACTAGTGTACACAAGTAGGTTCGCGAATTCAATTTTCTAACAGGGATGATGGTAACTCAAGAAAACGATTAACGTCATCCTTGTAAGTTAGGAAAAACGCATTCTCATCATAACAATACTGATGAGGGGGAAAAATAATAACTAAGTTCATTGAAACCTGAACAAAAAACCTAATAGCTCTGGGTTATGAACTATAAATAAATCATAGAGAACTATGATCTGGCAAACCAGCACGCATAATGGAAAATTAAAACATACATTATCACAAACATTCTTGATCCAATCATCCGTGGTAACAAGGGCTTGTTAAGGCTGGTTGAACACACATACATGTACACAACTACATGCAAATGACTTTCAATGACTGCCCTATCCGGCTCAGACATGATATTGGACACTTGATCATTGGCAATAGCCTAATCTTTACCTATACAATCGACTGCACAAAGAGTGCAGATGTAATGGATGGTTGGACACAAAAGTAAACAGATAACAAACAGGGGTATAATTACGATAGGCATATCAATTGACTTTTCTGCGCGAGTAACGATCATGTTTTATTATTTCCTTTTTTTTTCAGAAAGTGTAAGCCCCACATTAAAATTCACCTCTCTATGTACTATGTTATTTTACCTCCTGAATAGTGGGTTTTAACGTCAACTAGCCATTGAATCACGAAAAGAAAACCTACACTCTAAATTTCTTGGAGTGTCCCAGGGATTAAATGATAATTAGAGTAAAATATGAATCAAATAGATTCAGAATATAGTCTTGTTGATTAAACATTCTTCATCTCATACTAGCCTGGTTCCCATTAACAGGCGCTTTGTTTGCTTTGCAATCCAAGAAACCCAGAGTGTATTAAAATCTCGGCAAACTATGATGCTTTAAAAACTATAAATATCAGCAGATATAATGGATTATTTAAGTCATTACAGAGACAAAACAATTGTAAAAAAAATAATTTGCAAAGTTCGCTGATGAACAAACCATGTATAGTCGTAGCATAACAAAGTCGGTATGTTGGTGGTTGGGATTAGGAAGAGAAAAATATTGAATGGGAAGGTGAATCCAATATGTAAGTTACTTAAAACAAAACTTTTCTTAAAGTGATAAGTAAGGAGAAAATCTGTGTATAATAATAATAATATATTAATATAGGGTATTTATATTGCGCACATATCCACCTTGTTAGGTGCTCAAGGCGCTCCTATATTACCCGGCTAAGCTAGGCGTTCATAGCGCACACAGCTTTTTAAGGAATTACTTCCTACCGGTACCCATTTACCTCACCTGGATTGAGTGCAGCACATTGTGGATCAGTTTCTTGCTGAAGGAAATTACGCCATGGCTGGGATTCGAACCCACGACCCTCTGTTTCAAAGTCCGAAGACTAATCCACTTGGCCACAACGCTCCACGACCAATAATATAACGACCAATTGACAAATAACCTCCAAAAGACAATACATGTGTATTTTGATTATCAATAGTACCCACATAACAATGTGCATATGTATTATAATAACACCCAAAGGATAGAGCTAATAATCAGAAAAATGATCTGAATATATACTTTACTGTAAATGTACATTTCAGCAATGACAGCTACACAATTAAATTAAAGAAGAGAAATAACAAAAGTAACTGAGAGATCAATTAGGAGGGAGAAAACATGAGAAGGTTGTCATCCTGGAGCTGGACTAACCTGGTACAGTAATGAATCTTTAGGCATAACCAGAGGCTGAACTGAAAGAGTCGTGGCCTACATGATGAGAAGTGTCACGGGATGTTTCTTCAAAGTTGTAGGCATCTCCTCCACGAAGACGCCACTTGCCAGCGTAGAAACGCATTCTTACACCTTGTGTGTAAAGCAATTGAACCTGTTTCGCCCATTTACGTTTTTCGTAAAGATCAGCGCTCGTGAGATCATCTATGATGAAGATTTTTTCTTTTTTCAGAACATCGCGAGCTCTTTTCATAACTTCAACTTTGTCACGGTATGATAATAGCTTCACTAAGATTCTTATGTTAGGAGTGTTGTTATATATGTCAATAATAATAAACAGTTCTTGTATAGCGCATATCACAATCATGAAAAATGTCTCTATGCGCTTCCAAAGAACTTGGATATTATTACCCCAGCTGTAGCTTGGCAGCCGTAATTACTAAGATTACAGCGCACCCATTCGCCTCCCCTTTGTCGAAGGAAATTACGCCATGGCTGGGATTCGAACCCACGACCTTCCGTTTCAAAGTCCGGAGACTAATCCACTGGGCCACAACGATCCATGTTATGTATAGTCTTAACGTAAAAATTCATGGGAATACCTTTTAATTACTAAAATTCAATACTGATAAGAACACTTATATAACATTGACAATCGCCTTTTTGTGTATATTGTTCAGGAGAAATAGATACGATATAGACAGAAGAGATTCAAGTTTGAAATAGCATTTGTAAGAAAAATCGAAAATAGAATAATTACAAACAAAGAATTGATAAAGCCAGATTAATTAATTTATCTATTAACTCTTATACATCCAGACGTGGTATGTGAATGGCAGGAGCTAGGTGACTCTCAATACCTCATCGTGTCCACTAGGGCAACGCCAGAAACTGCTAGAACAACATGTCAGGGTTATGGCGGTGATCTGGCTCTCATCAAAACTCGTGAAGTCAACGTAAGTCTTATAAACATAGCCGTACTTTATTTATCTCAACCCAGACAAAAACACGAGAGGCGAGTAAATGCAATTTCCGTGAAGTTTAATAAAAAACTTGTTTCCAAAGAGCTTCTTCGAAATAAATGTATACCGAAATGTAGAATGATATGTTGTCAAAAAGTCAAAATGATATTATTAAACAATAAAAACATAATAAATGTAAACGTAAAAGCCTCCTGAGATGTGTCATATGCGAAAAAATTAAACCAATCTCCTCAATTGTCAATTAAAACAGTCCATCCACATCCATGTCAAAGGCACCAGTTTGACATGTTGGCGAATATGTGGGAAACGTAAAATTCCATCTGCAAAGCTACGAAGCAAAGATTCCGGTTTGCAAAACGAGCTTATGCAGGAAAACTATAACAAAAACTAGTGCCCAGAAGCCCCACCAACGGCCCTGAACTAGAATGTGAACGAGGCGACGTTAATGTTCGCTCCGAAATGGAATTCGCTGATGGCCTCACCCGGGGGGGGGGCACTCGACCAAAAAAGTGGTGGGGGTGTGCCGCGGGCGAAACAAAAAACGGGGGCCTTGGAGCGGGCCTATTGTAAAAAGGAGGGTCCTCGGAACGGGCTTCGGAACGACAAATGTTTGTGAAAACGGGGGTCCTTGGAACGGATCGCCAGCGTGTGAGTGCGTATGCATCCCTATGGAACGGTCATGCGTGCAAGATGCAGCTAGCGCGGCCTCCGCCGGGGAGCTCTGCGGCCGCTTTTCACCAAAATTGCAGCTCATTCAATGCGATCGGAGCGGCGTAACGAAAAATATGCGAAGCTTTGGAGCGGATTTCTCTCTTCTTTTTTCTCGATAAGAAGAAAATGCTATGCCTTGGAGCGGCTTTCTTTGTTCTTTTTCTCAACAAGGCAAATATGCTATGCCTTGGAACGGAAATTTGAGTGTAAAATGGGGGTCCCCTCCGCGGCACATACCCACTATGCATTATATACTGAGTGCCCCCCCCCCCGGGTGGCCTCATCCGAGCCCCGTTGACATTATAACCTTAGGAGTGAAATATCAATATACGAAATTGGTCTAAATAAATGAAAATTATTGTCTCAGTAAGCCCCAAATAAGTTAAGAATCATAATGTGTTGTGGCTTGCAGAAAACAGGTAAATTGAGATGAAAGATGCTTTCCAATTGACTCCACGAAGAAGAATGCTAACTTGTTAGAATTTGGATTTCGCCCCCTCCCGAAATTACCACGTCGGCTATTGCGACGTAGTATTTTTTAGCCACGCCTCCTTGTGATGTCCGAAAAATACAAAAAATCGAAACACAACATTTTTTAGGCCACGCCTCCTCGTGAAGTCCGTACAAATACCACATTTGGCATCGCAAAATATCTCCGCCACGGCCAAGGAATTCGCCTGACCATTCTCCTTCCTTGTAAGACGCCCGTTACGTACCGCTGGCGGGATATGTTGTTGTCCAGCTAGTCTGACCTGAGATAACCTCTCATTAACTCGCTTCGCGCGTTAAGGGGTATTATGAGGTCAAGTATTTATTTCTTAATTAAAAAGTTTCAGTCTATCCTGTAGAGTTAATTCAATTTTATAAGAAACTAATATGAAGTTACGGGACCATGCAGGGTTAAATAAATCAGGGGGTCAGCAAGGAGTAGTATTTTCCAAGGAAGCAGGCAGACGACCAAATAAAACTTTCTCCATCCAAAAAATCAAAAAGAGAAAAAAATGTAATAATTGCACACAAAATGTTTGACATGCAGGTCTTAATATTCGACAATGAGAGATTTGTTTATATATGGGATAGAGAAAAACAATCACCCCAATTACGGCTCAGTCTGTTGCCAATCAATTGTGAACGTACTCTCCCGGAATTAAAGGGATGGTCTAAACTGGAGATATTTTATATATCACTTTGAAAAATTGAAAATTGGATAATGAATAACAAAGTTATTGAATTTTAAAGATTCGCATTATTGCAGTGAATCACATTTATTCTGCTCTGTTTATTTACATATAAATATTTTCAGCCAGGGCCATCCCTTTAAGCAAAATAAACAAGCCAATGTACAACTGATATAATCATTTTTTGTTTTATAGATTATATCTATTCATATTTCAAACTATGTAATAATCATTATGTTTATCATTTACCAAGAGACAGCAACCGGCTTCTCCGATCCAAGGGGTGCGTCTTAATGTGATACCATTGCAATTTTCTTTCCCCCTCTCGTCCGTTTTTTTTCTTTAAAACCTGAAAAATCATACTGAATAATCAAAGCATTAAATAATGATTTCATGTTCAATATTTTACGGAATCATATCATATACCGGTAACAATTGGAATAACAATGACTGTTATTGTTCAAATATATAAGTTCATCTGATCTTTATTACAGGATGATATTGCACATTATGCGAACCCCCTTATCAGATAAAAAGTATTCTTCATCACAAAAGATGTTATTCCATATGCTCAATATAGCAATTAATCATTGAAATACCGATTACTCTAAAATGTTTATTTATAATGTAGCTTCCTTCTTTGTTTCCAACTACATTTTCCACACGTGTCGTATTGTTAATGTTCATAAGGTTGTCTTCGTCATCCAAATCTGCAATCTTTCATGATATTTTATTAAGATTAAATACAAATATGTAATTGTATGAGACCGCATACACGCGTCCCCACTTCGGCGATTAACGATAATTGGGTCCCCGGCTGTCAACTCTCAAGACAAAGTGTGCGTTCCTTTGTGTGGTTGTGGCACTGTGTGTGGGTAGGTATTTATGTGGATATATGTTAAGTAGAAAGGAGCGTGAGTGGTAACATTTGCGAGTGATATTCCTATATTTTCATTCTTATTTTAATATTCATGTTTCCTCCTTTTTGATGTTTACAGTCATTTATCAGAGACATTATAGGTCAAAGTAACTCAAACAATTACATGTACTTTGGGCTTCGCAAGAAAGGCAATGGGGACTTCACTTGGCTGGATGATACTGCACTTGATGGGTATGTTCTTCATTGTTTTCTTTTTCTGACACGGGCCTGCCGCATAACCATTTTGCCATCCCAAAATAAAACAACTAACACTCAGTTATCATTAACCCTTACGCATGCAGGAAAAACGAAATCTGGCAATAAAAGTAGGAGTGGGATGTAAATGGATGATTTTTCATTTTGCTTCGGGAACTGTATTATTTATATTCTCTTCCTTTTACCCTATCTTAACATGAAATTGCAATATTTTGGTATCGACTTTGAGAAAAAAATATGTGTTGGCCTTAAATTTAAGCTGGCCGCCATTTTACCCGGATACTTAATTTTTTGGCCATAACTTTTTTTTCTTCAGGGGGCCAATTTTCATTGACAGGTGGATACCACGTGTGACCATGGGGTTTCAAAATGCTCCCTAAATAAGTATTTTACATGTTCTGAAAATGCACTTCTTAACAATAGTCCAGTCATTTTAACTTTTCACTTGGAAAAAATTGCAAAAAAATTTATTCAAATGCAGAACATTTCTTTCAGGTCCATAGAAGGCCATGCTAAAAGTTCCACGAAATCCGAATAGGGGAAACTGTTCTAATTTCAATAAACATAATGGTTAGTTTTGGTCATGTTCGCTCATTTAGTTTACGTAGCAGACGACGCTAGTGTATACGTTGTACTCAGACCCGATTGCAAATCATATCAATTCCGGACTCGATACTACTATAAATATTGGCTTCCCCAAACTATAGTTTGGGGAATAAATATTAGTAAGCAAAAAAATTATACTACAAGAACATTGTTACTATTAACATTAAATGCATTAATTTGATTCTGTTTGGACTGCATTATTGTTCAACATGAAAGAGTCCAGGCACGGAAACTGTCATTATGCTTGTCACGTGACGATGTACACTTAAATAATGACATCTTCTGCCTGCTCGATGTCAGAGTTCAAGAGAAAAATGAGATGTAGCTATTAGACCTGCCACATCCTATAATACTACTATTGAACTACCGAAGTCACTCATGCACCCTTTATCATATTTTGCCAATTTATGGGAAAATCTGTCAATTTAGAGCCCCTGAAGAGGGGAAGGGTCGATGCGGTGATAGACAAAACGTAGTCGTCTTTAAGTGGATTAAAATGCACTGTAAGTGGTTTCAAATATTTAAATACAAGTGTCATATTAGGTAATTTTGTTTATTGAATTGTGTTCCTTAAATCTTAGTTTATGTTATTATATATTTTATTATGTCGTGCAGTATTTTCGGCCTTTTTATGTTATATTTATCATAATTATGTTGTGAAACGGAAATAAATAAATCAAATCAATAATAAAATTGACTTAACCATGTAACAGAGAGTCAATTTGCCTGAATAATGGGGTGGTCAAAAACTGTGATTTTGTTTTAATAAAGAAACATATGTCTATGGATGCACAGGTAAAGAAAATATGTCAATCAGTATACAATAATATTCATAATGTTAACAGCATGAGGAAAGTCCTTGACCATAAGTCTGCTTCTTTGCTTATACACTCATTTGTACTATCTAGATTAGATGTTAGAAATGCTCTTCTTTTTAATATAACCTCACGCGATGTTAATAAACTTCAGTATGCTCAGAATACAGCTGTCAGGGTCTTAACTGGTACGTCAAAATAGCAACGCATCTCACCAATTCTCAAAATATTACATTGATTGCCAATTCGGAAGCGTATAGAATTTGAAATTCTTCTCCTCACTTGGAAAGTGTGTTACATATAAGAATTGTAAAAGCAATTACTTATTTAGTAATTTCCCCTTTAAGGATAGCTTAGAATGATCAAGAACATTACACATATTTGTAAAAACATTTGTTAAGCAGGCCTCTGCCTATTTAAAGGCCAAGGATTATTGTTATTTCTGAATAGAGATTATGAACAATAGGCTTAGCTATTTTATTGACACTGTTGATTTCAATGAGGTCATTCAAGAATGTTTTAGAAATGAAGAATGCTCCTGAAAGAAGGAGAATGTTCTTTTAAAAGACAATACCAGAGGCTTCCATAATAGTGAATGCTAGAAGCCTCTAGAATAGTGGATACTAGAATACTCTAAAATAGTTGAAATGTGTATATATAAACTGCAGTTTCTCCAAGGAGATCATCACATCACATCATACCAGATCACTTCACCAGATCAGATCAGAGCTAAGAGTTTCATGCCAGACTTTATGTCAGAGTTTATTTCTACCTGGAATATATACACAACAAAAAAAGTAAGTCCCCCCCTAAACAAACATCAATAATTTCCGAACCAATGCGAGTTTTTGATATATTTTTACATGAGCGTGTAGGTAATTTTATAAGCTACCCTCTGAGTAAATTTTGTGGATGTATCTTACGTCATGCTTCAGTGAGCATCATCAGAAGGCAAAAATGTCACTTTTCAAAAGTCACAAGCAAAATATCATGACTTTGATTCCATTTTATTGGAACTAATTCCACATTCTCATCATGAAAAATAGTCAGAAGGCTTGTAAAAGGTACTTTCTAAAAGACGATACAACTTTTTAAGCTAAATTTCACGGTTGAATAAACTCAAGTCCAAATTTTCTATAAATGGATTTTTACACATTTCTATCAATAAAAATGCCAGAATATGATGACAGTTATTTTTGGGAAGACTATATTCAACAATATTCATCGTTTCACGGTTCAATGAACATCTATTGGAAACAAAAAATGCGATTTTCAAATGTCGTAGGCAAGTATTGCTTCATTTGGTTACTGAAAGTGATCTTTTCTCAACTTTTTCGTTATGTTCATGACTAATTAACATGCTTCAATGATTCAAAGGTGTCAAATTAAACATTTACGCTTGAATGAACATGTGGAATGTGATTAGCTATTTTTTACGTTATTGGAAAAAATGCAATTTGTAACTATGGATATCTGCCACAAAACTCCTTGCACAGTTCATTTGATTTGATTTCCATGAAAATCCCGATGTTTAATGCATCAGTGAGCATACAATATTCGAAAATTATGCAAATGAGAAGAAATTTCAAGGCCTTGGCCCCACTCTGTACCGTATCGAATGGTTATTTTGGTGTGCGCACCTTTTGATAGTGTGACTCTGAAGCCATATGCGAAGTTTCATGAAATAACTGTTGGCAGAAGTAACAAAAACCGTCCATGAAACAAACCCTCATTTCATATTTGTTAAAATTTTGACTTCCTCTCTCATAGACGTGTGTACATTATGTGTGCATATGTTTAAGCATACGTAATCCCTTATTCAATGTGGTGGAACTTTTTTCAAGCCTGTCTTTAGCAATGTCGTTTGGCAGTAATGTTTATCAACCTATGGGCATAATTCTGTGCAAAAATGAAATCGATTTGTTAATTTATGGATGAGTGAGCACGCATCAAAGTGGGAAAATTGGTATTTTCAATGTCACAGACTCATTTTAAAGGGTAATAAAGTGAATATTGGGGGCAAATTTGGTTTCAAATGTGTCTTTAATTGCTGTTGTTTTATCATACATCATTTCTATCACCAAACACTTTCCGAACTTTGGCCATTTTCATGGTTGAGCGAGCGCATTCGAAAACTTAGAAATGAATACTCTTTATACTGGATAAATGTATTCTATTCCTAACAATTTCTCAGGATCAGTTGAATGTATGGACAGATCAGTGGTGGATCCAAAATTTTAAATGGGGGAGGGGCCTATAATCGGGGGAGCCATCAACTTTTTTCAAATTTTAACATGATCTAACAAGTTGTAGAAGATACTACCAAAAACCCCTATGATGATATGTCACAATACAGGGGCCGCAGAGCAGTTTTCAAAGTGGGAGGGGGGGGGGGGGGGGGGGCTGGCCATGCCAAAAATCACAATCGTATTACATTTTTGTACTTGCTTATGGAAAAAACTGGGGGATCCCCCCCCCCCCCCCGCTTCCGCGGCCCCTGCAATACATCGTGCTCACTCAACCATGAACATACGATATCAAAAATTTGGTCTGAAGTGGTTAAATGATGGATAGTAAAACAGCATAACACCATAAAATTCACCTAAAAACAATTTTTGCCCAACTTTGTATTTGCACAATCTTAAAAACGACTCTTGTGACTTTCAAAAATGGTCATTTTTAATTCAATCTTTAATTACTCATGCATGACTCAGCCGATCAATCTCATTTTTCCCCCGGAGTTGCTTAATGAGTGTAGAAAACCACCCATGAAATATCATATCTCAAACTGATTCGGTTCAAAAGTTACAGCAATTTGATTTAGGGGGGACTTACTTTTTTTGTTGTGTATATATCTTCTGTGGAATTATTTGCCCGCCATCAATGAACTGTTTGCAGTTATTTTGAGAGAGGAATTCTCAGTTCTCATCGAGATCATCAACCTGTTTTAATGAACACTCTTCAACCCATGGATTGCTGAAATTGACTGTTAATCATCGTCAACATTGTCTTCACGGACATTTCAACTCGTTACAGTGACTCTTGTTATTCATCGTGCTTCAACATCAGTTTCATCATCGCCATCATTGTGAATTTTCGCCAGCCAACTGGGATTTTATCATTTGGACCATAAATTTGGAATAACACCAGAACTGATTTCAAGAGACGTAAGACTATTATTATTTATGATTTGTTTGTGTAAACTTTATTATTTCCTGTAATAATAAAGAGGAGATTAAATTTAAAATATACTTGTTATTTGTTGCAGTATCGTAACGGGAAACGAAAACCAAATTTGTATAAGCCAATTTGAAACTAAAACAGTTTTTCAGGAAACGAAAGTCAATTTGAAATTAAAGCCAATTTGAATTGGAAACATTTTGGAAATTTTTGGAAAGTTCTAGAATATACTGTACTGTGTTATTACTTGCTTGTATTTGTGTATATTCACTATGGCTACATTTGATGTTGAAGAATTTCTTGCAATGACAGAATTGTCATATGATCATTTGAAGTCACTGAAGAAAGATGATTTGATAACAGTTTGTGATCATTTGGGTGTATCTCTAGCCCGAGATTTAAAGAAGGCAGAGATAATTGACTTGTTAGCTAGTCACATGAAGCTTACAGAGGAGTCTGAAACTTCTATCAATATGTCAGAGGATGCTCAGATCCAACTGGCAAACATTGAATTGGAAAAGGAAAGAATCATAGAAAACCTTGAAAAGGAAAGAATCAGAGAAAACATTGAAATGGAGAAAATGAGATTGGAGTACCAGTTAAAGTTGAAAGAAATGGAGTTAGCTCATGCAAATACTAATGCTAACTCTGTTAAAGATAAATCTCCCCAAGGCTTTGATGTGGCGAAGAACATTCGCCTTGTGCCAAAATTTGATGAAGAGGGAGTTGATACATATTTTGTGTCATTTGAAAAAGTGGCCAAGAGACTGAATTTTCCCGAGGAATACTGGACTCTTCTCCTCCAAAGTGTTTTTGTTGGAAAGGCTGCAAAAGTCTATTCTTCACTCTCTGAAATGCAATCATGTGACTATGCTTCAGTGAAAGAAACAATTCTCAATGCATATGAGTTGGTACCAGAAGCATACAGACATAAATTTAGGAACATGCAAAGACAATCAGGCCAGACGTATGTTGAATTTGCTAGGGAAATGATGTTCGATAAGTGGTATAGATCACTGAAAGTTAACAAAGAGTTTGTTCACCTTAGGGAAGTTGTCCTCCTAGAAGAATTTAAAAACAGTCTTCCTTTTGGCATTATATCTCACTTAGATGACCATAGAGTTACTGAAGTCAGTAAAGCAGTCATAGTAGCTGATGAATTCGAGGTCACACATAAGGGTAGTGGAGATAGGCCTCATTTCAAGAATTATTGGAAAAAGAAAGGTGAAGGGTCATTTGAATCCCACAATAAACCTAGTGGGGGAAAACATGCAAGCAAAAACTGTCGAAAAGTTTTCTCACTAGACCATCCAGCCTGTCTGATAATAGCAGCAATGGGAACTTCTGATCTCTCAGCTGCTGACACCGACGAAGCCCTCGTGGAGTGCGCCTTGTAGATATCAGTGTCTATCCCAGCTGCAGTTACTCGTATCCATCGGGAGATGGTTTGTTTACTTATCCTCCCATGAGGCTCTGATAGCTGATAAAAAGGATGTTCTGTTATTCGAATATAATGTTTTAGATAATGAAGTACACATAGTCGTTTATCTAGAGGGTAAGCTTCCAATGTCATATCTCCAGTGATATGCCCTGGTCTGTCTTGTTTTAGTAGTTGTCCAAACCAAAACGGAGCTCCACTATCTTTAAGAGTCATTTGCTCAATGTTTAACTGATGAAGCGACTGCACCCGCTGCGCTGAGGTTTTGTCAAGAGGGTGCAAGTTTCAGGCTCAATAGCTTGAGGCTAAGGGTTTTCGCAGGTGCTTGCTTCCTTAAATGGTTCAACACCAATTTAACGTCCCAGATATGAGTGTACCTGGGTTTGGGTGGTCGAAGTTGAAAGGTTCCTTTCTTAAAGCGGTGCACTAAGGGATGAGTTCCCGCCGTAAAAGGACCATCTAAAACTAAAAATGTAGACAAGGCACTTCTTGTAGTGTTCAAGTTACTGTAACCAGCTCCGAGTTCAAACAAACTTGTAAAGAACTCCAACAGATTTTCTACTGATGATTGAACTTAATTCCAACCTTTGTCCAAACAAAAAAAATCCATTTTCTTATGTAGATACAGTATAGACTTTTTATTCAGTCTCCATGAAGACATTATGATCTCCGTAGACTTTTTATTCAGTCTCTTGAAAGGTTTCCGGAGATCCTGCAACATAATAGATCAATGCGATCCCAAAAGGGGTGAGTGACATTTGAGAAAGGTATACAGTGCCGGCCGCGGGAAACGTCACAGTGCCCCCTAGGGCGGACGCGGTAGCCCGTAGCGGGCATTTGAGGGGAGCGGACGCGGGAAGACGCCCGCGTCCACTCCCCTAGAAAATTATTGCCCTAGGGAACCGCCCGCGTCTATCCCCGGGGCACTGTGAAGCTTCCCGCGGCCGGCACTGTACACTAAAACTTTTCGAAAACTATCTTTCAAATCGGAAGCAAAAGGTAATAAGAGGCTGATAAAAGAAATAGAAAACTGGGAGCCCGGACTGAGAGAAGGGGAAAGGGGAGAAAGAGAATAGAGGGGGGGGGGGGGGTGAAGAAGAGGAGGGAAAAGGTAAAATGGAGAAGGAATATGGAAGGGGTAAAATTAAAACAAGAAGAACCTAGAGAGAAAGAAAAAAGAGGTGATGAAAAAAGCGAAGGTGAGATAGAAAGAAAAGAGGGAAGGTGGAAGGCAAATAAAAGAAAGAAGGATAAAGAGAAGGAATAAGGGGTGAGAAATTAAAAAGGAAGGGAATTGAGAAAGATGAAATAGCGGGGATAAAAGTTACTGAAGGCGAGAAAGATAGAGGGAAAGGGACTAAGAAAAGAAAAAAGGAAAGGGAAAGAAAAGGATACGACTATTCTTATCAAAATACTGGAACCTCTCTCTAATTTTCATCATTTTTTATCCCCTTCCTGATTTACCTTTATCTATCTCAACCACTAGCTCTCATCTCTTCCCGATGTTTATCTGTGGACATCATTTTCATATGCACCTCTCATCATCAAATTTATTTTCATTTATCGTTTAGTTCTTTCTCAATCCCTCTCTAAATCTACTCTCTCTCTCTTCCCAACATATAATGCTATGTTAAATTAAGCTACTTATACATTTCTACAGAATACAAGAAACTGTTGTTTCGCAATATAACGGAGGGGGTATTACAAAAGAAGGGGAAGGGAAAGCAATAGAAAATAAAGGGGAGAAACAAATCAAGGAGTGAAAGGGTGCACAGAAAACGAAGGGGGGGAAAAGGGAAGAGAAGGAAATAAAGGAAAGGGAAAAAGAAGGAAAGGGAAAAGGAAGGAAAGGGAAAAAAAATATATAGAGGGACAGCAGAAGGAGGGAAAAAGAGAAAAATATAAAGGGGAGCAAGAAGGAAAAGAGTGAATAAATGGGGGGGGGGGTGGGAAAGGGAGAGAAAGAGAAAATATAGCGGGGGATATCGAGCGTGATGATTAAAGGGATTTTCGACTATATTGTATCGAGGTGAACCCGGACGGGCTTTTATTCTTCAACTTGGCTCGACTAACTCCTTTGTTCCCCGAAAAGAAGTTAGGTTTGATAGCTAGCGTTTGCGTGAGCACCCGCTAAAATTCTTAATAAAAGAAAAGAAGGGTTTGTATAGCTCCATTCTTGCTTTGTCGGCAAGTGATAATTAACTCGCTAAGTACCCATTCCATACAACACGTCATAGTAGCTTTCAAAAACATACTTTTGCTTGGGTTTAAGCATTTAAGCTAAATGCGTTAGGAAAGTTTTTCATAGTTACATATATGCAAATAGTTTTGTTGTTCTGCTCTGGAGCACATTGAGCATCTAATCAAGATGGAAAGTGCGATTTACAAATCTCATGTATTATTTTATCTTCCATATAACACTGAATTATGTATTGTATCAAGCTGTGGTTTGGTTTTGTGATTTCGTTTTATCATTTCCAATTCATATAACAAAATATATTCGAAGGAAAATATTGTTTTACTGAAATGAAATAATTGAAACAATGTCTAGACCCTAAATGATATCCAACTAATCTATCAATATAAAACTGCAGTTCGTAAAAATAATAGGTTAATCTTTACTTCGACGATCATCATATAAGTGTATCAAGGATATTAATATTCGTTTTAAACCCATCTATAACTTTTTATAAAATTGCGCGTAATAAATGCGTTGGACAAGTAATCTTTACTTTGATTATGTTAATTATTATTATGTTCCCAATCCGAATATCTACCGATGTAACTAACACCGCAATCGAGAGCAGATAATGTAATCAGATGTTTTAGCAAAAAGACAAACTTGTTAAATCTGCAACATTGGGGTAAATTTATATTTTTTACAGGGTGGGGGTTTTAAAGACCCGATTTGAACCGAATTGAAAAGAATATCCTTATTCATTTTTGTTGACGCATCAGATAATTAATACCCCCCCCCCCCATTTCTAAGAACATCCTGTCATAAATTGGGAAGCGGATGTGATCAAAGGAGAGGGGTCGGCGTGGACGGGGAGCAAGACTCTCCCAGACTGCACAATAACAAAAGAACCAAATAAAAAAAAATCGATGAGCACAACCAGTTTTGCTGGGGTTCGCTTTTTGCGCGTCTACTTTTTATGATGTGAGAAAGAACAATTTTCCCCGATATGAGAGGGGTTTTTTTGCTCCCCCCCCCCGGCCCCCTATATACCCCGCTTATTATGATAAAGGTTTATAAAATATCAATACCGAAATGAGATAAAATGACAATAAGTGCGGCTCTTGATGTGATGTCGAAAGAACACACCAACGTCGGATCGTAATCGACAACCCCCTTTAAAGAAATCAAAGAAAGATCGTGGCACAAAAAGGAGGCGGTGAAATATCATGAGTCGACCTCGCGCATGACCGATGTCATAAACACGTCATAACGTTGTATCGTAATCAACGATCATTGTATCTATTCCAGCGAAAGGAAATGATAAATGAGCACTGAAAAAATGTCAACACTCGGGGAAGGCCTTCGTCCGAGAGTATATGCATGTATCTATATGTCGATAAGTTTAGATTCATTGCGATAATAGCTTCGACGTTCCAGCCGGGGTGACCAGATTTCACAAAATTAAATACGGGACAATCGGCAAAGCACTACATAGGATCGACCGAGCCAGGCCCCAAAAACCAACAAAAAAAGGCCACACAATGTTAGACTTGTTAACAAAATATATCAAGAAAGGGAAGGGAGGGCTAGTGGAAGAAAGAAGGAAGCAAGAAATGAATTGAGAGGAAAGAAAGAAAAAAATAAGGAAAATTCAAAGGAAAAAGTATGATTAAAACGTTGAAAGAATAAAGGACAGATAACGGTTTCTGTCATTACTTGAAATGAATAAAGAAAGAAATAATTAAAATAAAGGAAGGGAAGATGAATGAATGTGTGAAAGAAAAAATATATTGAGAGAAAAGAGAAAAGTAAGAAAAAAGAGAAAGAAAGAAGGGAAGAACGAAAGAAAAATAATTCCTTCATTATTTGAAAGAAACAAAGACAGAAGAAAAACGGAAAGGAAACAGGGAAGGAAAGAAGGGAAAGAAATAATAAGGGAAAATAATTAAAAGGGAAACAGAAATTAAAGAATAAAAGAAAAGAAAACAAATAACATCTTAAATCAAAAATTCAACCTACAATAGATCCCGATCACGCTAGTTTAAAAACATAATGGTCTATCACAAGATAATCGAAGTACATGTACATGTAAACATAGTGCAATGTACGTACCCTCGGATTTCCGAGGGTAAGTGCGGGCACGGCCAATATTATATAGCACGCGGGAAACCGCGGGCCCGTCTAAACGCCCTAGACTGCTCCCCTTGAATACCCTCGGTTAGACGCGAAAGCCCCCTAGGCTGTTTGCGTGCTCGGGCGTGACGTTTCCCGCGGCCGGCACTGTAGTTAGTAACCCTTTCCTCCTCTTGAATTGTACAGGTTTCCCTACTGTCATAATGTGGAGCAAGGGAAACCAAGACTGTGAGGGCCAAATTGGGACTACTAGTAACCCCGTAGCCTTGTCATTCAGAATTTTCTGCAAGCAACTTGGTACGAGACAGAATGGTTGGAAGGCATAAAAATTCAACTTGGCCCAGTTTAGAAAGAATGCATCAACCGAGAATGCACTAGGATCGGGTAGCCAAGAGACATATTGATTATTTAGTCGAGATGCAAATAAGTCAATATGTCGTGAGCCAAAGTAATGACTAATTTGGTTAAAAGCTTGCTTATCCAGTGTCCACTCTGTCCTATAATTGAATTTCCGAGACAGCCTGTCAGCTTCTACGTTTAGCTTGCCTGGAATATAGGAAATAGACAGCCAAATATTTCTCTCTAAACACCATTTCCAGATTGTATTTGCAATTTCATTGCAACTACATGATCTAGTACCCCCCCCCCATATGCTGGAGATAGGTAAATTGAAAAAGAGTGCCTTGTCAAATAAATCTTAAGTACTTTCTATCTGAAGGGTGAACTGGGATCGAAAAATAAGCATCCCGGAGGTCCACTGAGGCAAAAGAACAATTTTCTGACATTAAGTTGTGTTGCTGTATGTATGCTTTCCATCTTAAAATGCTGATAGCTCATATACTTGTTCAGGTCAGAAAGATCCAGAATAACTCTTAGCCCACCATTTTTCTTGGGCCGAGTAAAAATGTTGGACACAAACTCTCCCTTCTCATTGGAGCATTGTCCAATCACCCTTTCCTCAGGTAAGTGTACAATTTCTTGATTGATTTTAATTACTTCAGCTGTTCTGATGTGAAAACAGCTTGGGGGTAGTGAACGGTATGGTTTAATAGATACATTTTCAAATTCTAATTTATACCCTTTAAGAGCTGATAAGATAACGTGATCAGAAGTAATCTTTCTCCAATTGTTTAAAAAATGCCTCAGTCGGCCACCAATAGGAAACTTTGAATAATCATTAAGTAAACTTACCTCTTCAGCAGAAGTAGTTACTTTGTTTTCTTCCAAGATGCACCCTGCTTTGGGGGAAAGGGCTGTTGAGAGGCATTCTGCTCTGCGAGCCTGGGCCCGTATTCTATAAACAAGATAAGCTTTTTGCTTAAGTCTTAGCAATTTGTCTTAGCATTTTGCTTGTCTAAGAAATCTTCCCTAACGATATTCTATAAACTTTAAGACATTTGTCTCAAGTCAGGCGATATGGCTAAGAAAAAGTCTCAAATTCTATGACCTTCAGTGACCTTCTTAATAAATAAATTGCTGCAGAGGTCACTGCAACAAACTTGCAAAAATGTGACTAAAGTTGTTTTTTCTTAAAAATTTGGATTTTATTGAAACTAATTACAACTACTGTAGTAAGAGAAGAGCATTCATCACACATATATGGTAGGAATTTTTAATTCAACTTATCTATATTTTTTTTAATTACCAAAACATTTCAATCCCACACCGAGTGACTTGCAGTTTTTTTTGTATCAGTCCCATATATTACTTTTCATGTATTGTTTGTCAAAATATAAATTGAATATATTCCTCTCGACATCTTTACTCTAACTTCAGTTTAAGTAGACCTAGGCCCCCTAAGGGAAAACTTTTGAGACTAGTCTTGGGTCTAACATTAGGCCTAGATCTAGCCTAGGCCCAGTTAGATCTATAATATCCGTCTGTTTGGAGGAGAATTGAACATTGTTTCGACTTTTCTTTACTAGTTTCATGATGAAGGCTGCAAAACGTACCGGTAACTTTGTTAGTCTACTACTGGCATGCCATACCTAGTGGAGCAACCGAGACTGAAGCTACATATAATACATAGATATAGACCTATATTAGTATTGGTCTAGGCCTAGAACAACATTCATGACTTAGCCTGGCTTAGCCTTACTTAGAACAGGCATAGTCTAGAGATCTAGAATACATCTGACTTAGTTAGAGTTAGAACTTAGAGTTAGGCCTAGCCCCAGACCAAATGTTAATTCAGTCTCCGACTGTATTTTGGTTTTTCTGCTAATTAAAATACGAGTACGACACTAAACAGTCTAACAACATTAAGTTGGCCTAGACCTTAATCTCACCAATGTGATATGACAGTAAATGTCAGAAACTTTTAAATAAATTCCCAGAAACGACGGTATTCCTGTCTACAGTGCTACTACTACTAGGCCTATCGCTATGCATTGCTTGCCATCTACGCCTAAACTTGTAGGCCTAGTCCTGACCTAGACATCCATGTAGATTCTAAGTAGATTTAGGCCTACTTCTGTTTTAGGTCCATATGTTTGTTTACTTTGGAGGAGTTCTTATTTTATACATTTTGGGGAGTTTGTTTAGATCTAGGTTTCCAGAAAACAGGCCTAAAGTAAAGCATAGACCAACAGCTCAGTCTTGACTGGGGCCTAGAATTATATAAAAATTTAGGGCCTACCGAAGGTCTAGGCGGCCTAGCCTATTATGGCTATACATTTTTCTATTCATTTTAGATTCTATTTCTAGCCTAGCCGGTAGCTCTAACGTTAGAACTGGCTGATCTCAGACTAGTCTACTGTTTGATCTAGAATCTCTAACGTAGGCCTAGATCTAGAAGAAAAATAAGACTAAAAGCTAGACCCTAGTAGAAGTAGAACTAATCAATCTAGGTGTTCATAGTTATAGGTCGAGATCTAGAGTAGAGACTTGTAGACTATCAAAATATAGATTCTAGTTCTAAAAATAGTAAATGCAGGCTAGTCTAGATCTATTCATTTAACATTAGGCCTGAAAAAGGAAGTAGGCTAGGGATCTAGCATTAAAGTTGAATCCAGCCAAATGTGAATTTCTTCTTTTTTTGCTCCAAAGTACCGGTACATCTTAGTAAAATCCACATCGACTCAGTCTCATTTTCTGGCCTCACTGTAAATATGTCAAGTTCTTGTCGCAATCTCGGTATAGTTTTTTATTCTCACATGTCTAATCACATTTATTTTATTTGTAGATCAGTTCGCTACCAATTGCGAAATATTGGTTTTATTAGAAAATACTTGTCTCGACCGCCACAGAAAAATTGGTTCACGCAACAAATTTTCCAACATAGACTTTATATGTCTTGCAGATCTATACCTCAAAATCAATGTGTGAACCAACTTTAATAAGAATTGGTTGAAAACTAAAAAGGGTTTCAAACCACAAGATTTTCACCTAATTTCATTATATAATATGTTGTTACCTTGGCAACACGATTTCTGATACAGACAAAAAATATTCTTGCACATTTTCAACTCAAGACTGATGTGTGTGCCAAATTTCATGAGCATTGTTTGAAAAAGATGAAGGAGTTCGAACTACAAGATTTTCGTTAAATGATATGTTGTTACCATGGCAACACGATTTTTGATACAGGCAAAAATATGTCTTAGACATATTCAACTCAAGACTAATGTGTATGCCAAGTATTTAGGAGAATAGACCAGTTGAAAACTGATAAAGTAATTCAATCACAAGATTTTCATTTATTTTTGGTATTTTTTTTGTTACCACTTCGGCTCTCTACGTGCTTCAATTTGGCATGCAGTCGTATGGACATAAATCATCTTGAGTTTATATCAAATTGTGCAACATGCATCAGTTAGGCACAGAATACACTGAGTCAAAGGCATGCAGTTATAATAAAATGGACAATAGAATCAACTGATTGCAAGTATGGTTGTAGTCAAGTTGACATAAGATTGTCCTTTACATGAGCATGATGAGTATTCGTGAAATAGCTTTTAGTGCCTGTTTGCATGTTTGGGTACCTATTTTAAGGTTGCGTAAATTGGTTTCACTGCATGTGGAAATTTATGTTTCATGCAGTGATCTGTGTGTTTAGTGGCATGCTGTGGGTGCTCCTACATGCAAACAGGGTATAATTAATTATTGTATATTTATATTTTTATGTATTATTTTGATGCATTTATCAACTGTGAATGAAAAGTAATATATTCTTTTTCCTGTGCACCTTTCTGTTATTTAGAGTCTGACGAAAGTTGTTGTGTTTTTAGACGACACAAGAAAAAAAAGGAATTGAATAAAATTTTCGTTTTCGGAGTAACGAAAGTCGATTTATGGGCAAATTACATTGTTCGGAATAACGAACCTTTGATAGATTGATGATTGGGATGCCTTTAGGATTAAAGTATATTTTAGGTAAAATTTTCTTTGAAGAAAAAGAAGTAATATCAGTGTTAAATGTATTCTATTATTTAATATTATGTTTTCAAATATTTTTTCATTGACATATACAAATGTCAAATCTATGATTTATATTACATTTTTATTATGATATTTCACCACTGAACAAAAGGTGTAATCTGAAATGTTTGTGTTGAGAAGTAACTAGGATAAATATGAAATGTGTTTGTCAAGTTTTTATTTTTGATTTGTCTAAAATGTGAAGATTTGGGGGAAAAAATGACACCTAAATATTTTTTTAAGGTCCAGATGATAAAGCAATGTGATGAAGAAGCATGACATACTCATGCGTTTGGTATCGATTTCATAATAATAAAATATTTTATAAGATACAGTGAATTTTAGGATGCTTGGCAAGTGTCAACTTTTCTTTGAATTTTCCAGGGTGCATGTAAACTACTTGTCTCAACTATATATATATATATATATATATATATACATAACAAACAAGTAAGTCCCCCTTAAAAAACATCAATAATTTCCGAACCAATGCGAGCTTTTAATATATTTTTACGTGAGCCTGTAGGTAATCTTATAAGCTACCCTCTGAGTAAATGTTATGGACACATTTTACGTCATGCTTCAGTGAGCACCGTCAGAAGGCAAATATGTCACTTTTCAAAAGTCACAAGCCAAATATCATGACTTTGATTCCATTTTATTGGAAATAAAACAACATTCTCATCATGAAAAATACTCAGAAGACTTTTAAAAGGTACTTTCTGAAAGACAATACAACTTGTTTGGCTAAATTTCACACTTGAATAAACACAAGTCCAAATTTGCTATAATTGGATTTTTTACACATTTCTATGAATAAGATTATAGAATATGATGACAGTTATTTTTTTGGAAGAGTTTCTTCAACAATATTCATCGTTTCACGGTGCAATGAACATTCATTGAAAACAAAAAAATACGATTTTCAAATATCATAGGCAAGTATTGTTTCATTTTGGAACTGGAAATGATCTTTTCTCATTTTTTCGATATGTTCATGACCAATTAACATGCTTCAATGATTCAGAGGCGTTTAATTAAATATCCACGCTTGAATGAAAATGTGGAATGTGATTAGTTCTTTTTTACGTTATTGGAAAAAAATGCAATGTGTAACTATGGATATCTGTCACAAAACTCCGTGCATAGTTAATTTGAATTTTATGAGAATCCCGATGTTTAATGCATCAGTGAGCACACAATATTCGTAAATTATGCAAATTAGAAGAAAGTTCAAGGCCTTGGCCCCATTCTGTGTCGTATCGAATAGTTATTTTGGTGTGCGTGCCTTTTGAATAATGTTACTCTGAAGCCATGTGCGAAGTTTCATGAAATAACTGTTGGCAGAAGCGACAAAAACCGTCCATGAAACAAACCCTCATTTCATATTTGTTAACATTTTGACTTCGTTTTTCATAGACTTGTGTGCATTATGGGTGCATATGTTTAAGAATGAGTAACGCCTTATTCAAAATGGTGGAACTTTTTCTCAAGGCTATCTTTAGCAATGTTATTTTAATGTTTATGAACCTATGGGCAGAATTCCGTGCGAAAAAAAATGAAATCGATTTGTATATATTTATGGATGAGTGAACATGCATCAAAGTGGGAAAATTGGTATTTTCGATGTCACACACTCATTTGAAAGGGATAATGAAGTGAACATTGGGGCACATTTGGTTTCAAATGTGATTTTTAATTGCTGTTGTTTTTATCATCTATCATTTCTATCACCAAACACTTTCCGATCTTTAAACATTTTCATGGTTGAGCGAGCACATTCAAAAACTTAGGAATTAATACTCTTTATAATAATAATAATGATAATAACGTTTTATTTACCCAGGGTAGCCACTTCAGTTAGGAAACTGCTCTACCAGCGGGTCCTGCACAACATAACATGTTATCATCATGTCACGATACTGCAACAAATAAAAATGAAATAATTTGAAATTGAATTTCCTTTTCTTTTATTAGGGAGCTTGTCAAAAGCTTGTCAAAAGAAAACTAAGAAGTCAAAGGGGAGAAAAGGAAGGGGAAATAGAGAGAAATAAGAAAATAATATTGGGATGGAAAAAGAAGAAGGGTGAAAAAATGGAGGAAATACAGTTGAAAGAGTGGGAAAAAACTCGGAAATTTGAGAGGGGTTCTCCAGATAAGCGATTCCATGTCCCTCGACGTCAATGTCCGATTGTGTTAAAAACGACTGTCATCGATTAATATTAATCTTTTTGTTGTTGTTTGACCAAATGCGTGCGCATCCCGATTTCTGCCTCTGCATCGAAATCAATATTCATGAGAAAGCAGAGTTGAGTTATCGCAGAATTCGTGATCAGGTGGGGGGGGGGGGGGTTAAAAACATTTTCCCCAAAATTCATGACTTGCGTCTTCGGAATGAGAGTACGCATGCGCGTGGACTGGATATTTACGAAATTGTGGTCGTCTATTTGAATATTGTATGCCATGAATGAATCAGCATCCTCAAATTTCCGGTACCTTTCTACCCCCCCCCTATTATGAGAGGCACAATTAAAATTTGTAATGCAAAATGCAGCCAAAACAGAAGAGTGCCCCCCCCCCTTGAAATCGAACCTGATTTTTTCCCCTTGTCATGGATCCGCCCCCGACCTTTAGACATTATGTTGTATAGACCAAATTCTTGGTTGGATTTACATTTACATAGGGCCCGCCCCTCCTATTAGCGGAGCAAAAAAAAGGGGAAGAAAGAAAAAGAGAGGAGAAAAAGAAAGGGGAAACATAAGAGGAGGAAGGCGAGTGAATAAGATGAGGCGAAGACTTAGAAAATAACTTTAAAAATAATTACGCTACTGGGACAACCAATTCAAAGAAATAAACAAATATCAACCTTGGGCGGCCGATCGGGGAAAATATGGGTGAAAAAAGAAATCACCCTCCCCCTATTGGCGGAGGCTGGATCCACCCCTGATTTAGATTTACATTTTATTCACACTATCGATCCCCTCTCGGGGCATGAGTGTACAACATAAAAACATATAACAGACTAAAGTATAACTTCATTTGATTGGTTTAACGTATTACACGTAATGTTCGGAATTAAAGATAAATACCAATTGTGGTAACGATCAGAAAATTAGTTCGATCAGAATCCAATGAATTTTACCAACGAAGTGTTTGTTTGTATAAATGAAAAATATTTGCCAAATAGCCCTGTGAAAGAAAATCGTAAAAGTGCTGAGAAATGAGCGATATAAGCACAGAATTCCATCAAATGTCAGGTATTTTTTTAGGCAATATTAAAACACACTGTACCACGTATGCTTTTATGTTTTAGCGATCATCACAATTATCGATATTGAGCGCCGATTTCATTATTCTACAAAGATAAGTGCAAGCGCGGATCCAGTAGGGGGCCGAGCCGGCCCCGGCCGCGAAATTATTTTTCCCACCATAGTCTGGTCTGTTAGCGTCAAAAATGCCCTACTTGTGGACACGGTGGACAAAAGCATGATTTTTTCTCCAGACCTTTGTTTATGTATAAGAATTAAGAATGGGGTATGCTCCAAAAAATCTGGCTGCAGGAACAGTGAAAAAATGGGTGAAAATGTCAGAATTTAGGAGTTCAGATTTGTCTGATATATAGACTAGCACTAGTGCAAAACTCAATAGCAGTGCATTATTTTGCATTGGATTAGTTCTTGAATTCAGACCCTTTTTGAACAGATCTTCTGTTTGTCCTCGCATCTCAATCTGAATGAAGATGCTAACCAAGCCGAAGGGTGACGGTGGAGGGGGTTGAATGTTGGTGTGTGTGTACATATATTGGTCTTGGGGTAAAGGTGTGCAAGACACATTTTTTGCATGTGTTGGAAATTGTGTTGCCATGGTAACAGTGTATTATTACAAAAATAAGGTAAAAATCTTGCAGTTAGAACCACTGCCTCTGTTTTTAACCGATTCTCATGAAATTTGGCACACACATTGGTCTTGAGGTTAAGATGTCTAAGACACACTTTTTTGTGTCTTTCAGAAATCTTGTTGCCATGGTAACAACATACTATCTGGTGAAAATTGGGGAAAAAACCTTACAATTCAAACTGTTTCATCAGTTTTCAATCAATTTTCATGAAATTTGGCACACACATTGGTATTGAAGTAAAGATGTACAAAGCACTTTTTGTGTGTGTTTCCAAAATTGTGTTGCCATGGGAACAACATATTATATGGCAAAATTTAGGTAAAAACCTTGCAATTTGAACTACTTCATCAGTTTTTTGTTGTTGTTGTTTTGAACCAATTCTCATGAAATAATTATGGCTCACACATTGGCCTTGAGGTAAAGATGTGCAAGAACCTTTTGTCAGAGAGTGCATTGCCTTGGTAACCACATTTAGCCAGAAATATGGGGAAAAATCATTGTGGATCAGTCTAATTCTCAGTTTTCAGCCTGTGCTCATAAAAGTTGACACAAATATTTATTTTGAGTAAAGATTCATATTCAGTATTAAAAGGGAATCAAGCCTTTGTCATAATGTTTTGTGCATGGAAAAGGAGAAAAATAAGAATGGTGAAAGTTTTAAAGAAAGCGGACAAGCAAAATAAAGTTATGGCTGCTTTAAAATTAAGATCCCTAAGGCTACTAGTATGTAGAATTCAAATTGGCAACTGGGTAAGTAAATTATGACAAGGGATGGGGCTGCAAGGACAACTTTCCCATAAGACTAGTAGTTATCAGGATTTTTGGTTTTCTCCTAAATCCCTATTCCATTGGGGCCGTAATATATACCCGGTAGTATGTTTTGTGTCCTCATGAAAGAAAGATATAATTTGAAGTAAAACTCTAAAAAAAGAAATTTTAGCTAATTTATTATTCCAGTACATGGAAGAGTGGTCCTTGCCTTTTTAAATTACTGTGAAATCACATTTGCGGTCAATTTGAAGTCTTCATGGGTATAGTGATTACCAATGTTTATAACTTTAATATGTTCACAACTTTGTTATGGTTTGTCCGATATTGTTCAAACTTTGACCTATAAACTTGTCTGATTTTTCATTTTCCTCTAAAAACATGTGTTTATTTGGGTTTGATTCCCCTTTATAACGTTCATATAATAGCGCAGGGTATTAATCACCTTCAATAATATTTATAGGCTTTTTTTTTGGGGGGGGGCGGAGAAGGTCCTTAAAAACTGACAACATAAAAATATAGAAGGTTAAAGGCCATGACCATGAGGAACTTAAACACTCTTAAAAAAATACCCCTTACATTGTTTATTTGGGGGGGGGGGGCTTTAGAAAATTGCCACATAAAGATTAAAATGAAATTATAACGACTAGGAACTTAACCCCCCCCCCCAAAAAAAAAAAGGGGGAAATCCTTTACACTTCAGCATATTAATTTAAAGCCTCAAACATTCTGCTTTGAAAAAAAAAAGTTTCCGGCGTCCAATTAATCAATGTTTTATTTGAAGAATGAAGCAGGGGCTGTCACAGAAATATACTGAAAAAAATTAAATGAAAGAAAATATAAGGCTAAAATCTATTGTGCACATAGGTATATTTTTGATATCGGTATGTTACTGAGTCATGGATTTGCAAGTGAATTTCTAAAACAAAAGCAGATATTTTTGTATATATTTATATTTCTATAATAATTAGTTGCATGATTAAAGGTACACTTTAAAATATGTCAGAAAAATATACTTAGAGACAGGAAACAGAAGGAGATGGCATGGTGAAGCTCAAAATCAAGAGTGATGTGAAAGTTAAAAAGAAAGAGTAGGAACGGAATATGAATAAAAGACTGAGTAGGAGAATATAAATAAACAATGGTTAATTGGGTACTGTAAACAATTTTTTTATCAAATCAGAATGCATTAAGCTTCAAATGAATGGTCTGAACTGCAAAGGACTCTTCTTACCTTTGAAGGGGGGGGGGGGGGATTTTCTGCTAAAAAGTATTATCAGCCCCCTATTTTTTCGGGGGGGGGGTGTTAAGTTCCTAGTCATAATCATTTAACTGTAATTTTAATGAGGTCATTTTCTAAAGACCCCACCCCCTCAAAAAAAGAGAGTAATGTCTAGCTTTAAAAATGCATTGACCCCTGAGGGACAAAGGTGTAGACTGGTTTGAGCATGGGAAGTAGAGCTAAAAGTGGTATGGGGAGGGGTGCACATCTTGGGGAGGTGGAACTAAGGTTTGGAAAATCAGCTGTTGAAAGTAGAAGGGGTACACATTTTGTTTTGCTTGCCAGTGTTGGAACTCCTCTGCTTCAGCGGAAGGTTTCATATTCACCCAGTGTACCTCCAGCCTATATTCCCTTAAGGGGATGCGTTTTTTAAAGAGTGTTTATCATTTTTATGTTTCTAATGGCCACTGCCTTTAACCTTCTTTGATGTCAGATTTAAAAGACTAATCCTGCCCCTTCCCCCAAACCCAGAAATATTAATGAAGGTGATTAATACCCCCACATTTTAATGCAGAGAAGACATTTAGAATTTAATATGAATCTTTACCCTAAGATGAATATTTCTTCCAATTTTTATGAGCACTGACTAAAAACATGGGAAGAAGTTTGATCCACAATAAGTTTTCCTACATTTCTGGTTATCATAATTATGTGGCTACCCTGGTAATGCACTCTCTGACAAATGCAAAAAAAAAAGGTTTTGCACATCTTTACCCCAAGGCAAATGTGTGAGCCAAATTTCACGAGAATTGGTTCAAAACTGACGAAGTAGTTCAAATTGCAAGTTTTTTACCTAAATTTTGCCATATGATAATTTGTTACCATGACAACACAGTTTCTGAAACACACACAAAAAGTGCTTTGTACATCTTTACTTCAATACCAATGTGTGTGCCGAATTTCATTAGAATTGATTGAAAACTGATGAAGCAGTTTTAATTGTAAGATTTTTTTCCAATTTTCACCATATAATATGTTGTTACCATGGCAACAAGATTTCTGAAAGACACAAAAAAGTGTGTCTTAGACATCTTCACCTCAAGACCAATGTGTGTGCCAAATTTCATGAGAATCGGTTAAAAACAGAGGAAGTGGTTCTAACTGCAAGATTTTTACCTTATTTTTGCAATAATACACTGTTACCATGGCAACACAATTTCCAACACATGCAAAAAATGTGTCTTGCACACCTTTACCCCAAGACCAAAATATGTACACACACACCAACATTCAACCCCCTCCACCGTCACCCTTCGGCTTGGTTAGCATCTTCATTCAGATTGAGATGTGAGGACAAACAGAAGATCTGTTCAAAAAGGGTCTGAATTCAAGAACTAATCCAATGCAAAATAATGCACTGCTATTGAGTTTTGCACTAGCGCTAGTCTATATACCAGACAAATCTGAACTCCTAAATTCTGACATTTTCACCCATTTTTTCACTGTTCCTGCAGCCAGATTTTTTGGAGCATACCCCATTCTTAATTCTTATACATAAACAAAGGTCTGGAGAAAAAATCACGCTTTTGTCCACCGTGTCCACATAATTCCGCTAACTGACCAGACTACCATATTTCTGGACCAAAATACGAACTCATTTGCATACAGCCAATCAGAGACGATTGTTTTTTCCTCTCGATTTTTCGTCTTCGGAGTACGCATGCGCATGGACTTAAGTTTTTTATTTTGGGCATCGACGAGCTATTTCAGAAATCAACTTGAAGTTGAATAGATCTTCTTTCTGGACAAAATGTCCAACATTGTGTTGTGCTCGCATTCGACAGAGGCAGAGCCAGATCCTGAACAAGTACGCTGGTTAGAGGTAAGTTCATATTTGTGATAAGATACCGTCTAAAGAAACAAGTTAAGGACTTAGTCGTAGAACCTACCTCGACTCGAGCGAAGTTCGTGCAGGCTCGCTCCACTCCACTACACTAGGGCTACGCCTAGGTGGAGCCAGGGATATGGAACAACCCTGGTGGAGCGAAGTGCAGCGGTAGTGAAGCGTGGCGTGGAGCCTGTATGTTGCACGAACTTCGCTCGAGGTAGTTATAGGCCTACTATTACTAGTTTATTGAATATAGACCCCACTCATTCAATGAACAAGGTTATATATAACCTTGTTCTCATTTACATCTCCATGTGTGGCAAAATGAGGGTGGCAATGTTTGGCTTATTTTCTATTTTTCTATCTATGATTATGACTATGATGAGACAAATGCTTGATTATTTCACACTGTCAGTTTTCATTAGGCCCTACACTGCAGCTATCATATACATGTACCTTGGCTCTTATGTAAATTTAGTTCTTTAAAATATTTTTTCTTAAAAACAGAGATTGAAAAATGAAATTTTCTTGCCATATTACTTTCCACCAATAGAGGGCGTACACAAAAATATGCCCAAAATTCAAGTCTTTGAGTGCTCTGGTGAATACAAAAATTATTCCCAAGTTACTAATGATAAATCAATTGCAACTATGTAAGGAAATTAGTAATTTTGGTCACAAAAGTGATATTTTAATGATTTTTTAAGTGTGTGGTATGTACAGCATTGGCATGCCATAGACATAGTCCTACCTGTAGATTCCCTACAGGCAGGATGGTTGCAGTGAACAAGTGAGTCCCTAGTCCTAGACTAGTCTTACGTATGCAATTGTTCTTGACAATGAATGCGAATCGCGTGTGAAACTTTTTTCCTGCTGCTTTTTGCACACACGCTGACAGCTGTTTCTGTTTCGAGGAGTTTTTGTCTCACCTGCGTAGCAGAGTGAGACTGTAGGCGCCGCTTTTCCGACGGCGGCGGCGTCAACATCAAATCTTAACCTGAGGTTAAGTTTTTGAAATGACATCATAACTTAAAAATTATATGGACCTAGTTCATGAAACGTGGCCATAAGGTTAATCAAGTATTACTGAACATCCTATTAGAGTTTCATGTCACATGACCAAGGTCAAAGGTCATTTAGGGTCAATGAACTTAGACCATGTTGGAGGAATCAACATCGAAATCTTAACCTGAGGTTAAGTTTTTGAAATGTCTTAACTTAGAAAACATATGGACCTAGTTCATGAAACTTGGACATAAGGTTAATCAAGTATCACTAAACTTCCTGCGTGAGTTTTATGTCACATGACCCAGGTCAAAGGTCATTTAGGGTCAATTAACTTTTGCCGAATTTGGGGGTATCTATTGAATTCCCGTCAGAACTTTGAAAGTTTATGGATCTGATTCATGAAACATGGACATAATAGTAATCAAGCATCATTGAACATTTTGTGCAAGTTTCAGGTCTCATGATTAAGGTCAAAGGTCATTTAGGGTCAATGAACTTTGGCCGATTTGGGGGTATCTGTTGAATTACCATCATAACTTTAAAAATTTATTGGTCTAGTTCGTTAAACTTGGACATTAGAGTTAAGTATCACTGAACATCCTGTGCGCATTTCAGGTCACGTGACCAAGGTCAAAGGTCAATTAACTTTGGGCCGAATTGGGTGTAACTGTTGATTACCATCATAACTTTGAAAGTTTATGGATCTGATTCATGAATCTTCGACATAAGAGTAATCAAGTATCACTGAACATCCTGTGCGAGTTTCAAGTCACATGATCAAGGTCAAAGGTCATGTAAGGCCAATGAACTTTGGCCATGTTGGGTTTTTTTTGTTGAATAACCATCATATCTCTGTAAGTTTATTGGTCTAGTTCATAAAAAGTGGACATAAGAGTAACCATGTATCACTGAACATCTTGTGCGAGTTAGAGTAGTTTTCAAAGTCAGCACTGCTGCTATATTGAACCGCGTGATGCAGGTGAGACGGCCAGCGGCATTCCACTTGTTAATTTTAATTTCTCCTCGGCCTCGTACACAGACGGCTCGCTATCGTGCAGCCACCATTAACTTGTTACGAGGTTACAATGCAAAAGCTTCCAGATGGGGCTCCTCGATTTTAGTCTTTACAAAAGAATACCAGTTATTCCGTTTTGGCCTGAAATGCACCAAAATTGAATTAAACAGGTTTATCATGGTGATAAAATTTGAAATTATTGTCAGAATGTTATTCCTCGACTTGAATAACTTCAGTAAAAATAGCTTTATTAATTTCAACTTTCTTGGATCAAATTGTCAATGTTTACCCATGCCATGCTTATTGCAGTTTAGATAGGCCTAATTATGGAAACATGCTAATAAAAAAAGGCCTGAGGTTACCACTGTGGTAACCAAGCTAAAATGTCTTTAATAACCATTTAGAACACAAATCAATAGAAACAAACCTTGTACCTATGATCATTTGTAGGTCATAGAATTATGAATTATATTTGATGTCTTTGGAAGGCTGTCCAGAGGTTACAAAATGTGTGACCAAATTATTTTAATGACTAAAGTCTAATTTATATATGCTGGCAACCTGTCATACTTAGTTAATTTCAAGAATCAAGTTTGCACATGTTCCAGGTGTATAATTATTTTAGCCCTTTTCAAATTTCAAATGTCAAGATATTACAATTTGTTCATGCATATTTTACACTCATTTCAGACTGAATTTCGCTGCCAACATAAAGCCAAACCAAGAACAGCAACAGCTGATCAACGCAGGGGGTCAAAGAACACATCTTGTCCAGCGGGCCTGATTATTGTTGTGAAAGTCAGCACCTTTGAAAGGTCAGACGGGAGAGTAAGGAAGTGCGGGTAATTTAATTTTGCATCCATTTTGTACAGGGTATACTGTTTGAAAAATTTTGCACCATATTCTATTTTACTGCTGGTCAAGTAAGTCCATTGTTTGACCTGGATAAAATTTCAACATAATTCATTTCTGTTGTAACAACAGTAAGTATCGAAAAAAGATCAAAGGAAAAAAAGGGAAATAAGAATAATTTGCATGGATAAAAATTGCAATTTTGCTCGTAGGCTAATATGTTATTTGGATTTGAATTCATGGAGATATGAGGTCATGTTTAATTGTACATACTGCATGAGTTTCAAGTCACATAACCAACATCAAAGGTCATTTAGGGTCAATAAACTTTGGCTTAGTTGGGGGTATCTGTTGAATTACCATCTTTAAAAGTTTATGGATCCGATTCATGAAACTGGGACATAAGAGCAATCAGGGCTCCGTAACACAAAGGTTTGCGATGAATTGCAAATATGAAAGAGCCACTCTGATTGGCTCTCTGTCATTTTAAACAGAGTGCGCATGCAACGATGATCTTGATTGGTCATTGGTATTTAGGGATTGATTGCAAACCTTTGTGTTACGGAGCCCAGGTATCACTAAAGATCCGGTGTGAGTTTTAGGTCACATTTTAAGGTCATTTAATCAATTTAAGGTCATTTAATTGAACTGTGGCCAGTTTGGAAGCTATTAGATTGCTGTCGTAACTTTCAAAGTTTATATAGTTTATAAAATGTGGATATAGGGTTATCAAGTATCACTGACAATTCTTGGGTCGCATGTTCAATTGCCATCTATTGTCAATGAACATAGTAATTGTGTTTTTTGTGAATAATTATTTTATAGTAGTTTTCAAAATAATCACTGCTACTATATATACATGTAAAATGGCGTGATGCAGGTGAGACTGCCAGAGGCACTCCACTTGTTTCTAGATTCGCTGACTAGACTATACTGCATCATCATCACAATCATGTTATCACATGTTCATCCATCCTAGCTAGTAAATTAATTTGGCAAAGAATAAATACAGTTGAACAAATATTAGAATAGGCATGGTACATGTATATACTGTATAAACAATTCTTACAAAGCCAATGATATGCAGGCAGAGAGGACAAGACAGTTGTTTTAGTAGATGATTTTATTTATAGAGAATTAGCAAATGAAAAGACTTTTTTTATAAAAAAAAATATTGTCAAGCTGGTTCTTGCGAATCTTGTCACATAGCTTTTGCACATATTTTTTAGGGCTCAACTTAGCCCAAGGTTTGGGCAATTTGAGACATTTGACTCTTTTTTTTTCAAAGATGACGATGCCTTCATTGTGAGGGGTAGAAAAAGTTACATATTGGAAAAAATAATGTTTCCAAATAAATGAATTTTACGGCAAGTTACTTATTGGTCATATTGGTCCTAAGTTACCTAACATGCAAAAGGCAAAACAATTGTTCACTCTCTCCTTCCCCTACCTGACATCAAAATACAGCCCCAGTTTGATTGTATCCAGGGGATGTGACACTTATTCTTGTTGTGAATTTTGTTTCTACATTTTCTCTATTTTCTCAACATGTGGCACTGATATAAATTGTCTTTTTTCATTTCAGGTTATATTGTCGAAGCATTGGAGGCAAAGCATGAGGAAATCATAAATGATGAAACCTTGGAGACATAATGCAAATGTACATAAGCATTTGGAGGACATCTATGCCAGAAAGATGACTGGGGCTGTGTGTTACCGAGCTGACCTGAACATTCGTAACAACACAAAAACCTTCGCAGAATGTGCCATGCGCATAATGAAGGATCAGATCCTTGAGAGGACCAGCTGGTCGTCTTCATTGTCACAAGGGTGGAGATGTATTATGAAAGACGTCTTATCGATGTCTGCAATAACAGACTGGACAGGGTGCTCTAGTCGCGATTTCTGCCAAGTATTTTTAGTGAGACGGCTGATACACAAAAATACAAGGTAGATACTGCTCTCGGTGTCTGGGATTGCAGGAAAGGAATGGCAGGTAAGACTGAATTTCATTTTTGTCATTTTCATTTCATTTCATTTCATTTATTGATTCCACTTTTAAAACAAATATCATAATATACGTAACAAATGTGGTCATAAACATAATGTATCAATGATAAAATTAAGTATCTAACATAAGGTTTTTTTATGCATATGGTACACCACTGTAAACCCCAAAATGTTTGTGTGTCGAGATTTGACAGTACAATGTAAATGTCTTTACCTTAATCCGATTGGGAAGGGGGCATTATGGCCGCCCCTGTTGATTTTTTTACAATATATCTACAGATTGATCAGATACAGATGGGGGGGGGGCATAATAGCCTCAATGGACTCCAGTCCAATAGGGTTAGGGTTTATTAAAAATGTATTTGAGTTAACAGTACTTTAATGAGAGCTTTAAACTATATGAATTAAGCTTTAACTAACCCAATCTGGACTTGGGGCATCTAATGCATCAAAGACCTTAATTCCTCAACACTTGCATGATTTATCTTCGGACTGCTAGGCATGTTTGTGCGTTGCTCTATAAGATTATCTGTGAAAGCTTACACATCATTTGAGACCAATTCGCAACAACCGGTATACAACAAGAAAAATCTATTGAATCTGTGATCTTTTGTGCTGTTATTTTTCAGTTTATTCTTATACACTATTCTGTTACTTTTTAGCCTTTTTAATGTTTAGGTTTTGCTTGATTATGAGTAAAACAAAGCGTTGGCATTAATACTTAAAATTGTAGAATTTGTAACTTTGAATACCCGGTATTGTCATGTTGTCGCTAGTTAGTGCAGTTGACTCTCCTAAGAAAAAAATCCTTGCGACCAAATAAATTATTTATATCGAAATATTGTTATACATAAATCAGGGTTGCAAAACTTATGCAAACAAAATTTGAAATTTAAGATCAGAAGAATTACTTTGTTTATATAGTGGGAGTTATATCAGTGTTCTTTGTAATGAGAGTAGGCCTACACTGTAATTGGTAAATAAAACATGCGCGAGCTTAATTAAGGAATGGGTTGGGGCAGTATTTTGCAGCAAGGAACCAAAGCCCTGGTGGAAACTTTACATGAATTAGAGTCATCCTCTCAATCACATAAATATGAACTGATGGGTCTCCATAGCTCTGCATGAGTCTCATCTGATATTATATATGTCTACTTCATGGCATTCTTTCTCTCTGTCTCTACAGGTAGCCCATGTACATGTAAACATCAATACCTACATGTAGTTGTCAAGAAGTTCAACATCCATTGCTGCTGGAACTTCATTTCTGCCAATGATGTACCAGTGAGGAAACTGTTGTACTTAACATACAAGGTGGCCACAGGCTGTGCAAATGCCCCAGAAGAATGGTTTATCTCTTTGAACCATCAAAGTGGACCAAAACAAGCAGAAACCAACTTGATAATGGAGTCCATAAGCAATACAACTTATGAAAATGATGGTATTGATGAACACAGCATGGACTCGATGAACGATGGGGAAAACAGAAATGAAGGAGCTGTCTGCACAGATGTTGAGATTTCAGACAATGGACACGATGAGATTTCAGACAATGGACACGATGCTGTTACGAATCCATGGCTAGCAAGTTTACACTTGCAATGCTCTCTTCAAAACCAATTTGATACACGCGGTTGCACATCAAAATGAAGTGCTGAGAACGGAAGTGACCCAATACTCAATGAGCTAAACAAGGGATTTCTTGCTTTACAGCAAAGCTACATAGGAGACTAAGAATTCCTTGGAGGACCAGTACATAAATTCACCAAGAAACTTCTGAAACTAAATTCTGGAACAAATACTGGGTTAGCTTCCATGCTTGAACCCCCATTCCACAGAGAACAAGACCGCTGTAAGACCTCAACAATCTAATGTCTTTCAGTGGTCTTTCAATGGTCTCCATTCTGTGGAATGTGGGCCTTACTCTCGGGTGGCAGGTGCTCTTGGCAAGAAAAAAAATCTCTAGTCCGTATGCAGACGATTGGTGTTCAGCCAACTGCATGATCTAGGAGAAAGATGGTTGGTGGTGGCAGACCGTCAAAGGATTGTTTGAAAACCAGGAAAGAAACTGCCGTTCAGTTCTCAGCGTATTCCTAGACGCAAAGCATAACATTAGTGAATGTGTTAAAAAATAATCAATCTCTTGGTAAAGCACATTCTACAAAGTAATGGCCGAGCTCTATTGAAATAACTACCCTTGGTGATATTTTCCTTTCATGACTTCTAAGAATGTTTCTGTTTTTAATTGTTAGAGAATTGTTTAAGAATGAATTGGCAAGTACATACTGTACATGTACATGTTTGTCATGTCATTATGATGAAGTCTTGGACACCCCCCCCCCCCCTTTCATCTAACATGCAGTTTTATTAAATACTTATTAAAGTGTCAAGTCTCGAGATGTACTTCACTTTTATATGCTATTTATGATACAAATATTGTTTTTTATTTGAGTTTGATATTTACTCTTGCGTGTTAGTATACGGTAATAATTGACATGCTTGGTAACAGCGGAAATACTTTTTTTACCCATACCTACTTTTTTATGAGAATGCCAAAGAACAATATTTCAAAGTGTGGCATGAAATCTGGTAGTCATGGAGAAGAGATTAAGAACAGGTTCTTTTGTTTGGCATAATGTCATTTTGTCTCTCAGCTGCATGGCTGAAATGTATTAAAGCCATTTTGCATCTATTCAATATTTCCCATGTTTCAAAGCACTGCACTTGTATAAGATATAATCATAGAAAAAAGTTATAAAAAATGTTCACAATCTTAATTGAAATCAAATATGCATGGATTATTGCTGGATAAGAGAGCAATAATCAAACTCGGATTTCCAAACCGTAGATGATTTATGAAACTTCAGACATATTGCAGGTTTTTCAGCTTTTGACTTGTGATCTTACCCGACATACGTGTATAGGCCTGGTCACACCGCCCGAGCGTTGTTGGAGCGGTTGTTGAGCGGTAGGGGGAGAGGGTCGAATTTCGCTCACAAAATTGGGGAAAAAATTGAAAACAAAAAAAGAAAACAATCGAAATCGAAAATGGTGAACGGTAGCGAGCAGTGATGATTTTTTTCTCTCCGCTCCACGACCGCTCCAACAACGCTCGGGCGGTGTGACCAGGCCTTTAGAGCCAGATCAATATAGTTGAACAAAATGAGATTTCAAAACTTTTTTTAGAAGTTTATTTCAGTAAGGTGATTCAGAGAAATTAAAGTAATTTTGGAACACAGCATGCATGTTGTATTGTCCAGGTAGCGGTAAATTTTTAACATTGAGAAACCAAGTTGCCCATTTGAGATTTGTATACATGTCGTGTTCTTATTTTTCAAAGTGCCCTTTAATACATGTACTTCTCATTCCTTGTCGAAATTTCCTTCAAACTTTCATGCTCATTTTTATCTTTTTATTCTCCCTTCACATAAATCTCATTATTACTAAAGTATGATCCCTGAATAAATGGTAAGCGGATTTAGGGACACTTGTAAAATTTACTAATGCACATACTTTAATTTTAAAACTCAAAATTTAAAATTCAATCTTATCTTTAATGTCATTCTTTCAATAAAATTCAAAATTATCTATGAACAGTTTTTGTATTTTATGGACTAGCTACAACAGTTTAGGAAACATTTGCTACATTGAAGTTAAGGCATAGTGGCATACACGTCTGTTTTATTTCATGTGACAGTAGACACCAAAGTAATTTAGAGCTTAAATCTAATGTATATATAGTTCAGTGGTGGTATTTGATTTTCAAATGATATTCAAATATTTTTGCCAAAAATCTATATGCATGTATGTTACAAGCTTATATCAGCAGTTTAGGAAAATATTAAAAAAAACTATAGACTGCTTTTGCCCACAAAAATTAGTATTAAAATTTGTTGAAATAATAATGAAATTTTTAAATAGATTAATTCATCTTTTATATCCTCCAAATGTGGAAAAAAGTTCATTTAAACATGTTAGTATATGGCAGGCAATGAATGGTGACATAAGTGACTAGATATATCATTACCCAAGAATAGCCCAATCAGTGAACAGCATCGCACATAATGGTCAATTTTGAATTCGATTAAAATTCAAGGACACTCCAAATTTTGTCTTGATGTTTAGCTGATTATAAACATACATTTCTCAAACCAGCAGTTAAGATTTTAAGCACCCTCTATCCCACTACTGAAATCCTCTTTGAATACTTATGATTTTTTCTCGAACTATTTTATCTTAGCATTTTCACATGTCACACTTGTTCACAAATATTTATGGGTGGATCATGGATGCCACAAAATTGTAACGAATAATAATTATTATGTTGAGAATTTTTGGACCTGCAGAGTTTGATTTTTTTAAAAAGGATTCTGACTAAATATCATGTAATGTTATCAAGTTGAGGAATTCAACTAAACTATGGGAAGTAACATTTTTGTTTATGTAGATATATATATTCTAAATTCATGGACAAAAGAGGTTTGTTGGTCCTAGTTGAAACCCAGTTGGGAAATGCTTTAGCGATAGTAAAAATTGGTATAGTGTCCTAATATTTCTATCTACCAGTCTATATGATGGAAATATTATATGTGGTCTTGTGTTAAGTATTTATATTCATGTGCAGGTTTTGATAAGTAACTGAGCTGGAAACTGCTTTAGTATTTTGTTTAAGAGTGAAACACTAGTGGACTTTGGTTTAATCGTCTTCATGAGAGGATAAGTTTATACAATTAAAGTTTTTGTTTCTTAAACGTGCGAAATATAGTTTACATTAAATCATTAAATGCAAGAGTGCACACTATTGGTCAGCTGATTACTGACTGGCTTACAAATGATTCAATGCATAAATTGTGCAATTATATGCTCATTTTCTCTTTCATGATGATGATGATAGCGGTGATGATAATGCTGACGAAATTGATGCTGATGATTCTTCTAGTGATGAGGAATTATTATTATGATAATCGTGATGATGTACTATATGTTAAAGTTGATGTTCTTTGTTAATGTTGATTTTGATGGTTTTATGTCGATAGCTGTATTGATGATTGTGATGATGGTGCTAATTATGATGGTAAAGGAAAAGACCACCCCAATAAAAAGTTGATTTGAATAAAAGGAGAAAAATCCAACAAGCAGAACAACGAAAATTTCATCATCACAATCGGATGTAAAATAAAAAAAAGGTTATGACATTTTAAAGTTTCGCTTATTTTCGCATAACAGTTATACTGTATGTGCATGCTGGTCAGTATGCCGATGAGCTGATTGATGACTTCAATCACTCACTATTTGTTTTGTATTTTATTATATGAAAAAATCTAATTTTCTTGTCATTGTCATGTGAAGCAAATTGTAATTCTCCCTGAACATGTGGAATGACCATCATGATTAAGTTAAGTTGATACTTGTCAAATCTGTAAAAATTGAAATATTGTATGTAATTTAAATAAAAAAAAACACCCCAAAATAGTGAGTGAGGGACATCATCAACTCTCTTATTTGCATAATGAGTTGTGCATATAACTGTTCTGTTAAAAAAAATAAGCGAAATTAGGAATGTCATAACTTTCTTATTTTACATCCGATTTTCAGCGATGAAATTTTCAGCATTTTGCTTGTTTGATTTTGCTCTATCAGTTACAATAAACAATATTCTGGGGTGGACTTGACCTTCAAGATGCTGGTGCTTCTACATTATATTACTTTGATGAATGATGTGGATTATAATGATGACTACATGTATATGATGATTTTAATGATCTTTAGAATATCATTGTCAGATGAATTATCAGTCATCTTCGTAATCACAATCGATGACTACCACTACCATCACTTAAACGTCAATGTCTTATGAATTGTCAAATCCAAAAACACCAATGGCATACTGATAATTTTGTAATAACCTATGGAGCTTTAAAGAACGTAACTAAAAATCACTCCTAAATTAAACAGGGAAGAGTGGGATAAATAAGGCCACCTTTTTGTATAATTCCAATTATATCTTTTTAATGTAAAGCAGTAGATATGTTAGATGTCTATGACTAGATCTAGAGTAGACCGACATTATTCATTAGATGTGTTAAATCAATTGGTTTGAAACGATAACTAAACATTTAGTAACAATTATATTGTTGCAATTTAGTTATTTACCAAAACTCCCCCATTTTATTATAGATTAATTAATCCCATCCAATATTATGGGGGGAAATATTGGATTGTATTTTCTACTGTCAGTTATATTATTGTGTATCTACGTGTTTTTATTGGTAGTGGACACATACTTTATCCTATTCAAGACAGTGTTGCGATGTCTACACCACATGCATTTTAAAGTTTCAACAGATGTAACCATAGAATTTTAATTATGTATTAGCCTCATATACCCCATTGGACATGTTGAGTTCACAGGCATCCAGTCAGAAAAAAGGGAAAGTGGTGAAATTTACTACAGTTATGGCATGCACATGACAATAATACTTTATACAAGTTAACTATGATTGACACGTGCATTCCACTGGACCTTTGGCTCTGCTGAAAATCTGTGCTAAGGAACTGCCTAAAAACCTACTACTATCAGAAAACCATTTGAGCTAAAAACTAACATGTGGCCTTATCTACCCACTCTCCCAAATCTCTAGATTAGAAATAACAATTTCTGTGTCAGTATTGTCTCAATACAATTTTGATTCCTTTTTAGTTTGATAGCGCGAGAGACGAGCTCTGGTGCTGGTTGATATTGAATGCATCTTTGCTTGTACTCATGCGCACTCTTATTCATTCCAGAGCTAAAAAAGAGAACTGAGGAAAAGCAAGTCCACGAGCATGCGTACTCTTACTCCGAAGACGCATGCATGAATATTCATATCATGTCGACCGAAAGATCGAGAGGAAAAAACAATCGTCTCTGATTGGCTGTATGCAAATGAGTTCGTATTTTGGTCAAGAAATATGGTGGGAAAAATAATTTCGCGCCCCGGCCCCCCTATTTTTTGACAACCTGCAGAAAAAAGTGTTTCTTGATAGAAACTACGAAAAGCAGGAAGAAAAGTAAGAAAGAGCTTTTATACCCATGATGTGTAATTTACAGCCTCGTAACGGCCGGCCCGACCCCGAAAGGAAACAAGAAAAAGATGAGGGGAAGAATTGGAAAACAGACTTTATATAAAAAAATTTCGCTCGCGCATCGCGCTCGCATTACCTGTGTAATGAATCCCATTCAAGAGGATTAAATGGCACTTTATATATCCAGTTCTGAAATCAATTTGCACACAATATTTTAGCTCACGCATCAAGCTTTCATTTTTTTTTTATTTACACAAATTGTTATATCAAAATTTTCAGCTCACGCTGCGCGCTCGCATTGTTTTATTTGTGAGATACCTATCCTCTTTGGAAATTCTTTCCAAAATTTGTCAAAATGCTCCTGTATCATGTCAGTATATCAAAAAATTAAGCTCGTGCTTCGCGCTTGCATTTAATTGTTTGAGACATGCAAACAAGCTTGTTCTTTAATTTTGAATAAAAACGCGCTTAGACCGTCCAGTTTTCAGGTCGGAATATCACTCTCATTATTTAATTGGTGATACTTGTATCCTCTTCACTAATCACTAAAAACAGTCCTAATTGAGTCCCTTAATTTTCACGTTTCGGCTCGCGCTTCGCGCTCGCATTGTTTAGTTGGATACTTATCTTTGTTCATGATTATAAAAACTGCTCAGAATCTTCAGTTCTAAGGACATAAAATATCAAAGAATTTTTTGCACGCGCTCGCATGATATAGTATGACCACATGAGATACCTTATCTTGTTTATAACAATAAAAACTAACATTTACTTAAAACTTCAGTCTTCAGTTAGGACTACCCCCTGAAAAACCAACAAAAAATAGAATTATGGCGGCCAATCGAGAAAAATGTTGCTGAAAATATTTTTCGGCCCCCCTATTGGCGAAAGCTGGATCCGCCCCTGAAGTGTACATTAATGTACTAGATCTAGATTTATGATAAATATTTCGTATCGAAATCGTCATGTAATCATATTTAAAATTGCTCCTGATATCTTGTGCTGTACATGGTCTATAACCTCCCATAGTTATCGATATCGTCATCACCGCTGTTACTATCGCAATCATCTTCATTTCTCTATTATAAGTATTATCTTCGTTAACATTTCTATTATTTCATTATAATTTTATCTTCATGAATCGATGGGGTGGGAGGAGGAGAAGACTGAGAATTACCAAGGAGAAGCAGACGTACATGTAGAATGGGGGAGCAGTAAAAAGGGATGAGAATAGTAATGAGAGATGAGGAAGGATACGGAGAGGAAAAACAAAGATAGAGAAAAAAGGAGATGCAAGAAGAAAAAGAAGAAGAACGAAGGAAAAGCAGTAGGAGACGTATAAGAAGGGCAGGTGGGCAGAAGAACAAGAAGAGAGGAGACGTAGAAAAAGGGGAGGAGGGAAAAGAAAGAAGCAGCAGAAAAGAATGAGGTGGAGAAAAAAGAATAATGAAAGACGACTAAGGATATGAAGAAGAAAAAAAAGAAAGAAAAGGAGAAGGAGTAAGAAGAGTAGATGAAGAAGGGGGCGAAGGATGAGAACAAGAATAATAAGGTGGAAAAGAAGAATAACGACGGAGAAACAGAAGAAATAGAAGGGAGTGAGTTTGTTCTAAAGTAAAATTAATGTGAGTAGAATTGAATTAATGTTTTTATCTATATTGCAGTGATTACATCATTACAATACTAGGATGCCATTATGTTCAATAATTTAAGCTTCAAAATTCTGTACTTCACGGTGAATTAACCAACAGTGAATTCATTTTGAGCAAAATATGGGGCATTGCAAGAAACTTGCAATCGAAGCAATCGAACGCAAATCAATTTCAGACTCCAAAATCATGAGAGTCATACTTTTCATTGCAAACTTGCAACTGATCCATAAAAATTCCAAATTGTTATGTTCTAGATAAACTTAATGTTTATCATCACCTGTAAATTTGCATCTGATCGAATTTTGGGATTGATTGCAAATATCTTCTTGGAACAATATATAGTTCTTTTTATAAAAAGCGGCCATAAACAAGCAAAATGATTATAAAAATAGAATAAAACTTATTAATTAAAAATCAAAACCCTTATTATCAAAAAAGATTTCATTGACCGATTGATTTTATTTTTGCACCCATTGCATCAGATTTAAATTTAGAAGGTAATATGTACAATTGTAAAATATAACAAATTTATAATATTGTATTATAACCACTGGATCAATAATATTTAAACACATATAGACCTTTTACTTAATAAGGAAAAAGACAATTTAAAAGAATGCAAGAGACCATGTTTACAATCATGAGCGATTACACTTGATTTGGGGAAGCTGCTCGCATAAAAGTCACAGCTCAAATATTTAATTAACTCTAAATACCTTTTAATCTTTGATATATTTTCTTTAAATCTTCGGAATTATGTTAATGGGTAATGCAATTGGGCATACCATTCACCATTAACACAAATGGCATTCATTAGGCAAACACCACTAAGCCACTATGGCTTTACAATTATCCAACATGATTATATATACCACTAGGCACATACTACTAAGACACCATATTGGGTATATGGTATACCATTGATACCAATCATACCATTATAGAGGCACATACTACTGAGACACCATTGAATACCACTGAGACACCATTGTATACCACTGAGACACCATTGGGTATATGGTATACCATGCAGTCATACCATTAGAGGCACATACTACTCAGACACCATTTGACACCACTGAGACACCATTTGGGTATATGGTATACCATTCACCATACTAATCATACCATTATACATGTTATAGAGGCACATACTACTGAGACACCATTGAATACCACTGAGACACCATTGTATACCACTGAGACACCATTGGTGTATGGTATACCATTGATCATACCAATCATACCATTACAGGCACATACTACTGAGACACCATTGAATACCACTGAGACACCATTGTATACCACTGAGACACCATTGGATGTATGGTATACTATTCATCATACCAATCATACCATTACAAGCACATACCACTGAGACACCATTGGGTAAATGGTATACCATTCATCATACCAATCATATCATTAGTCACATACCACTGAGACACCATTGGGTATATGGTATACCATTTACCATTAAATAAACTACCAATTACCATTAAGAAACACCACTTAAAATACCATTCAGATCACCATTCAACTACCATTCGGCACCATTCAAATACCATTGGCGATTTTTATAAGGGAAGATATGGGGCCGTAAGCTGCAGGGAGATATGTAGAGTGATATATTAGCATTAGATCATTACTCTAAAATAAATGGTACATGATTATTCATTTATAACTAATATTAGTTAGTACACTTACTGGCCTAAAAGCCAAAGCAAATAGGGCCATGATATAAGCTTCTCCATCAAGAGAATTGACCCGGAGAATTGAACATTATTGACCTTTCAGGATTGCTTGGCATTGATACTCATCAAACTGTTCTTAGTCATTGCCTAGGCCTATGATCATGAAAGAGCAAGATCACTCACCCGTATAGTAGAGAATCATTGACAATAGCATGCTCAGCGGGTTCGCCACAGAAAACAATGGAAGATCTAGACGCTCACAGTCTTTAATTCCCCATATCCGCTGTCGTGATTATTGTCGTAATTTCAATAGACAAACCTACTTCAAAAGACCGTTGGCCCGCCCGTCGATGGGGAATCTTTTGTAATAATGTAGTGTATTAAAGTACGTGTATGCAGTAACTACCATCCGACTTCTGTTGTGCTATTTAAAAGATTTCTTTTACCATCATCGAGGAGCGATTAGCGTGTAAAATCGCATAAATTATCTCACATAACGGACCTAATGTTCATGATTACCAACATCACCATAATCATTACCATTATCTTTCATATTTTCTAATGATATAAACTATAAAATTGATACTGGAGAACGATTGGAAATAGATAATGAATGAATGATGATGATAACAGTGATGATGATGGTGATAATTAGAACGTTTAAGTGATATTAATGGACATGATAATACGAATAACATGAATAATAATATCAGTGATAATGTAAGCATTAACAAGCGAAGATGATTGGTATATTTGCGGCAATGAACCATGTATAACTTGAGACGAGTTTTTCCTTTATCATGTTTGTTATAAAAGGGTTTTTTACATCATGATCCTGAAAGACATAGATTATATTTAGATTAAAAAGAAAGAGAATGGATAGCAATCTAACTATGGAAAAGATTTTGCGGGATGTCAAGTCCGATGCAGTATAAAAATTGATTGCATATCGAGGTCGATGCGATTTTTATATCAACGATATCATCCCCCAGAGTCTATAAAGTTATGAGTTTATGTGCATTTTTAGCAAAATTGACATTTGTAATACGAGATTATTCTAATTTTAGAGTGCTGTAACATCCGAACTGCATGGCATTCCTGCTACGTACGTTTTAAATTCATCGGACATTTCGATTTCTGGATGCTAAAACGGTGTACGTCTGAATCATATTGATTGTCATTTGTATTAACTTTATGATAACGTTGATATACAAAAACAGAATTCATCAGGTTCTTTATCATTACACCAATGATATGAACTTATGCACATATAGGCCTACGTCTTTTGCTTGATAGAACACTGACACCCCCCCCCCCCCTCCATTAGAGCGAGAACAATATTGTGCTCTTTCATTAATATTGATTTCGATAAGGAGATCGGGAAGCGCACGCCATTAATAGGAATTTACATTATTTGTATACCACTTACAAGTGAAGCACAAAACATGTATCTAAACGCTACGGAACAAATAGAAAGAGAGAATGAATTTCACCAAAAATTAAAGTAGTTGCACAGTTCACAGTAGGCTGTAAACGATAGGGGGCTTCACATGCGGCGGGAAAGGCTATTTACCCCCCCCCCCCCCAAAAAAAAAGGTTTAACATGGATTTGAATTTCTCTCTTGAATCTGCTTATTTAGTACTTTCTGTTAGATTGTTCCTGAGTTGGATCTAGTGGGGGGGGGGCAAGGGGCCCGCCCCACTCTCCTCCCATGTATTGGCTTAGCAAAAAAAAACTGGGAAAGAAAGAAAAAAAGGAAAAGAGAGGAGAAAAAACATAGGAAGAAAACGATTGAATAAATAAGATGAGGGAAAAACAATTAAAAAAAATTCTTTCATGTCATTATATAAAATTTTCGCTCATGCTTCGCGCTCGCATTGCCTTTTAGGTGATTTACACATATGGAACTTAAAATATCAAATTTTTAAGTCAATATACATAACATATTTTAACTCGGAAACCGAACTTTCTTTTTAAAAAGTGTTCTGATAAAAAATTATTGTCTGAATATTAACATTTTCTGCTCCCGCTGCGCGCTCACAAAATTTGATTTGTCAGGTACCTATTATTTTCCTGTATTCCATTTTAGTTATCAAAATATCCCTATTCATGTCAGATTGTGAAAACATATTAGCTAGCGCTGCACGCTCGCATTTTGATTGGTGAGTTATGAAAATTTCAATATTAATTATATTACAAACTAATTAAAATCTCCATTTTATGACAGTTTATCAACAATTTTCGGCTGGCGATTTGCGCGCACATTGATTTTTGAAAATATATCAACTCATGCATCTTATTCATAATTATAGAAGTGCTTTAAATATATAATATTGACAGATTTCGCGCTCTGATTAGGCTTATTAGATTAATAAATTAATTTAATTATAAATTGTCCCTTTTTCAGAATGGAATATCAAAAAGTTTCATCTCGCGATTTGATAAGAAGAGAAATAGGAAGACAGTCTTAATTTTCATATGATGGAATATTGTTCTTAGAATTTTCCGGCCCTATGTCAAAACTCAAAGTAATAATAATGAATCATATATGTTCCTTTTTAAATGTGATCCATATCCACTCACAATTCTCCTACAAATCTCAAATTTTCCGCTTGCGCTTCGCGCTCGCATCGATTACTTAGTTATGTTACTTTTTCATGATTACAAAAATTGCTTAGAACTTCCATTCTTCAGGTAGAAAAGTAAATATTTTCAGCTCACGCTTCGCAATGCGTACTAAATTCATTCATCTCGTTTAGGATCAGAAGCATTGCCAGAATGCTATTTTAGGACAAAATACATGAAATAAAAATAAAAAAAATCGCGCTCTCACTATTTAGATTAGGCTTGTGAGATTATTTTACATTTATTTTTACATTTGATTTAAAAGATTAAAGCTTAAAAGTGATAATATTTGGTTTAAAGCGCCTTCTTATATTCCAATTTTACCTTAAACGTAAGTATTTTTTTGAAACGAAGTCTATGAAAAAGGTGCAGTTAGGCTTTCATTTTGATGCCAAATAGTCTCATAATTGGGATTAGTTGCAAACACGGTTTTCGAATAGAAGGCACATCGGGGAACATCAAAGTAACAAGACAGTCACCAGCGCTGACAAAGTGATAATCTCCCCTTAACATATCCCTACCAATCAAGAGGTCATCTTTCTATTGAAATCCGCCACCAGTCAGACCACCTCTATGTTCAAGAATATAGGGTAATCTCCGCAATCAAGAATGGGGTAATTTAAATCTACCTTGACAATGGGGTAAGCCGTTAAATACAGCTTGCAATGCACTGGCCCATGTCATTTTCAAAGTCCGGCTTTCGGGGAATTAAAATGAGCATCAAATGGGTAGTTTTCTTGTTCTCGTTTTGTCCCCATACTAGAACCTTGATTTTGTTTCTTTTCGTAATGTGCATTTTGATATGGTTTCCATTATATTTCTCAACATTTCGACATTTAATGTAGTTTAATGCTTGCCTTTATAAAGAGCAATATTACATAAAACCTGCTTGGCGAAGCAGATTATAACATAACGTTCGAATGATATTTTATCAACACATTTTTAATTAAGCATGTAACTTCCCTCTTTATAGGTCTACTCTTAATGTAAACATTCGAGTTATATTTATTGCCTACCATCTCTCTGTGCATTTTAATAACCAAATATATTTTGAAAAGGGGTGTTTACCAGGCTAAAGTTAAGGTCCTCATTTGGGTATGAACGACATATTCTCATTAAAATACATGTTGTGAGTTTCAAAGGGGGCACACGTCGGTAAATTATGTTTACCTTAGACACTGGGAATCTAATTTGCAATAATTTGACAGACACACATTGCAGATTAATTCAGATATTTGATAGGAAGAAGAAATCAACGGCAATATACACGTATTGTTCAAGTCAAACGTGAAGGTTAAAAAAATAGGTATAGAAAAGTTTTAGAAAAATTCAAAGGAAGAAATGAAGTTGGATAAAAAAAAGGAACCATCAGAATTAAGTTGACAAAATTGAATATTGTATGTAGAACAGGAAAATTGAAAGAAATAATTAAGTCCCCTCCCCCGAGCGGACTGGTTTGAAGGGGTGGGGTCACCATGCATAAAATTATGGTACTTGTGGAGGCCTCAGCCCCAGATCCCCTTCGGTTCTGTGGCTCCTGGATGGTAATCAAGAACACTAGGTCACAGAGCACTCTAGATCACAGGGGAAATTTATATAAGAGAATAAAGACGGATCCCAGGTAAAAAGATATAGTATAGATATAGTATAGATTTTCCTGTCCAGTGTCATGTCGGAGTCACTTCAATGTGTTAAGTTTCATTTTAATTCACGCGATATTTTTCATCGGTCATTCAAAGTTTAGAATGGGATTAATAGAAGACGCTATAATTCCTTTATAAACACTCAACTCTATTCATGGTCAAGACTACCTCAACTTTGATAATTTCAATATTTATTTTAAGTGCTTTTGATTTCGTTCGAAGGTAAAGATTTTGTAATGGTCTTAAAAAGTAACGAAAGTACTTTTTGTTCTGAATTTCGGGTAATGAAATTCAAGAATTGTGCATTTAAGCTACAATTACCGATATGACAGCTTGAGCATCCATTTTTTTTAAAGTTCAAATTACTGATATTTTATTCGTTTGTTTTGCACGGCATCTGTATTATGTGCGAATATATAAGTTTATGGAATTCCAATGTTTAAACAAATGCAGTGGCGTACCTCGGATTTTCCACAATGTGGGGGGTGGGGGGCAAAATCGCCTAAAAAGAGTCCTCAACAGGATATAAAGGACATTTCACAGGTAAAACAAATTGATAAGCCCCCCAAAAAAGGTCTTCAACTTCTCGTCAAGGGGGGGGGGGGCAGGGATAGGTCCGTTGCATGGGTTGTGACTCGTCAGGGGAGGGGGGGGGGAATCCTGCCCCCCGTAGGTACGCTAATTAACATACATATAGTAAGAGGGCTAACATAGGCCTATGTTAAGCTCAAATTTGAATTTCAACGCTGCCCTTAGTTTTCAACCTTTTTTCCAGAAAAAACGGTTGCATTTTATGTATTTATTGTTATTTTTTTGTCACGGTAGCGTTTCAATTTTTACTTTAAATGCCATCATTTTTGGACCAAGGTATGATTTATATTGCATCTTTTGCGTGGGTTTTTGCATTTCGTTTACAAAGATGTTAACGACAATTCCATATTTTTCCTCTTCACCCGACAATGCTGACTCTGTGGGCTCAGTGTGATGAAAAAAAATCTTACCCTTGCCTGAACACTTACTTTCAGATTTCAATATGTTAACGGTATGTTCTTCAAAATAAAACAACATGCTCGTGCTAAAGGGCTAAAGCTTAATTGTTCTATTAAAGAAATGAAATCTAAATCTAATTTAAATTTGTCATATACTGAAACCCAAAACGAAAAATTCTCCCCAAAAAATGTGAAAGCGTAACTTTTGAAAATATATACCCCACTGGACTACGCACACCGATACAAGGACACAACAATATTCAGATCAGTGACTGGAGATCGGGCGTTTAATAGTTTGCCTAAAATGCCGATATCGTGGACATAGAGGGCGCTCATGCAGAAATATCTTATCGGAGAGCCAACCGAGTGGTGTCAAAGGAAAAGATCAAAGCGCACGCTTCCGTTTTCGCTGCAAAAGGGAACGGTGGCGTCTTGAATGGCAAGAGCACTGACCCGTAGGAAAGAAAAATGGACAATGGAACGTTGAGCGGGTTCGCCGTGGAATATAAAGGTAAAGACGCACGCACACCTTTGACAAGCCGCCTTACAGGAAATATAACACTCAAAAACTAAGAAAACATAAATAAATATCTTACGCCTCTTGAGGTGACAGATGTGCAATATATCCGATTAATAATCCAAATGATAAAATCAAAATAAAAGTCCACAATGATGGCGACGATGAAACTAATGTTGAAGCACGATGAATAACAAGAGTCACTGTAACGAGTTAAAATGTCAGTGAAGACGATGTTGATGATGATTAACAGTCAATTTCAGCAATCCATGGGTTGAAGAGTGTTCATTAAACAGGTTGATGAGGTTGATGATCTCGATGAGAACTGAGAATTCCTCTCTCAAAATAACTGCAAACAGTTCATTGATGGCGGCAAATAATTCCACAGAAGATAAATATTTCAGGTGGAAATAAAGTCTGGAGTGAAACTCTTAGCTCTGATCTGATCTGGTGAAGTGATCTCATATGATGTGATGAAGTCCTTGAAGAATCTGCCAGCTTTATATACTAATTACAACTATTCTAGATCCTTCTAGTATTCACTATTCTAGAGGCTTCTAGTATTCACTACTATGGAAGCTTCTGGTATTGTCTTTTAAAAGAGCATTCTCCTTTCAGGAGCAGTCAAATTCCAGAAGACTATTGAATGACCTCAGTGAAATCAACGACATAGCTAATCCTATTGTTTGGCAGTCTCTATTCACAAATAACAATAATCCTTGGCCTTTAAATAGGCAGAGGCCTGCTTAACAAAAGCTTTTACAAACTTGTTGTGGAATGTTCTTGATCATTCCAATAATTCTTAAAGGGGGAAATTACTGAATAAATGAATGTAATTGCGTTTACAATTTTTCTTAGATGTAACAATTACCCTTCTCCAATCTAAATGCTGAGCGCCTAACAAGAAGGCAGAAAGTCCTATTTTTATAAGTCTTTGGTATGACTCGGCTGAGGATCGAACCCACGACCTCCCGTTCATGAGGCGGACGCTCTACCGCTGAGCCACCATGCCCGGTTACACTGCATAAATGCATCCTTTTCCTTACAATTTCTCATAATTAAGTTTAATTTATGGACAGAGCAGTGGTGGATCTTAAAATGGAGGAGTGGCCTATAATCGGGGAGCCACCAAAATTTTCAAATTATAACATGATCTAACAATGCAGAGGATATTACCATAAACCCCTATGATGATACGTGACAATACAAGGGCCGGGGCTGACCATGCAAAAAATCACAATCGTATGGTCGTTTTTTACATTTATGTACATGCTTTTTGAAAAAGGTGGGGGGACTGAAGCCCTCCCCCCCCCGCTTTCGCGGACCCTGCATTACATTGTGCTCCCTCAATCATGAACACACGATATCAAAATTATGTGTGGATGCTAAATGATGGATAGTAAAACAGCATTACACCATAAAATACACCTAAAAAAGCTATTGCCCAACTTTGTATTTGCACAATCTGAAAAACGACTCATGTGACTTTCAAAAATGGTCATGTTTAATTTAATCTTTAATTACTCATGCATGACTCAACAGATCAATCTTATTTTTCTCCAGGAGTTGCTCAATGAGTGTTGAAAACCACCTACGAAATATCATATCTCAAAATTATTCCGTTCAAACGGACTGTACCCGATTTTTATGCCTATAAGCTTTTAACTTGTTTCGATAAAAAAGGGTTTCGATTAAGATCTAAACCATCGCGACAATGGAAGCAATGGTTTTCGGTACTGTCAAAAACCTGACCACAATGAAAATGACGAACTTGTTTGCAAGATGTCTGAATTAAGTGTATTTTGAATGATTTTCCTGTTTCCTTCGTAGGTACAAACATTGGTACAATAGAAAAGAACCAAAAGGAGCTAATTACTGGGCCTGTTATCTTGGTGCACAGTCACTCTGGGCACATGGTGCATGGTACGCCTCATCTAAACGCAATCGTCGTCCGTATATTTGTGAGCGTAAACGAGGTATGATTTACTACAGACAGTCGCTATATGGTATGTCTTTCAGAAAAGTGTTTTTGTGTGTGTGTTAGGTAGGCTCTATGGTGGCCCTGAAGGGACATCGCATATAGACCAAATCGCGAATATTCACGACGAAATTGGCGACGAAATTCACGACTTCGCTAATTTCGTCGTGAATTTGAAATTCACGACGTCGCCAATTTCGTCGCCAATTTGAATTTTCACGACCAAATTGGCGACGAAATTCACGCAATCGTGAATTTCGTCGCCAATTTCGTCGCGAATTATTCACGACCAAATTCACGACGTCGTGAATTTGTTTTGTTTGACTGGGCGGTATGCGGCCGGGTTGAAACCAACTTGCCTGCTGCTAATTCGTCCACTCACAACAGGGTCTACTTTTAGGATAATGCAAGTCTGTCCATTAACTTTTCGCCTTAAATTAATCTTTTTATTTATATTGCACTTGCAGTGATTACATCATTACATTACTAGGATGCCATTATGTTCAATAATTTAAGCTTCAAAATTCGGTAATTCACGGGTGAAGATAAATTATGGGGCCGTAAGCTGCAGGGAGATATGTAGAGTGATATTAGCATTAGGTCATTGCTCTAAAATAGATGGAATGTGATTATTTATTATTAATATTAGTTAGTACACTTACTGGCCTAAAAGCAAAAGCAAATAGGGCCATGATATAAGCTTCTCCATATAGAGAATTGAACATTATTGACCTTTCAGGATTGCTTGGCATTGATACTCATCGAACTGTTCTTAGTCATTGCCCTGGCCTATGATCATGAAAAAGCAAGATCAGTCACCCGTATAGTAGAGAATCATTGACAATAGCATGCTCAGCGGGTTCGCCACAGAAAACAATGGGAGAGCTAGAAGCTCACAGTCTTGAATTCCCCATATCCGCTGCCGTGATTATTGTCGTAATTTCAATAGATAAACCTACTTCAAAAGACCGTTGCATAGGCGGATCCAGCTTTTGGCGAAAGGGGGGGCGCACTGCCGAGCGGCGCACATATTTTTGCACTTCACCGGCGCCATAAAAGAAAATGTTGAAAAAGAAAAAGGGGTAATGCCTGACCCTGTCAAAACACGCACACACACACACATGCATATATATATATATATATATATATATATATATATATGACTCATGAGATAGAGACACATATTTCACCGACAAATTAATGCGAGCGCGAAGCGCGAGCTGAAATTTTTAAAGTATACTGACCTGAAAACAGGAAAAAGGTGCCTGTTTAGGACTGTTTGTAGTAACTCATGAGGATACATATCTCACTACACAGATAATGCGAGTGCCGAGGGCGAGCTGAAATTTACTTATATTCTGACCAGAAAGCTTGATATTCTAAGCATTCTTGGTACCAATGATTAAGATGGGTATCTAAAAAAAAATGCGAGCGCGAAGCGCGAGCTTAAAATTTTGATATTTCGATCTGAAAACATTACAGTTTAATGTACGTTTTAATAAAGAACAAGATTATATCCAACAAAAGATTATTGCAAATCGAAGCGGGAGTTCTTTTGAGGTTCAGAACTAAAAACGGGACATTCTATTCACCTATTTAATCATGAAAAGTATGGGGTTTTGCTACAGAAATGATGCGAGCGCGAAGCGCGAGCTGAAAATTTTTATGTTCCAATCTGAAAAGCGGATAATTTGAGCACGATTTTTGATAAAGAACGAGTTGTGTAGCTCAATCTCGTTTGCTGATTTCTGTGTAACATTACCATCTTATTGTTTTTGCACATGCGGAATTATTGGGGGAGGGCAAAACGATCATTCTTGACCGCGGCGCCGATCTAGATTTGGTTAGCAATAGGCCCTTCTTCATTATTCTACCGGCGCTTATTTATTGAAATCAGGGGACGCTGATCATTCTTGACCGACGCCGATTTAAGTTTAGGTGGCGCCGGTTAAGACAAAGGCAGCGCCGATTTGTCTTGACCGGCGCCGATTTAAACAAGTAGTACTGATTATTTTTACCGACGTTACGTAAGATTCAGGCAGCGGCAATCCATAATCGACTGGCGCCGATCTAGAACCAGGAGGCGCCGATTATTTTTGACTGGCGCCGATTTTTTAACCAGGTGGTGCTGATTATTCTTGACCAGCCACGATTTAGATATAGGTGACGCTGATTATCCTTGATCGGCGCCGGTTAAACTCAGGCAGCGCCGATTTTTCTTTACCGGCGCCGATTTATAACCAGATGACGCCGATTGTTCTTGTCCAGCGTCGATTTAGATTTAGGTGGCGCTAATTATCCTTGATCGGCGCCGGTTAAGACTCTGGCAGTGCCGATTTTTCTTGACTGGCGCCGATTTATAACTAAATAGCGCTGAATATTCTTGTCCGGCGCCGATTTAGATTAAGGTGGCGCTGATTATTCTTGATTGGCGCCAGTTATATGCAGGCAGCGCACTGCTACCGGCGAAGTTGTTGGGAAAAGGGTAGTTAAAAGAAAAAATAAGGAAGATGATATGATTGCGCTTTGCTGGGGATAGTCTTTCCTTTACTGTTGCTAATGTTATATCAGTGTATATTTTTTTTAAGCAGCGCCTTTTCCCTTTCTTTCCTTTATTTTTAATTTTTCAAGCGGCGCCTTTTCTTTCTTTTACTTTTTTTTATTTTTTTATTTTGAGCGGCGCCAAAGGCGCCGCTCAAATATTAGGGGGGGCGCGCGCACCCTGCGCACCCCCCCTGGATCCGCCGATGCGTTGGCCCGCCCGATGGGGAATCTTTTGTAATAATGTAGTGTATTAAAGTATGTGTATGCAGTAACTACCGCCCCGACTTCTGTTGTGCTATTTAAAAGATTTCTTTCACCATCATCGTGTAGCGATTATAGCGTGTAAAATCGCATAAATTTTCTCACAAAACGGATCTAATGTTCATGATTACCAACATCACCATAATCATTACCATTATCTTTCATTTTTTTAATAATAATAATAATAATAATAGCGGCATATTTACCCAGGGTAGCCACTTCAGTTCCGAAAACTGTTTTCCCAGAGGGCCCTGCTATTATTACCCCAGCTTTAGCACAGCTACCTTGATCGGGCGCTCGAGCATTCGAGGAATTTCTTCCTACCGGGTACCCATTCACCTCACCTGGGATTATATAAACTATAAAATTGATACTGGAGAACGATTGGAAATAGATAATGAATGAATGATGATAATAACAGTGATGATGATGGTGGTAATTAGAACTTTGAAGTGATATTAATGGACATGATAATACGAATAATAATATCAGTGATAATGTTGATGATTAAACATTAACAAACGAAGATGATTGGTATATTTCCGGCAATGAACCATGTATAACTTGAGTACGCGTTTTTCATTTATCATGTTTGTTATAAAAGGGTTTTCATATCATGATCCTGAAAGACATAGATTATATTTAGATTAAAAAGAAAGAGAATGGATGGTCATCTAATTATACAGGATTTTTCGGGATGTCAAGTCCGATGCAATATAAAAATGATTGCATATCGAGGTAGATGCGATTTTTATATCAACGATATCATCCCCCAGAGTCTATCAAGTTATGAGTTTGTGTGCATTTTAGCAAAATTGACATTTGTAATACGAGATTATTCTAATTTAGAGTGCTGTAACATCCGAACTGCATGCCATTCCTGCTACGTACGTGTGGAATTCATCAGATATTTCGATTTCTGGACGCATGTTATATCAGTTAAAGCGGTGTACGCCTGAATCATATTGATTGTCATTTGTCATTAACTTTATAATAACGTCGATATACCAAAACAGAATTCATCAGGTTCTTTATCATTACAACAATGATATGAACTTATGCACATATAGGCCTACGTCTTTTGCTTGATAGAACACTGACCCCCCCCCCCCCCTCCATTAGAGCGAGAACAATATTGTGCTCTCTCATTAATATTGATTTCGATAAGGAGATCGGGAAACGCACGCCATTAATAGTATTACATTTACATTATCTGTATACCACTTACAAGTGAAGCACAAAATATGTATCTAAACGCTACGGAACAAATAGAAAGAGAGAATGAATTTCACCAAAATTTAAAGTATTTGCACAATTCACAGTAGGCTGTAAACGATAGGGGGCTTCACATGCGGAGGGAAAGGCTATTTAACCCCCCCCCCCAAAAAAAAGTTTTAACATTGACTTGAATTTCTCTCTTGAATCTGCTTGTTTAATACTTTCTGTTAGATTGTTCCAGAGTTGGATCTAGGGGGGGCATGGGGCCCGCCCCTCCCTCCTCCCTCTATTTGCGGAGCAAAAACAAAACGGGGAAAGAAAGACAAAAAGAGGAAAAGAGTGGAGAAAAAAACATAGGAGGAAAACGATTGAATAAATAAGATGAGGGGAAAACAATTATTAAAAATTATGTCATGTCATTATATAAAATTTTCGCTACTGCTTCACGCTCGCATTGCCTTTTAGGTGAATTACACATATGGAACTCAAAATATCAAATTTTGAAGTCAATATACATAACATATTTCAACTCGGAAATTTCATTTTTAAAAAGTGTTCTGTAAAAAATTATTTTTTATTGTCTGAATATCAACATTTTCTGCTCCCGCTGCACGCTCACAAAATTTGATTTGTCAGGTACCTATTATTTTCCTGTATTCCATTTTAGTTATCAGAATATCCCTATTCATGTCAGATTGTAAAACATATTAGCTGGCGCTGCACGCTCGCATATTGATTGGTGAGTTATGAAAATTTCAATATTAATTATATTACAAACTAATTAAAATCTCCATTTTATGACAGTTTATCAACAATTTTCGGCTGGCGATTTGCGCGCACATTGATTGTTAAAAATATATCAACTCAGGCATCTTATTCATAATTACAAAAGTGCTTTAAATATATAATATTGACAGATTTCGCGCTCTGATTAGGCTTATTAGATTAATGAATTAATTTATTGATAAATTGTCCCTTTTTCAGAATGGAATATCAAAAAGTTTCATCTCGCGATTTGATAAGAAGAGAAATAGGAAGACAGTCATAATTTTCACATGATGGAATATTGTTCTTCGAATATCCCGGCCCTATGTCAAAACTCAAAGTAATAATAATGAATCATATATGTTCCTTTTTAACTGTGATCCATATCCACTCACAATTCTACAAATCTCAAATTTTCCTCGCGCTCGCTTCGCTTGCTTAGTTATGTATTTACCTTTTTCATGATTACAAAGATTGCTTAGAACTTCTATTCTTCAGGTAGGAAAGTAAATATTTTCAGCTCACGCTTCGCGCTCGCATTATTTGATTGTTGAAATATGTAACGTTTTCATTTACAGATAATTAAAAGTAGCCGTTAACAGATTCTTTTTTATCAGAACGATCAATGCGTACTAAATTCATTCATCTCGTTTAGGATCACAAGCATTGCCAGAATGCTATTTTAGGACAAAATACATGAAATAAAAAATTAAAAATTAGCGCGCGCTTCGTGCTCGCACTATTTAGATTAGGCTTGTGAGATTATTTTACATATATTTTTACATTTGATTTAAAAGAATAAAGCTTAAAAGTGACACTATTTGGTTTACAGATTATGAAGCGCCTTCTCATATTCAAATTTTATTTTCAAACGAAATCTATAAAAAGGGTGCAGTTAGGCTCTCATTTTGATTCCAAATAGTCTCATAATTGGGATTAGTTGCAAACACGGTTTTCGAATAGAAGGCACATCGGGGAACATCAAAGTATCAAGACAGTCACCTGCGCTGACAAAGTGATAATCTCCCCTTGACATACCCCTACCAATCAAGAGGTCATCTTTCTATTGAAATCCGCAACCCGTCAGACCACCTCTATGTTCAAGAATATACGTTAATCTCCCCAATCAAGAATGGGGTAATTTAAATCTACCTTGTCAATGGGGTAAGCCGTTAAATACAGCTTGCAATGCGCTGGCCCATGTCATTTTCAACGTCCGGCTTTCGGGGAATTAAAATGAGCATCAAATGGGTAGTTTTCTTGTTCTCGTTTTGTCCCCATACTAGAACCTTGATTTTGTTTCTTTTCGTAATGTGCATTTTGATATGGTTTCCATTATATTTCTTAACATTTCGACATTTAATGTAGTTTAATGCTTGCCTTTATAAAGAGCAATATTACATAAAACCTATTTGGCGAAGCAGATTATAACATAACGTTCGACTGATGTTTTATCAACACATTTTTGATTAACCATGTAACTTCCCTCTTTATAGGTCTACTCTTAATGTGAACATTTGAGTTATATTTATTGCCTACCAACTCTCTGTTTACCAGGCTAAAGTGAAGGTCCTCATTTGTGTATAAACGACATGTTCTCATTAAAATACATGTTGTGAGTTTCAAATAAAGGGGGCACACTTGTGTAAAAATGGCATATTTACATTAACAAATTTGATAAAGGCTCTCAAAGTGGGGGGGGGGGCACACGGACCGGATGATCCCCCCGGGATTCACTACATAACTGTACCCTCTGATGTGCAGAATATAGACCCCCGTATAGACCCACTGACTTCTTTTAGTAGAGGTCACAAAATAGAACACAATCGGAGAGCCCAACTATTGTTCAAAATAAATACAGCGCTGATTGTATTGTGTTACTCCGGCAGGATCCGCACCAGCATGCACTCCATTCTTGTTGATCTAGTATGCTAAATACCTCGGTCACATTTGTTCTAAGGCGAGTCGAAAACAGTCATTTTAACAGTTTTTGGACCTGCTAAATATAGGTTTTAATAAAATGAATAAAACGGCTGTTTTCGACTCGCTGTATGGCCGCCGTAGAGCAAATGTGACCGAGGTATTACCATTTTCTGTACGTTAATTTATTTTTTGGTGCATATTTAAATATGCAAGCTATACAGAACAGGTGAAGTACAAAGTTGGAAGGGAAACTAGGCCAAAGAGGCTTTCGTATTACTAACTTTACGTCGGTAAATTATGTTTACCTTAGACACTGGGAATCTAATTCGCAATAATTTGACATACACACATTGCAGATTAATTTAAATATTTGATAGGAAGAAGAAACCAACGGCAATATACACGTATTGTTCAAGTCAAACGTGAAGGTTAAAAAAGAATAGGTATAGAAAAGTTTTAGAAAAATTCAAAGGAAGAAATAAAGTTGGATGAAAAAGGAACCATCAGAATTAAGTTGACAAAATTGAATATTATAAGTAGAACAGGAAAATTGAAAGAAATAATTAAGTCCCCTCCCCCCAGCGGACTGGTTTGAAGGGGTGGGGTCACCATGCATAAAATCATGGTACTTGTTGAGGCCTCAGCCCCAGACCCCCCTTCGGTTATGTGGCTCCAGGATGGTAATCAAGAACACTAGGTCACAGAGCACTCTACATCACAGGGGAAATTTATATAAGAGAATAAAGACGGATCCCAGGTAAAAAGATTTTATAGATTTTCCTGTCCAATATCATGTCGGAGTCACTTAAATGTGTTAATTTGCATTTTCATTCACGCGATATTTTTCATCGGTCATTAAAGTGTAGAATGTGATTAATAGAAGACGCTATAATTCCTTTATAAACACTCAACTCTATTCATGGTCAAGACTACCTCAACTTTGATAATTTCAAATATTCATTTTTAAGTGCTTTTTATTTCGTTCGAAGGTAAAGATTTCTGTAATTGTTTTAAAAAGTAACGAAAGTACCTTTTGTTCTGAATTTTGGGCAATGAAATTCAAGAATTGTGCATTTAAAGCTACAATGACCGATATGACAGCTTGAGCATTCAATTTATTTTTTAAATTTCAAATAAATTATGTTTTATTCGTTTGTTTTGCACGGCATCTGTATTATGTGTGAATATATAAGTTTCTAGAATTCAAATGTTTAAACAAATGCAGTGGCGTACCTAGGATTTTCCACAAGGGGGGGGGGGGGGCAAAATCGCCCAAAAAGAGTCCTCAAAAAAGGACATTTCACAGCAAAAACAAATTGACAAGAGGGCTAAATTAAACATAGGCCTATGTTAAGCTCAAATTTGAATTTCAACGCTGCCCTTAGTTTTCAGCCTTTTTTCCACCAAAAAACGTTTGCATTTTATGTTTTTAGTGGTTTTTTTTCACAGTAGCGTTTCAGTGTATTGCTTTAAACGCCATCATTTTGGGACCCAGGTATGATTTATATTGCATCTTTTGCGTGGGGTTTTGCATTTCGTTTACAAAGATGTTAAGGTCAATTCCATATCTTTCCTTTTCACCCGACAATGCTGACTGTGCGGGCTCAGTGTGATGAAAAAAATCTTACCCTCGCCTGAACACTTACTTTCAGAAATTCAATTTCTTAACGGTATGTTCTTCAAAATAAAACAACATGCTCGTGCTAAAGGGCTAAAGTTTAATTGTTCTATTAAAGAAATGAAATCTAAATCTTATTGAATTTTGTCATATACTGAAACCCGAAACGAAAAATTATCAAAAAAATGTGAAAGCGTAACTTTTGAAAATGTATACCCCACTGAACTACGCACACCGATACAAGGACACAACGATATCCAGATCAGTGACTAGAGATCGCTCGTTTGATAGTTTGCCTAAGACGTCGATATCGTGGACATAGAGGGCGCTCATGCAGAAACATCTTATCGGAGAGCCAACCGGGGGGTGTCAAAAGAAAAGATAAAAGCGCACGCTTCCGTTTTCGCTGCAAAAGGGAACGCTGTCGTCTTAAATGGCAAGAGCACTGACCCGTAGGAAAGAAAAATGAACAATGGCACGCTGAGCGGGTTCGCCGCAGAATATAAAGGTAAAAACGCACGCACACCTTTGACAAGCCACCTAAGTGTAAAAATAAATCTGTAAGTATAAAAGTATATAAATATATCCAAAAGGAATGTATATGAATACAAATATATATATATATACATATGGAGTAACTGATATTGTAATCCGCTGGGTGTGAGGGGGAAAACAGAAGACTATATAGTAGAAGAAAAAAAAGAAAAAGACTGTATATATGGAAGGGAAGCAAATTGCCTAAAGCCTCAGTAAAGGGTAAAAGCAAATAAAGAAGCTGATGCTGTATGAGAGAGGGGATGTATTAAGAAAAAAAACATAGTAAACATGAAAATAAGCAAAATAATTAAGTGGTAAATCTAAGAGGTAAGTTGAGAGAAAAACTATAATGTTGAGAGAGAAACTATAATGTAACTAATCTAAAAAAGCTGGGGGAAAATTATATGTGCACACAGATGGAAAGTGGATAAGAAGGATTAATCAGTCGTTCCCCTCTAAGATGTTCAGGCCATGAGGTTGGATGGTGCGAAGTCGTCTCATCCAGAACTACTCTCTACTAGTACGGACTGAGTCAGGACGGGTACCTAAAGATTCGATGCCCTGTAGCATCATGTCAGTGATGTAGTGGTTGGGAAGGTTAAAATGGCGGCCAACTGGAGTGTCCAACTTTGCTGTGTTGACGGTGAATCTGTGCCCGTAGAATCGTTTCTTGAGTGTGGTCTTGGTTTCCCCTACGTATTGTACCCTACAAACTGCAAGTGATGAGATATACAACATTAGTGGTAGTGCATGTGATGTTGCTCTTGGTTTGGTGAGAAAGGCTGGTAGAGTTGCTGGTGAGAGTGTCGCGATCGCCATCGTGAATGTGTATTTCACATATGATACACCTGTTGCTGGTGCATTTGAAGGTGCCATGCTGTATGGGAGAAGAATGGATAGTGAGGGAGGGCAATTCAGCACGAACAATGAGGTCCCTGTGATTCGGTGGCGTCGGTATGCTAGAAGGGGGGTATCGGGAACGGCCTGTTGGAGACGATAAGGTGGATGAGCTCACCTGCGAGGTGAAAAGACTGAGTATTTAGAATGCTTCCATGAAGAGAGAAAATGAGCATCTGAAAGCAAAGATGATGACACTTGAAGACCAAATGAATGACTTGGATCAATATCATAGAAGGATCAACTTAGAAGTGGCAGGTGTTCCTGAGAAGGAAGGTGAGAATGTGAGAATGTGAGAATGTGAGAGAGGCTGTCCTTCACGTCATGAAGAAAATTTCACCGGAGGTATCCAACGACGACATTGATGTGACACATCGACTTGGTCAGAGGAGAGAAGATGGTCCAGCCAGACCAATCATCGTTCGATTCACAACCAGGAGGATGAGGGATACTCTAAACTCAGGCCGTAAAAAAACTGAGGGAAACATCAACCCGTCAACTGGCATTCTCAAGAGATGACGGAAAGGTGTTCCTCAACGAATATGTAGCCCCAGCTAAGAAGTCTCTCCTAAAGAAAGCGAATCACGAGAGGAAGAAGGCGGGATACAAGTTCTTATGGACAACGAATGGCACCATTCTGGTGAGGAAGAGCCCGAATGTTCCACCGGTTGCTATTCATCGAGAAGAGGATCTGAACAAAATTAAGTAAACTCTCTTACGCATATGTATATATTGTTGATGTTTTATGTAAATAATGATTGACTTTGATATGATTACGAATATTTCAAATGATTCCAATGATTTTATTTATGATATTGGTGTTAATAATGATAAACTTAAAATTGATTATGATCCTAATGATGAGGCTTCGAGTGTCATATCCTCAAACTACTACACTCAGGCTTCAGCCAAAAACATTTTTAGAGGTTTGCCTTCTTCCTGCTTGTCTATTTTGCATCTTGATATCAGAAGCCTTAACAAGAATTTTGAGCAATTTCGTTTATTTTTAGATAACTCAGGTGTTTCCCAAAATACAGTAATAGGTTTAACTGAGACATGGCTGTCAGATAAATGTATTAATATGAATGCACTCCCAGGTTATGATATACTTACAAATAATCGTGTTGATAAAATTGGTGGTGGTGTTGCAATTTTTGTGCCGAGTCAATTTGAGTATGTTATTATTGAAGACATGAATTTAATGAATGAAACTGCAGAAACTTTATTCATTTTTTAGAGACATTCCTTTCTGCCTCCTTTTTGCCACTTATTTCTAGACCCACTAGAATTACTAATACTTCCGCAACTCTGATTGACAATTTTTTCTCCAATATTCGTTCAGAATTTAAAGCTGGTATAATTATCTCAGACATGTCTGATCATTTCCCAATTTTCATGTATTGTTCTAATCAATATCAGCCAAACAACTTTCCCGATTATGTACCTAAGAGGCGTGTATATAGTGATCTAAATATATCTCGTTTGAAGAAGAAACTTGGGATAATGTATTTAGTACAGAATGTCTTGACGAGTCCTACGAAACATTTATTGATATCTTCATGAGTCATGTTAATGAAAATATCCCTTTTGCAAAGCCCAAGTCCAAAAAAATTATAAAAGATCACCTAGATTACCTTGGAAAACGAATGAAATGAAAAAAATCGATTATGCTATAAATATAAATATATATCAAGACTAACTGGGAATACTCGGAGCCAATATACCAATTATAAGAATATACTAACAGGGGTCATCCGTACTGCTAAAAAGGCATATTACCATGATTAATTTAATCAATGCAAGAATTATCTTTAAAAAACATGGAAATTGATCAATTCTATCATCAATAATGGTACCAAGTTTTCAAAGATAACTAAGCTTATGCATAATGATTCTATTATTGAAGATAAAGCTCAGATGGCAAATATTTTCAATAATTATTTTTCACAAGTTGGATTTGAGCTCTCTAGAAGTATACCAACAAATTCCCATTCATTTCATCAATATTTGGGAGATAAATATCACAGTTCTATGTTTTTTTTCTCCTACGAACGCACAGGAGATAATCAAAATTATATCTAGCCTAAAATTAAATAAAAGTGCAGGATTCGATAACATTGATAACATCCTTCTACAGAAAACTATGAATTTTATAATTGACCCTCTTATTTATATATTCAATTTGTCATTATCATCGGGAAATATTCCAAAATTAATGAAAATTTATAAGATAATACCATTCTTCAAAAAGGGGGATAGTTCTTTAGCAAGTAACTACAGACCTATTTCATTGCTCACAAACTTATCTAAAACTCTTGAAAAATTGGTTCACATACGAACCATATGTTTTTTTAAAAAAGCACGACATCCTATCCGATACTCAATTTGGTTTCCGAGAAAAGAGTAGCACTTCCCATGCAATACTTTCTTTAGTTCAAACAGTTGCAAAAGCTTATGACAAGTCTTCGAATACGATTGGTATGTTCTTAGATTTTTCAAAAGCATTCGATACAGTTGATCATAATATTCTCCTTTATAAACTTTCTCATTATGGAATTAGAGGGGAACCACTAAAGTGGTTCAAGAATTATCTAACCGGGCGTTCACAGTTCGTTTCACTTGATGGTAATATTTCTGAACGTAAACCGGTTCTTTTTGGAGTTCCACATGGCAGCATTCTTGGCCCACTTTTGTTCATTACTTATATAAATGATATTGATATGTCATCAAGATTGCTTCAATTTATACTTTTCGCTGATGACTGTAATATATGTCTGTCGCAACCCGACCCAGATCAATTGACGCAAATATTCAATGACGAACCAAAAAATGTTTCTAATTGGATAACAGCTAACAAACACTCTCTTAAACCAAACAAAAACTAGCTACATGCTATTTAGCAACAAGATTACGACTGTACCAAAAGATGTAATTTTAAATGATACTGTTATTCAAAGAGTGCGATCTACTAAATTTTTGGGACTGGTCATTGACGATAAACTTTCTTGGAAAACACATATTGATAATATTTGTAAAATTATTGCTCGCAATATTGGTGTCATTAGAAAATTAAGTCACTTCTTACCCCATTATTTTTGTTATCATTATATTCAACGTTAATTTTACCTTATCTGAATTACGGAGTTGTTGCATGGGGTAACGCAGCGAATTCTCAAATTAATAGATTTTTTATATTCCAAAAATAGTGATTCGTATTATTAGTCATGCAAAATTCAGGGCACATACAAATATTCTGTTCTTGAAAAATAAAGTCTTGAAGGTTATAGATTTATATTCTTTTCATCTCGGACAGTTAACGTACAAGTTTATTAATAAACAATTACCGTTACCTTTCAATAATATGTTTGTAAAAAATGACACAATTCATAAGCACTTCACTCGCCAGGCGAGTTCCTTTCATTTACCTCTGAATAGAACATCGTTTGCACAGAAGACATTTGTTTTTACTGGTCCAAAATTATGGAATTCTTTTTCAAAGGATATTATACAATGTAATTCAATACAAAATTTTAAAGGAAAACTTTAAAAATATCTTATGGATTCATACTAGATTTTTTTTAACAAAGTTATGTAATTCAGAACTTAATATGTAAATGTGTTTGTTAATTTCTCTTTGTATTTATGTTTAATCGTTTTATGATTTCTGTATACAGTGTATACTGATTCATTAAATTTCATTTTTATTTTTGTTTATTTTTCATTCATTGTACATGTATATATGTATTGCTTATTTCTTTATTTTGTCTTATTTTTATTTTTATTCATAAAATGTACTTATGAAAGGGGGCCTTCACCCTACAAGCTCTGCTTTTTAGTTGGTTCTCCTTCTCTTTCGATTTCATAGTATTATTGTATTATAGAAATGATTTATATATTATGATTTGTAAATATGTTTATTGAACTTTCACTGTAAATGTAAAAAGATTGAAAGAGAAAATAAATGAAATGAATTGAATTGATCAGATGTGTGTAAAATGTGGTGGTTATCACACAGGATTTTGCGGAGAAGGGGTAGATTGGGATGGAAGGTGGTCACAAGGGGTATTCTGTCGGTAGTCTTCTTGTCACTTTTAGGTTTGAGAACTTCAGATCTGGGGAGGGAACGAACTTTGCTTATTGCCAGTTGGACTGTCCTGGTCCCGTGGCCCCTGGCACAGAGATGTTTCTGCAAACCCTGGTATGGAAGGAAAAATCAGGGTCCTCGGAGCAGATATGGCGAAGTCTGAGGGCTTGACTGTAAGCGATGTCGGTTTTGCAGTGACGGGGGTGGCAGCTGGATGAATTTAGGTACTGGTGGGTATCTGTGGGTTTAGTGTACAGGGTAGTGGTGATACCGTTAGGCTTTTTCTGGAATGTGACATCAAGGAAGTGGGTTTCCTGTTGGGAGAAATCAGAAGTGAATTTGATGGTCCTGTGGAAGGAATTGATGTGGTCAATGAATGTGTGGAGGCTATCTTCCTCCCTGGTCCAGATGAAGAAAATGTCGTCTATGTATATGAATATTGGTGTACAGTGAAGAAACATCCAAAGTGCCGATGATCGCAGTCTCGGGTATCTGGTCCTTGATGTCATTGAGTTTCCTGAGAAAGTCTGGAGTGTCGTGGATGTAAGAGGGTGCACGTGAGACAAGGGGTTTAATATGGTAATCAACAAAAAGGGAGATGTTCTCTGTTGGGGAACCATTTCCTGAGAGGATGGGTCGACCAGGGTTGCCAGGTTTGTGGATCTTGGGGAGGAGATAGAAGCGGGCAGGTTTAGCATTAGTAGGGGAGAGAAATTTGTGGGCCTTCTCGGAGAGATGCTTGTGTTCTTTCATGTCATTCAGTGTCGATTGGATCTGTAGGGAGAAATTACAAGTGGGGTCAGAATCAAGAAGTGCTTAGTGAGATCGATTATTGAGATGTTTTATGGCTTCATCGATGTACTGCTGGCGGTCCATGACGACGACGGCCGATCCTTTGTCTGCAGGCTTGATGATGATGTCGGACCTGTTTTTGTCTCACCTGCGAAGCAGAGTGAGACTATAGGCTTTTCCGACGGCGACGGCGGCGGAGGCGGCGTCAACATCAAATCTTAACCTGAGGTTAAGTTTTTGAAATGACGTCATAACTTAGAAAGTATATGGACCTAGTTAATAAAACTTGGCCATAAGGTTATTCAAGTATTACTAAACATCCTATTAGAGTTTCATGTCACATGACCAAGGTCAAAGGTCATTTAGGGTCAATGAACTTAGACCATGTTGGAGGAATCAACATCGAAATCTTAACCTGAGGTTAAGTTTTTGAAATGTCATCATAACTTAGAAAATATATGGACCTAGTTCATGAAACTTGGACATAAGGTTAATCAAGTATCACTGAACATCCTGCATGAGTTTCACGTCACATGACCAAGGTCAAAGGTCATTTAGGGTCAATGAACTTTGGCCGTATTGGGGATATCTGTTGAATTCCCATCATAACTTTGAAAGTTTATGGATCTGATTCATGAAACTTGGACATTAGAGTAATCAAGTATCACTGAACATCCTGTGCGCGTTTCAGGTCACATGACCAAGGTCAAAGGTCAATGAACTTTCTCCGAATTGGATGTATCTGTTGAATTACCATCATAACTTTGAAAGTTTATGGATCTGATTCATGAAACTTGTACATAAGAGTAATCAAGTATCACTGAACATCCTGTGCGAGTTTCAGGTCACATGATCAAGGTCAAAGGTCATGTATGGTCAATGAACTTTGGCCGAATCGGGGGTGTCTGTTGAATTACCATCATAACTTTGAAAGTTTATTGGTCTAGTTCATTAAACTTGGACATTAGAGTAATCAAGTATCACTGAACATCCTGTGCGCGTTTCAGGTCACATGACCAAGGTCAAAGGTCAATGAACTTTCTCCGAATTGGATGTATCTGTTGAATTACCATCATAACTTTGAAAGTTTATGGATCTGATTCATGAAACTTGTACATAAGAGTAATCAAGTATCAATGAACATCCTGTGCGAGTTTCAGGTCACATGATTAAGGTCAAAGGTCATGTAAGGTCAGTGAACTTTGGCCATGTTGGGGTTTTTTGTTGAATAACCATCATATCTCTAAGTTTATTGGTCTAGTTCATAAAAAGTGGACATAAGAGTAACCATGTATCACTGAACATCTTGTGCGAGTTAGAGTAGTATTCAAAGTCAGCACTGCTGCTATATTGAGCCGCGTGATGCAGGTGAGACAGCCAGAGGCATTCCACTTGTTGAGTGATGAGAGAGCATGGCGTTCTTCTCGAGGAAGGTTGTCATGTGCTCTGGTGTCGAGGGTATCTGTGGAGCAAACTTGGGATGAGACAGCTTGAATGGAAGTTTCAAGGGAAGGAACTCTATTCTTGGGCGGAGTCCATGTGCTTTTCCGGTAGAAGGGCTCGGGATCAGAAGGGGGTTCATCTAAAAAGAACTCTTTGAGACGTATCCTGCGATAGAATGTAGAGAGGTCTTGGCTGAGAGCTATCTGTTCAACTTCTGGTGGCGTTGGGCAAAACGTGAGCCCTTTAGAGTGAAGAGAGGTTTCTGCTTGGGAGAGAGGGGAGGATGAGAGATTAACAACCAAATGGGGGATGCATCATTGTTGTTGGTACGTCGTCTAAATCTGTTTGACCCTTGTCGCTTCTTTGTGAGGTTACCTATTTTCTTGTTCCTGCGTTCAGTGAGGAGAGATCTGTGTTTAGAGAGATCAGATTTAGAGATCAGCTGGTGAAATAAAGATAGATGGTTAGTCATGGTAGAAAAGAGACCTAGAATAAAAAAAAGTGTTTAAATCAAAGGAAATGGATAATTCATAACAAATCAAAATGTAGAGAAAAAGAAAAGTAAAGTAAATTAGAACTGGACAATATAGGTTTATTAAATCAAGCTGAAAAGTAAAATCGACACAGAACAGATTAGGACCCTGGGATAGAAAGGAAGTAATACAAAATATGGGACAAAAGGTAAAATTAGAACAGACAAAGATACCAAAAAAAGAACAAAGTTATACAAGTATAACTGTGGAAGGAAAGTAAATAATAAAACACTAAAATACAAAACATAAAGAAAGAGAAAAGTCGAGTGTATTTGAACTGGACCTAAAATAGAATGAAAACAAGAATACACAAAGGTAATTAAATAAAGCTGAAAGGTAAAATCGACACAGAACAGATCAGAGAAGACCCTGGGATAGAAAGGAAGTATTGCAAAGTGGGAGAGAAGGTAAAAATAAAACAGACAAAGATACCAGAAACAACAAATTTATACAAGTTTAACTGTGGAAGGAAAGCAAATGTACACCAATATTCCCCACGATGAAGGTATCAAAGCATCATGTGAAGCCTTGGCCGCCAGTGGCCATTTCAGTCCCCCATATCCGATATTAAATATCTGATGTCTCATGTACTAAAAAAAACAACTTCACTTTCATGGACCAGCACTACCTACAAAGATTCGGCACAGCAATGGGCACCCGGATTGCTCCTTCCTTCGCCTGTCTGTTCATGACCAAGCTGGAACAGCAGATGTTAGATTCAGCCCCCTGCCGCCCATGGATTTGGTGGCGTTACATAGACGACATTTTTCTTCATCTGGACCAGGGAGGAAGATAGCCTCCATACATTCATTGACCACATCAATTCCTTCCACAGGACCATCAAATTCACTTCTGATTTCTCCCAACAGGAACCCCACTTCCTTGAAGTCACAGTCCAGAAAAAGCCTACCGGTATCACCACTACCATGTACACTAAACCCACAGATACCCACCAGTACCTAAATACATCCAGTTGCCACCCCCGTCACTGCAAAACCGACATCGCTTACAGTCAAGCCCTCAGACTTCGCCGTATCTGCTCCGAGGACCCTGATTTTTCCTTCCATACCAGGGTTTGCAGAAACATCTCTGTGCCAGGGGCCACGGGACCAGGGCAGTCCAACTGGCAATAAACAAAGTTTGTTCCCTCCCCAGATCTGAAGTTCTCAAACCTAAAAGTGACAAGAAGACTACCGAAAGAATACCGCTTGTGACCACCTTCCATCCCAATCTACTCCTCCGCAAAATCCTGTGTGATAACCACCACATTGTACACACATCTGATCGTCTCCAACAGGCCGTTCCCGATACCCCTTCTAGCATACCGACGCCACCGAATCACAGGGACCTCATTGTTCGTGCTGAATTGCCCTCCCTCACTAACCATTCTTTTCCCATACAGCATGGCACCTTCAAATGCACCAGCAACAGGTGTATCATATGTGAAATACACATTCACGAGGGAGACACTCTCACCAGCAACTCTACCAGCCTTTCTCACCAAACCAAAGGCAACATCACATGCACTACCACTAATGTTGTATATCTCATCACTTGCAGAGTTTGTAGGGTACAGGGGAAACCAAGACCACACTCAAGAAATGATTCTACGGGCACAGATCCACCGTCAACGCAGCAAAGCTGGACACTCCAGTTGGCCGCCATTTTAACCTTCCCAACCACTCCATCACTGACATCAGGTTACAGGGCATCGAATCTTTAGGCCGTCCTGACTCAGTCCGTACTAGGAGAGAGAAGTTCTGGATGAGAAGACTTCGCACCATCCAACCTCATGGCCTGAACATCTTAGAGGGGAACGACTGATTAATCCTTCTTATCCACTTTCCATTTGTGTACACATATAATTTTCCTCCCAGCTTTTTTAGATTAGTTAAGGCGCTGTCACACCTTGACGTTTTAGACAGCGTATGCCCGACGTATGAGGAATTTGGCGAATACGCTGGCGTACGTCGAATACGTTACGGGTAAGTTTTGCATACGTTAAGAGTACGCTAAAACACGCTGGTATACGTCGTCATACGGCGAGGTCGTCGAAAATTTTTGTGCAAGCACAAAATTTTTCGACGTATGCCAGCGTATGGCTCATACGTCCCGCATACGCGGGCCATAAGTTGGAGGCAAGTTACGCGATCGTTGATACACGTTGACACACGTTACTCGTAAGTTACTCATAAGTCGATGTACGTCGAGATAATGTCCAGCGTACCCTAATACTTACTTCTAACCTATGAGTAACGTGCTTTGAACGTAATTATGTGTAACTTATTAAACTCCAACATTTATTGACGTATGAAGACGTGCTCCGGACGACCACAAAACTTACTGAACGTGTTTATAACTTACAGCTACCGTATAATGGCGTATTGACAACGTTTATAGGAATTGGTATATAAAGGTGGGGTTCACAGGAGTTTTCTTCGGCATGGCGGTGGTGTTGATACGGTGATGTATCGTGCGGTTATGATTTGAATAGTCGAGCGGCAGCATTTTTATAGGCTACAACACGTGTTCGTCAGCGATACGCTGCCGCGCGCTATGACATTCGTTGGAATACGTTACTTATAAGTTTACGAAGCGTTCGATATAAGTTATTAATACGTTATTTATACGTCCAACTCGTTATGAATACGCTAAACATACGCCCAGAGTTGAAAAAAATATCAAAGTTCAGCGTATGTCGAGGTTTTAGAGAAATCTTGATACGTCGGGCATACGCTGTCTAAAACCCCAAGGTGTGACACCACCTTAACATTATAGTTTCTCTCTCAACATTATAGTTTTTCTCTCAACTCACCTTTTAGATTTACCACTTAATTATTTTGCTTATTTTCATGATTACTATGTTTTTTTTTCTTAATACACCCCCTCTCTCATACAGCATCATCTTCTTTATTTGCTTTTACCCTGTTTAACCCACCTATCACTAATTCTCTTGTTATTCATCGCTTCTTCATACCCTTTATCACTGTTTTGTTCCAGATCCTGTTTGATGTTTCCTGCCTCATATCTTAATCCCTCTTGGCTTGAGGTCTTTCTTTGGCCTTACTTATGTTAATGTCGTAGTTCGGAATAGGTCACTTCCAAGGAGTACAAGGGACACAACAGATTAATGTTCACTTGTCTTTTATTCGTCCAACACAAGACAAAAATAAAAGAAAAAAATCCAGAAAGATATAAAGCAAGGCCATCGTAAGTATACAATCAAATAATGGCATTAATACATGATTCGTCTTATTCTCAATTACTAAGCATATGACGAAGACACCAGATGATGCCAGTTACACTATAAAAGTTAAGTGTCTATCCTTTAGCAAATATCCTACAAAATGAGCATACTGTTGAAGTGTATATTATAGATAATGCTATAAAAACAGCATTACAAAAATAGGAATGCATTTCTGAATTCAAAATTATATTAAATGCGTCAAATTATAATTCAAGTTATGAATGCTTAATTCCTTGCAGTTAGCCTGCCTAACCATCCTTATCCTCGAATGTTTGTAACACTAACCAAACCTGAAGAATGGCAGACAAAGAGACCATCGTCATTATCCTCTCAATCAAAAATGACATACAAATCCCCTCAAATTACTTGTACTGCTGTTAAACAAAGAACAAATCCAAAATTACTAACTTGTCTTACATACTTATTTTACTTTTTTTTCATGCTAGCATTCCATTAAAATAATTTTCTCTGTATCAAGATAAGACAATTTACATCAATAACTGGGATATACCCATTTGATTTGCTAGTTCATTACAATGAACCTGCGTGCCGAATATAGAGTACACAACTTTTCCTGCGCGCGCGCTGCATCTCCCTACCAACGCACTATCCCAAGATCGTCGCGCAATTTGGCGTCCATTTCCTCTTTTACTTTCGCCTGCGGTCGAGTGCAGTCGCAAGCTAAGTACACTCTCAAAATTGCAATTCTGTTTTCCGTTTGGATACTTTATTGTGCAATTCTTCCATTATTTCAATCTTATTTTCTCTCATCTAAGATTGTTGTAGGATTATCACGTCGCGCGGAGCTTCCGTGATATTTTTTTAACGTTTCTTGTCCCTCTTCGTGAGTTTGTTTTTTTAAGATACGTTTCTCAACAGGCGGGTTGTCTTCACCTCTCCGCCCCATAGCTCCGCGCCTTCCTGCTCGGGCGTTGTCTTCGCTCCTTTTTAATTCTTTTTATTCACTGACTTCTTCGTTTATACGACTCGTCGTGAATTTAATTGATTTATTTCTCCACAGATAGGTTCTGTAGGACGTCAGGAGCGTCGTATTCCAGCCTCGTTTCAAGTTCTTTGTCTCTTGTTTCGAGTTAGTTGATTGTTCTTTTGTTTCAATCAATCCTTTGTTCTTGTATTTATTAATTGAATTAATTGGTTGATTAATTAATTAATTGATTGATTCTTTTAATTCTTGACTTGCTCCTTTGCCTCGATTCAAGTTCTTTGTCTCTTGTTTCGAGTTAGTTGATTGTTCTTTTGTTTCAATCAATCCTTTGTTCTTGTGTTTATTAATTGATTAATTATTCAATTAATTAAAAAAAAAAAAATTCTGACCTTGTCTTAATTTTTTTTTCTTTTCTTTCCTTCACAAGAATACTTAGAATTTTTTTAGGAAGCCGTCTCCTGTCAGCGTTCGTCGCCTTTGACTCGGCCTTCCTTCTCGGGAAAGCTATCTTTGTTTCCCCCCCCCTTCCCTTTCAGGTCAGCTACCGGTCTCCGGACTTATAAACTTTTTTTTCTTAAACTTCTTGTTTATAAAAAAAAAGAAAGGGAATCTTGTTCCCCTTTTTTTCCTTAGCTGATCCTCACCTCAAGAAAAATTATTTTTTCTTTTGAACAGGTGGACAAAAAAAAAAAACTTAGTGTTTTCTTCTTTTTAGATGCTTCCCCCCTTCCTTCTTTTCAGAATATTGGCGGAAGCAGATTCTTGTTGTGATAATCAAATAATTAATTAATTAATTTTTCTAACGGACTTCAGGGACAGTGTCTCATAATAATTCTTTAATTATTACTGTTTCCTTTGTTCTGGGATTTTACCTTGTATCATCCTTGTGAGATCCGTTTTTGATTCTCAAAAGTCCGCTTTTTGAGGTCCTTGTCTTCTGGGTTGGGGTTTGTTACTCCCCCCCCCTACCCCCTTTGCTTCTCTGTTTTTTTTATCTTACTGCTAGATCACCCTACGGCAATAATGAGCCTTTCGGACTCTCTTCCTGAAGAGCCTCAGGCGACTGCTGTTTCGGGGCCCGACACCGGGGTCTTATCCCCCACCACAGGTAGTATAGATAGCGAGAACAGAGTCAGAGCCCCGTGGGCTCTCAAAGGGGTGGAACCGTGGACGCGCGTTCACGTGCCCCGCTTAATAAGGGTGGAACCGTGGATTTGCGACCACGTGCCCGCACGGTGATGGCCAAGGCTTCCGTCCCGGAACCTGAACCTTATCGGGGAGCGTCGCACTAGTACAGAAAACGGCGACTCCTCTAGGGCTGTCAGACCCACCGGCCATCGGGTCACCTAAAGTCCGGGGGGAGAGCACGGGTCTCTCCACCCGGCAAAGACTAGGCTCGATGCCGTGTAAGACCCCTCTAGGGAGCGTCGGCAAAGGGCTACCAGCCCCTAGTCGGAAGAGGCACCTGAGTCCGACCGTGTCGGACTCTCAATTCAATCTGACGCCGTCAGATTCGGCCGACGCCTCCTCTCGCTCGGCTAGCTCTCCCCGTGGGAGAGCTAAGGAGAGGAAGACAGGCGCAGCCCAGCCTCTTGTCCCTTCTTCCGCTCCGGCGCCGGAGCAACCGAAGAAGAAGAAAAGAAGAGGAGAACCACAGACGTAAGCCCCGCTCCGTCGGGCGGTCTGTCCTCTGATTCTTTTGATGGCCAGGCCTCTCAGCTTCTCAAGCTAATCTAGAGTGCCCTCCAGCACTGCGGGTTTTTACCCCCAGGCTTGCCTGCTTCAGCCGACGGTACTACCAACCGAGCGGATCAAGCAGACACCGGCCATCCAACACACCGAGGTGCCCCTAGCGATTCTCACGAACCGCCGGCCCTCAAATAAATGGCCAGGCGTCGTAACCTCCTGTTACAATTAAACGCCCTCGAGTATCACGGATCTTATCCTCATACTCCCTGTCAGCTAAAACCGCCGTGTCCAGCACCGGGCAGGTCAAGCAGACAGTCGCCATCTCACACCTCGGAGAGTCACCGGCAATATCATGATTCGCCGGCTCACGCACCTGCAAGGGAAATTCCCGCTAATACACAGGTGCTATCGACATACGGGCGTCGCCCGCCATTATGTCACCAGACTCCCGATCATTATACCCTCTTCTGCCCCCCGGCGGGGGCCGCATAGAAGAGGAAGAAGAAGAAGAAATTCTAGGTCGCTAACCCCGCTGTGCGGGCAGACCTTCCCTTCTGATTCTTGTGCCGACGGCCAGGCGTCGTAACTTCATGTTACAACAGAACGCCCTCGAGCACCACGGATCTTCATCCTAATGCTCTCTGTCAGCTAAAACCGCCGTGTAGAGCACCAGGCAGGTCAAGCAGACAGTCGCCGTCTCGTACCTCGGAGAGTCACCGGCAATATGATTCGCCGGCCCACGCGCCTGCAAGGGAAATTCCCGCTAATACACAGGTGCTATCGACATACGGGCGTCGCCCGCCACTATGTCGCCAGACTCCCGATGATTGTACCCTCTTCTGCCCCCCGGCGGGGGCCGCACAGAAGAGGAAGAACAAGAAGAAAGTCTAGGTCGCTAATCCCGCTTTGCGGGCAGACCTTTCTTTCTGATTCTTGTGCCGATGGCCAGGCGTCGTAACTTCATGTTACAACAGAACGCCCTCGAGCATCACGGATCTTTATCCTCATGCTCCCTGTCAGCTAAAACCGCCGTGTCGAGCACCGGGCAGGTTAAGCAGACATTCGCCATCTTGCACCTCGGAGAGTCACCGGCGATTTCATGATTCGCCGGCTCACGCACCTGCAAGGGAAATCCCCGCTAATACACAGGTGTTATCGACATACGGGCATCGCCCTCCATTATGTCACCAGACTCCCGATAATTGTGGGTCAGGCCCCATGAGCAGTGCGGGTAATTCACCCACGCTTCATATCAGCTTCAGCCGCCTTGCTAAGCACTGTGCGGCTCAAGCAATCACCTGTCCTCTCACACCGGGCATTTATTGAAACGCTGTTCACCTACACGGTGACCCCCGTTTCTATGCAGGTGCTTCCGACATACGGCCTTTCAAGCATCAATATGTCGGCAAGCTCTCGGTGACCGACGGCTGGACGTTGCATCCGTTCAGGCTGCATCTATGCGTCCCCGAGCATTACGGGTTCTTACCCTCGTGTTCTCCGTCATTATAAGACCGCCGCGGTCTTATTGCCGGTGTCGGGTATTGAGCGGATTGAGACTTCTCTCGCCAACCCGCACTCCGGGGAGCCATCGGCGAGTTACCTGCATGGGTATTCCCCCTTATTATGCAGGTACTCCCGAATTCGCCCTCTACGTCAAGCTCACGTACGGCGACGACTCCTTCAGCGGTAACTCTCTCCATTCTACCCCCTAAGCGGGCCCGTAGATTGGAGGTAAGAATCTCTTACATACCGCATGCCGCACTTCTCTCGTGAGAATGTTTGGCTGCTTTGAGAGGGCAACCTATCACGTCCGCGGACCGTCCGCCCAGGCGACGGGACCGTCGGTTTCTGGCCTGAACCTCACTTTCTATTCGAAAGTAAGGGTGCCCTGTCTTACTTAGCTCCTACCCTTGCAAGGCCAGAGTCAGGGCTAGTACAGACACCCGTCCTCCAGCGATCGCCGCTGAAGAGAGGGCGACTCCGATATGAGCACCATCACCGCTCAGCGGTATGTCTCACTATCTCATAGCTCTCCGAACTTATGAGTATGTATATCGGATCTGAATGTCACGGCGATTAAAAGTTCTCCTGTGCTTAGTAATCGCTACGCCTTCACCACCCGGTGCATTATGGTTATGTTAACCTATTTGTCTCGTATTCGGGCGGCTCGTTCGAGCCCTGCCCGAGCTGCCATCACCGGTCGTCCCCCCGGACACCGCCGGCAGCACCCGCACCGAATACCTGGAGGGAATCAGCTTTTCATATGCTAGATATCCCTCCTGTTGACATTCACAGCTGTTCCCCGAGCCCTTCCCGGTCGGGTAAGCATCATCTCGGAGGAAAGAAACCGCCGTACATCTCATGAGATTGTTGGCTATGTACGTGCGTTCAAGCTTGTTTAAAGCCCCAGACTTCTCTGTCGGCATTCCATGCCTACCTTCTGGGCACACCCACCGTACCGGGTCGGCGAGTTTACACCAAACTGTACGCCGCCAGACCATCGGTCGAGCTCTAACAGTCTATCTTATAGACTGCCCTCTATGTGGGTCAAGCTTGCGGGCGTCTCCGCCGTTTCCTCCTTGTGTGGAGTGGTCTACGGTGGATGTCTTACCGTGCCCGTTTGTCGAACCGTCTTCTCATTTAGAAGCTTTTTCACTCAGCACACTCGAGTCGCCTCGCATGCTGCTTTCATCCTCCCTCCATGCAATGCATGTGGCCATGGTCACCGCACGACCGAGGATGATGTAACCGTGGATGTATGTATGCTTATGCCTACCTAACCACGATCACTACGACCCGCTTTTTCTCGGGCCGACTGTGGATGAGTCTCTCCATGTAAGTGATTTACTTCACTGGAGTTCTTCTTTTAGAAACTTAGATGCTCATCCCCCGCTGCTTAGGGCGTCATTTTTGCCGCCCCCCGCAGCTTTTTGGAACTCCTTATTCTCCGATATCGGACTGTTCCACGCTGCCGCAACCGGCGCCGGCGGTGCTTGCTCTTACGATCACCTGAGAGACCAGGCCTTGTGGCTGTTTTCATAAACAACTGGTTCTCACCGCAGATTGATGAAATTTTTGTGATTACTTTCCTCAAGTCTCCTTCCTTCGCTTGTTTCTTCAAGCGAGGACATCGACACTCTTAGCCAGTTTCCGTCCCTAACTTGATAGGACAGGGCCGTTGCTACCTCATTCGATTCCGTTGGGAACGTAACTGTTGAGGTATCATATCTGGCGATGTCTGTTCGTTAGAACATCTCTTGATTGTCGCTTTCACGTAAGATCAAGTACGGGAGAAAGGGGATCCTGAGTTCTCTCTCGATCACTCGGTCTATCACACTTTTGTCGTGATGTGTACCGCGCTGTTTCTCTGACACGCCCGGTTGAGCTGTTTTGACCAGACTGCTTTATTCTACATAGGCAGCAGGTCCGCGGCATTTCTTATTAACAGGATGGCACTCAGTCGCTTTCTCGACCCTTGACTGCCTTACGAGTGGTTTTCTTCTTAAATCCCTACTCTCCGTCATTCCTGGTCCCCTTCGGACCGCTAGTAACGTTCTACCACAGCTCTCTATCAGAATTCTGCAGATGTTCTGCCCTCACGCATTTGAGACAGATATCGAATTCTGGGCGCTTTCTCCCACGCGGAGGCTTCTGAGATATCTCGCCTTCTCAGATTGTTCGATTGATCACTTACTGAGCCTTAAAAGCTTCAGTTTTCCGATCACAATTCTTGTTGAAATTTTCAACAAATTCCGAATTTTACGCTCTAGTCAGCTGTTGATGTTGTTCTCCTGACACTAGGCCGAGGGCCCATGATACTTAGTATCTTTCTTCTTGGGCTCTTTCTTGGAATCGTCGTTCACGACTTCTCGAGGTCCGCCTTTTGACGCTCCTCTTTCCTTCACTCCTTGCTCTTAAGGACTTCTTCACATGAGGCTTTATCGCCTCCCCTGTCCTTAGGGCAACGGCCTTCGTGTCTTAATCTCCCTATTTATACGCACTTCTTAGTCTAGACATGCCTCCCTTCACGTTGAATCCGTGTTGGTCTAGCAAATCAAATGGGTATATCCCAGTTATTGATGTAAATTATGAAAATACTTACCATGATTTTCTTATTTACGAGATAACTGGATATACCCATTTGAACCCTCCCTCCTACCCCTCGCCTTGTGTGACAACATGTCTTGCCCGCAGGCTCATGAGAGGAAATGGACGCCAAATTGCGCGACGATCTTGGGATAGTGCCATCGGCGGATCCAGGGGGGGTGCGCAGGGTGCGTGCGCCCCCCCCTAATATTTGAGCGGCGCCTTCGGCGCCGCTCAAAATAAAAAAATAAAAAAAAGTAAAAGAAAGAAAAGGCGCCGCTTGAAAAATTAAAAATAAAGGAAAGAAAGGGAAAAGGCGCTGCTTAAAAAAAATATACACTGATATAACATTAGCAACAGTAAAGGAAAGACTATCCCCAGCAAAGCGCAATCATATCATCTTCCTTATTTTTTCTTTTAACTACCCTTTTCCCAACAACTTCGCCGGTAGCAGTGCGCTGCCTGCATATAACTGGCGCCAATTAAGAATAATCAGCGCCACCTTAATCTAAATCGGCGCCGGACAAGAATAATCAGCGCTATTTAGTTATAAATCGGCGCCAGTCAAGAAAAATCGGCACTGCCAGAGTCTTAACCGGCGCCGATCAAGGATAATTAGCGCCACCTAAATCTAAATCGACGCTGGACAAGAACAATCGGCGTCATCTGGTTATAAATCGGCGCCGGTAAAGAAAAATCGGCGCTGCCTGAGTTTAACCGGCGCCGATCAAGGATAATCAGCGTCACCTATATCTAAATCGTGGCTGGTCAAGAATAATCAGCACCACCTGGTTAAAAAATCGGCGCCAGTCAAAAATAATCGGCGCCTCCTGGTTCTAGATCGGCGCCAGTCGATTATGGATTGCCGCTGCCTGAATCTTACGTAACGTCGGTAAAAATAATCAGTACTACTTGTTTAAATCGGCGCCGGTCAAGACAAATCGGCGCTGCCTTTGTCTTAACCGGCGCCACCTAAATTTAAATCGGCGCCGGTCAAGAATGATCAGCGTCCCCTGATTTCAATAAATAAGCGCCGGTAGAATAATGAAGAAGGGCCTATTGCTAACCAAATCTAGATCGGCGCCGCGGTCAAGAATGATCGTTTTGCCCTCCCCCAATAATTCCGCATGTGCAAAAACAATAAGATGGTAATGTTACACAGAAATCAGCAAACGAGATTGAGCTACACAACTCGTTCTTTATCAAAAATCGTGCTCAAATTATCCGCTTTTCAGATTGGAACATAAAAATTTTCAGCTCGCGCTTCGCGCTCGCATCATTTCTGTAGCAAAACCCCATACTTTTCATGATTAAATAGGTGAATAGAATGTCCCGTTTTTAGTTCTGAACCTCAAAAGAACTCCCGCTTCGATTTGCAATAATCTTTTGTTGGATATAATCTTGTTCTTTATTAAAACGTACATTAAACTGTAATGTTTTCAGATCGAAATATCAAAATTTTAAGCTCGCGCTTCGCGCTCGCATTTTTTTTTAGATACCCATCTTAATCATTGGTACCAAGAATGCTTAGAATATCAAGCTTTCTGGTCAGAATATAAGTAAATTTCAGCTCGCCCTCGGCACTCGCATTATCTGTGTAGTGAGATATGTATCCTCATGAGTTACTACAAACAGTCCTAAACAGGCACCTTTTTCCTGTTTGCGGGTCAGTATACTTTAAAAATTTCAGCTCGCGCTTCGCGCTCGCATTAATTTGTCGGTGAAATATGTGTCTCTATCTCATGAGTCATATATATATATATATATATATATATATATATATATGCATGTGTGTGTGTGTGCGTGTTTTGACAGGGTCAGGCATTACCCCTTTTTCTTTTTCAACATTTTCTTTTATGGCGCCGGTGAAGTGCAAAAATATGTGCGCCGCTCGGCAGTGCGCCCCCCCTTTCGCCAAAAGCTGGATCCGCCTATGAGTGCGTTGGTAGGGAGATGCAGCGCGCGCGCAGGAAAAGTTGTGTACTCTATATTCGGCACGCAGGTTCATTGTAATGAACTAGCAAATCAAATGGGTATATCCAGTTATCTCGTAAATAAGAAAATCATGGTAAGTATTTTCATAACTAACCATTCCAGTTATTTATCCATAATTGAAATTACTATAACAATTGTCCTAAAATTATATCAATCCTCATGTCTCAAGAGCCATAACTCATTAATCACAATATGCTCAATAGCTCTTTCATAATTTTTAACTAAACAATTCATACCACAGACCTTTCCAAATCTAACCTGTTTGTGTACATGTCCCACCTATACAAATCTGTGTTACTTGATAATACTTGTTTGGAAATCAGTGAGTCTTGTCACAAAATAATTCCATCCTGATACTCTAATATGACTAACATTCACTACCAGTACAAATAACATTTCAAATTAAATGTACGTACCACACTTCGGAAGATCTAAAGTGTTGGGAATCACCGGCAACGAACTTTCACCCACAAAATGTGATGCTACGCTGATGCAAGCTCAAGAAGGAATGAATCCCGATAACCTGCCCGATGCTACAGGTATTCTGCTCACATCACCAACCTAACCGTATCACTAAGAATTAATACGCCTTGCATCATTAAGACCTTCAATCTTTCACCTTCAACAATCTTTCTAGATACCTATTTACAATGTACCTTTTAGCTAATTTGCATATCTTCCGACCATTAATCGGTTAACAAAATAAAAGTGCCTACGCTGTTGCTAAGTGGAACTAATTTATCTTTTACGGGAGTATCGCTCACTGATTAGTCTTCAGTCATGAATACGAGACAAAAGTCCAGCTGTGATTAATAAAAAAAGGAATCCAAAGAACCCTACACTGATTTATTTTCATTCATAAAATCTAGATGGATGCGATTCTTAGTCATGTTTGACAAAACAAGGAATCCAACAACCTCGCAACCCAGATGACACGTCCTATCGAAAACAAACTTTGCATAGCCAATCCCTAAAATTTCTTTAACTAAGAGGACGCCAAATCGAGCTTCAAATATCTTTATCTACAGAAGGAAATACTTTGGCTAAAACTCAACTTTCCACATTAACTTCCCTTTGTGTCTGCCTACTCCTTTTCTTTCATCCCCTTCATTAACCTGATTGGTCATCTCTTCTCACTAATGCCCCTTTTGTCTCCTTGTTTCTAGTGTTGCTGTTGGATGTCTGTGGTTTATATTATGGTTGTTCCACTTTATATGTTTGTCATTTTGCCTCCAACGACGATTCTGCTAGGATCGAAAGCTTACGCCCATTTTGACTCTCTAATTTACTCCATTGGCTCTTTTTTTAGATAAGCAGTTTTCAGCAGCTTCTTTTTGCCATATAAAAATATAGCAACTTTTCGTACTATTTTTTAAATTACGATAAAACCTTTTTTGAAGGAAAACTTTGAGGTAAATCAAAATTTGATGTAAAAGATCATCCCCAACATGCGTAGCTTGTGTGTCATTGCAAACAAACCATCTCATTCACATGTACCGGTATTCCTTCCTTGCCTTGCTGATTGAGAGCTGTGCAACACGTGCATCTAGATCTACTCTCTCAGCAAATCAAGGCGAGCAAGCAATACGGCATGTGTTGTGAGGTTTGTTTACGATCACATATACGAGCTACGCATGATGGGATGATATTTTACATCTAATTTTAATTTACCTCAACGTTTTCCTTCAAAAATGGTTTTATCGTAATTTAAAAAATAATACGAGATGTTACTATATTTTTAAATAAATGAATAATTCGCATACATTCGTTATTCCGAAGCTTCGTAATTCCGAAGGTTCGGTTATTCCGAAGATTCGTATTTCCGAAGGTTCGTAATTCCGAAGGTTCGTCAATCCGAAAACGAAATAAGGTTCGTAATTCCGAAGGTTCGTCAATCCGAAAACGAAATAAGGTTCGTAATTCCGAAGGTTCGTCAATCCGAAAACGAAATAAGGTTCGTAATTCCGAAGGTTCGTTAATCCGAAAACAAAATGAGGTTCGTAATTCCGAAGGTTCGTCAATCCTAAAACGAAATAAGGTTCGTTAATCCGAAAACGAAATAAGGTTCGTTAATCCGAAAACGAAATAAGGTTCGTTAATCCGAAAACGAAATAAGGTTCGTTAATCCGAAAATTAAATAAGGTTCGTATTTCCGAAAATGAAAAATTATTCATTTTGGTAACAAAAACGGTGTTGTCATTACAAGATTACACGATATTATGCAATGACGATCGATGATACATGCATGTGTTGTGGCCAAAAGCATGTATTTCATTAAGAATAGGCGCCCTGATCAAGCATAGGCTAATTTCGATTTTATCTGAGCAATTGCTGCCTAAACAAATGGTTTAAAGATGCAGGGGATCAAGTGTGTTGGTCGCGTGCGAGTAACCTCTAGATAATAGGATTTGTATTGGAGGGGATGTCATTTTTAATAACAGCTTCTGCTGGTAATAAAAATAATACTATAATAATGATCCTTGTGAGATGTTGAAAGCGCGAATCGCAAGCTCAAACTAGTAGACATTTCATGTAACAAGACGTGAACTTAAACATTCTGAGCAGTTTTTTTTAATGTGAGAAAGATGTGTATCTTTCTAAAGAAATTATTAACTCGAGGGCGAGCTGTAATTTGTTTATATACTGACCTGTTTTAAGGACTGCATTTAGTGACTCATGAATAGAATATATATCTCACGAACTAAATAATGAGAGCGCGAACCGCAAGCTTAAAATTTGTGATATTCCACCTGAAAACTGGACATTTACTATTTTTTGTAACCAGGAATAGAATGAGTTCCTCAATAAACAATACTTGATGCGAGCGAGAAACGTGAGCCAAAATTTTCCGATTTCCAACCTGAAAACTGGACATTCTAAGCATTCTTGTAAAAAATAATAGCTGGGAGAACAGTTTTCAGAACTGAAATGGCTTCCCTGGGTAAATGATATCTATATCATTATTATCATTCTAGGCCTACATGAAATTTCCAAAAGTTTGAGCACGTGATTCGCTCGCAACATCTCACAAGGATGCCCTTTTAACAGTAATTGACCAAAAAGGCGAATTTTACATCTTCAGATTTGATTTCTTTCTCCCCAAACCGCTTGCTCGCTACGCTCGCAGAAATGAAACGTAAATATATAATTCATCAATCAGTGATCACTTAAATTTTTTTGCTCAATTCAATTACTACAAAACACACAACCTCTTTACACAAATGATAATCTCATGGTGAAAATATACGTTTGCACCAAATTACCCCTATTGGCCCCTTTTTTGGCTTTGCCCCCCCCCCCCCAGGAAAATATATTCCGCCGCCACTGGTTGAAACACGCATCTTCTTCATGGCTAACTGCAAAAAGTTCTTGAAATGTCCCCTTTAGATCAGGTCAGAGCTTATATATTTAAAATTTCTGTTTGCGATCTTGCTCGCAGTTATTATCTAAAGTTAGTTACATTTCGTTTGAAGATCACAAACATATTGCCCATCATATTAAAAAAAAAATATATATATATAGCTCGCGCTCGCATTAGGCTATTTAAAAAGGGTTTATCATGTTATTACATATTTACTTTATTTTATAAGTATAAAGCTAATTATTGACTGTTAGGACTACCCTTTCAAAGAAACAAACAAAGATCAACTTTAAGCTGCCGATCGAGGAAAATGTGGCTGAAAAAAATATTGCCCCCCCCCCCCCCATTTGACGAAAGTTGGATCCGCCGGGAGGGAGGCAGGTGGCACTTGCACCCCCAAAATGAAATAAAAACCAGGGAAATGAATATTTTCCAAAATGGGAAAGTTCCTTTTTCAAAAATGAATATGCCGTTTTTCGTGTTTTTTCGAAATAAAATACTCTTTTTAAAGTATACAAGTTAAGTTTTCAGGCTGGATATTTCAAATTTTGAGCTTGCGCTTCCCCTTCTCATTCGATTGGTGAAATATGCATCCTAAAGAGGTCACTAAATGCTTTCTTTAACAGGTTCCTTTTCTGGTCAGTATGTTTCAGCTGCGTTTTGCGCTCGTGTTAATTTTTTAGTTAGATGCACATCTTTTTAATGACAGCAGAAATCTGCTCGGATTTTAAAAAACTTATTTTCATTTTTTTTTTAAATACCCTAAAGTTTTAGCTTGTGATTCACGCTCGCAACACCTCGCAATTATGCCATTTTAAGAATAATTGACCCAAAAAACGTTTTACAACTTCACCTTTGAATTTGTTTTACCAAGCCGCTCGCTCATTACACTCTCTCCCGAAAAATAAAGCCTAAATATACGTTTTGCCATAATAAGAAATCACTTCAAAAAAGGTTTTTCTCTACTTAATCACTATCAAACACACAATGACTTCAAGCAGATGATAATCTTAAGGGGAAAATATCACCAAAGTGTCCATTTTGACGTATGAGTTTCATTTTTTGGCTTTACCCCCCAAACGAAAATTCGTTCGGCCGCCCTTGCCTTCCCATCCTCATAACAATTGAACGGCAACAGTGTCCCCCGCCCCCATCCCCCTTGCCTCTGCTTTCCCGGTTTTCATTTTTCGGATTAACGAACCTTATTTTGTTTTCGGATTAACGAACCTTATTTCGTTTTCGGATTAACGAACCTTCGGAAAAACGAACCTTATTTCGTTTTCGGATTAACGAACCTTATTTCGTTTTCGGATTAACGAACCTTCGGAAAAACGAACCTTATTTCGTTTTCGGATTAACGAACCTTCGGAAAAACGAACCTTATTTCGTTTTCGGATTAACGAATCTTCGGAAAAACGAACCTTATTTCGTTTTCGGATTAACGAACCTTCGGAACAACGAACCTTATTTCGTTTTCGGATTAACGAACCTTCGGAACAACGAACCTTATTTCGTTTTCGGATTAACGAACCTTCGGAACAACGAACCTTATTTCGTTTTCGGATTATCGAAACTGCGGAACAACGAACCTTATTTCGTTTTCGGATTATCGAACCTTCGGAATATCGAACCGTCGGAATAACGCCACAAATATTCGGATTAACGAATCCGTTTTCGTTTTCGGATTAACGAACATCGAGGTATTGGCAATTTACGTGTTTCGGAATTACGAACCTTCGGAATAAAGAACCTTCGGAATTACGAAGCTTCGGAATTACGAAGTGTAACCGAATAATTTCGTAATTTCGTCAAATTAATGAGATAAAATTACATCTAACAGAACGAGTAACAATCTATCCCAGCCACATGAAGTTTATCGTCGGTGCATATCGTCTGCTGCTATTCGTTGAGTTGATTTGCCTTCAGGTCCGGCTTATATTGTTTGTAAGTACAGTAAATCATTATTTTTCTTCATAGTAAATTTTGTCTGTCTGGATGTGGTTATTCACTTTCATGAATTCAATTTGGCCCACGCGGTACAGCTAGCACTTTTTGTAGCAGCGCTGTATGAGTTGGTAGCGACCTTAAATTGTCTTATGAAAATAACAGCGCTTTGTATCCTCTAGAAAAAGCGCTATATAAATCCAGTTATTGTTGTTATTATTATTATTAATGTAGGAAGATCCCCTTTTACACATCCTTTTCTTGATTTACAAAGCATGAATAGAGTGCCCCGTTCTAGGTCTAAAACTAGAATTATTCCGCTCGTGCTTGGCGCTCGCATCTATTGTATAGTTATATAACTATCCTGTTCATGATCACCGTGACAAAAATTAATCAAAATGTTCCATTCTTTATGTAAAAAGGTCAATATTTCAGCTCGCGCTTCACACTCGCATTATTTGATTGTTGAAATGTGTAACGTCTTCATGGCTAACTGCAAGCAGTCTTAAACAGGTAGGCCCACTTTCCGATCAGTTCAAAACGTGATTTAAAAAATTCTGCTCGTGCTTTGCGTTCGTAGTAATTATTGCAGGCACATTTTTTCAGAATGTTCAAATTTTAGGAAAAAAAATACGTACAATATTAAAAAAATTGCTCGCGCTTCGCGCTTGCATTAAAAAATAAATATCATGATATTATACATTTATGTTGATGTAAAGAATAAAACTAAGAATTGACTTATAGGACTGCCCCTTCAAACAAACAAAAAAAAATTATCTCCCAGCGGCCGATCGGGGAAAATATGGCTGAAAAAACTCCGGGTCCCTTATTGGCGAAGGCTGGATCCGCCCCTGGTGGGTATTAAGAGAATGAATTTCGTGCTCTTTAAACCCTCATCAAGCATGACCAAGAAATATGTTGATATAAATAATGTTTATTCTGTGGTTCAAGTCACTACCAAATAAGCAACAAGAATCACATATATTTCTGTCAGTGTTGTAGTCAAGGCTTTAATAACCCAAGGCCAAGGCTTCAATAACCAAGGCTGAGGCCAAGGCATGGAAACCCAAGGCCAAGGCCAAGGCCTGAAAACCTCAAGGCCAAGGCCAAGGCATTTCAATTGTACAATATATGGAAAAAAATTAGACAACAATGCTTAGGCGGCATACATGACACACAGGACCAAATGTATAAAAGGTGTGAGCGAGCAAAATTTTCGACCCTTGTACATTTAAACCGAAAATAATTTCATGATAGATCATGTAGATTTAGACATAAAATTAAAATAAGTATATAGTTACCTTCGTACATTTAATTATTGTTCTAGGCGATTCACATTGCAATAATTATTATTACCAAGGTGATCTGATCCTGGCATGCCCATTCTTAACATACGTCTTTCTCCTCTACCTGGGACAGGGGAGGCAGAATTTTTTTTTTTTGGGGGGGGAGGTCAAAGCCAAAAATGCACTTACAGTATAAGTCAAAATGAGAATTTTGGTGCAAACAGATGTTTTCAAAATGAGATTATCAACTGTGTGAAGAAGTTGTGTGTTTTGTGGAAATTAAGTTCAGCAAAGCTTTTTTAAGTTATTTCTAATTGATAAGACAGATATTTTGATTAAGGCTTTAATTTCCCGCTATAGAAAGCATAGCGAGCAAGTGGTTTTGAAAAAAAAAATTGAAGTTGTAAAACTCGATTTTGGGTCAATTATGGTGCTAATCACTGTTAAAAGGGCATCCTTGCGAGATGTTGTAATAAGATGTAATAAGAAATGAAATTTAAATATTTCGAGCTGTTTTTGTAATCATGGAAAAGGTGTGCATCTTACTAAACAAATTAACGCGAGCACAAAACACAAGCTGAAATTTTTACTGACCAGAAAAGGAAGCTGTTCTGGACTGCATTTAGTGACTCATAAATAGGATACATAACTCACCAGTCAAATAATGCGAGCGCAAAGCTCGAGCTTAAAAATTTGTAATATTCCAAACTAAAAACTAGATATTCTAAGCATTTTTTTGTGTAAATTCTTACGATACTGCAACAAATAACAATCAGAAATTTGAGATATAAAGTTTAATTTCCTCTTTTTTTTATTACAGGAAATAATTATACATAAATAAAACAAATAATTATACATAAATAAAACAAATAATAATCTTACATAAATCTCTTGAAGTGTCCGATGTAATATCCCGAAGTGATGATACTGTATCCAAGTAATAATCCAAATGATAAAATCCCAGTTGACTGGCGATGATGAAACTGGTGTTGAAGTACGATGAATAATACGAGTCACTGTAACGAGTTGAAGCGTCCGTGAAGATGATGTTGATGATGATTAACAGTCAATTTCAGCAATCCATGGGTTGAAGCGTGTTCATTGAACAGGTTGATGATGTTGATGATCTCGATGAGAACTGATAATTTCTCTCTCAAAATAACTGCAAACAGTTCATTGATGGTGGGCAAATAATTCCACACAATATAGATATTCCAGGTGGAAATAAACTGCTCTGATCTGGTGAAGTGATCTCATATGATGTGGTGTGATCTCCTGCTCTCATATGATGTGATGATCTCCTGCGATCTCATATGATGTGATGATCCTTGGAAAATCTGCCAGCCTTATATACTAATTACAAGTATTCTAGATCATTCTCAAAAATTTCACCACCATGGAAGGTTCTAGCACCTTCTTCCAAAAGAACATTCTCCTTTCAGGAGCAGTCAAAATCCAGAAGACTCTTGAATGACCTCATTGAAATCAACAGTGTCAATAACATAGCTAAGCCTATTGTTCCTAATCTCTATTCAGAAATAACAATAAAACTCCTTGGCCTTTTAAATAGGCAAGGCCTGCATAATAAAAAGACATTCTGGAACGTTCTTACAAACATGCTGTGGAATGTACTTGATCATTCTAGGCTATTCTTAAAGAGGAAATAACTAATAGATTAATGTAACTGCTTTCACAATATTCTTCCACAATTATTCTTATATATAACAAAATTGAATGCGAACCTTACTTAACAATAATTTATGCAAGCACAATCCAAAATTTGTTGATTTTGAAACCTAAAATTTTGCTCTGTATGCCATGCTTGGCCCCTCAAAATATTTGGCTCATCATGCCATTGATGCCATAGCCCATTTGGAAATGACAAAATTGAAGTTTGTGTTCAAGTTTACCGAATCTTTTCAGAATATCATTAAGACTTAAAACATTATTGTTGGTCAAAGAAAATAATACAAGGAAAACCTAATGGAATAGAAATCAACCTTGTTATCATTCTTTAGAGTAAGCTATTTTTAAAGTATGAAAATTGTTGTCAAAATTGCAGTCAGATCTGTCAGAATTATTCCTGTCATAAAATCACTATAATCAGTGGCGTAACGTGGGTCACGGCATTGGGGGGGGCACCAGCAAAAACTTGGAATTGCCTAGTGAGCGCGCGAGAGCTTAAAATTTTTGATATTCAAACCTAAAAAGGGACATTACAATCAATCTTTTGTAATCATGATACGTACCTGTCTCGCTAAATAATGCGAGCGCGAACTGAAATTTTTGTAAATATTGACCCCAAACAGGAAGATTTTAAGGACTATATTTTAGGAATCTTTTATCTATTAAGATTATACACATCTCACCATAGTCATCTAATGGGAGTGCCAATAAGCGCTTGCTGATTTTGTTAGAATCACATCTAAACATGCACATAAAGCACTTGTAATCATGATTAACATACCCATCTTACTAATCAAATCTTTCGAGCGCGAAGCGCGAGCTGAAAATTTTTGATATTCAGATCAGAAAACAGAAAAAGGGACATTTTAAGGACTCATTCTAGGAATTGATGGAGAGCAGACATCTTTCACCAATCCACTACTGCGAACGTAAGCACGGACAGGAAATGTTTTATATTAAGACCTTAAAATGGGACAATCACTTAAAGTATTCATGAAAAAGAAGCATACTATTGTACATGTAAAAGAATAACTCGAAGTGCGAGGAAATATATTTGGTAGTTTGGTGTATATTGACTTGAAAACGGGAGGTTTTAGTATAACAGGATTATATATCTCGGTAAACAGACAATGGGAGCACCAGGAACAATGACGACATATGCCCTGAGAAAATTATGTTTCATTTATATGAAAAAAATGTTTCTAATATAGTGTAACATAACATAATTATAACATTATAATGAACATTAATGTCTTCTTTCCCATTACGTTTCTCTTCCTTTCTCGCTATTTTCCTCTTTTTTTAGTCAGCCGAATGGGGGGGGGGGGGCACGTGCCCTATGCCCCCCTGTAGTTACGCCACTGACTATAATCCTTATCATAATTATTATCATTATTATTGATATTGTCATTATCCTTATTAGTCATGATTACATCATATTACCAATAAATAATAATAATTTTCATCACTTCTCTTTGTTTCATAATTATGTAATGATAATTGCAATTGATGGCACTGCTAAGTACACTTACTGCTTCTGCTACTGCTGACTGGTAGTTTAGTGTCATTAGATATACAGAACAATTGAAACATTTATAATTACTTATATAAAACAAATAAAAGTACAAAATACAAAATGCCTTGAAAAAACCTTGAAAATGCCTTGAAAATGCCTTGAAATTTCAAGGCTCAAAATCCTCAAGGCCAAGGCCCTCTCAAGGCCAAGGCTTTGAAAAAATAGGCCTTAAGGCCAAGGCCGAGCATCAAGGCACTACAACACTGATTTCTGCAACACTGATTACCATCTATTAACAAACCGCATGGTTCGTAATTCCGGAGCTTCGTGATTCCGAAGGTTCGGATATTCCGAAGGTTTGTTATTCCGAAGTTTCGTATTTCCGAAAGTTCGTAATACCGAAGGTTCGTAATTCCGAAGGTTTGTTAGTCCGAAAAAGAAGTGAGGTTCGTAATCCCGAAGGTTCGTTCATACGAAAACGAAGTGAGGTTCGTCATTCCGAAAGTTCGTTAGTCTGAAAACAAAATGAATAACGAACCTTCGGAACAACGAACCTTATTTCGTTTTCGGTTAAATGAATCTTCGGAACATCGAACCTTATTTTGTTTTTAGTATAATCGAACCTTCGGAATAACGCCACAAATGTTCGGATTAACGAACCGTTATACGTCTTAACCAAATTTAAATTAACCAAACCAAGAACAAATTACCTCAAAATATCCTTCAAGTATATACATGTAAGCACCAAGGTTTATAATTCACTTCCACCTCATATTAAATCATCCCCTTGTATTAATATTTTAAAATCTAAGATTGTTGATCTGTAGCGCGAATCGACTCCGGTACCCCATCCCCTCTTTTCCTGCTAGGTTTGCATCCCTTTATTTTTATTTTTCTATTTTCTGTGTTTTATCTAAATATGTTTACTGTGTATATTTTGTATTTTAATCATTTATGTTCTTCATCGTTTTAATTTATCCTCTGTACACCTAATATTTTAATCTGGTTTTATCGAGTCTAACTTATATGTTAATTTAAAATGTTTTCGACCCCACGGAAGACCATCTGCATGACTGTGACTAGTCACGCTGAATGTGGGCTATCCACCGTATTTTTTATTGTATTCAATTCAATTTATTTCCACATATTGAGTAAAAAAAAACATGTAATAAACATTACAATCGAGCACAATCATAGATAATAACAAATACAAGTATAAATAGTAACAATATATACATAAAAAAGAATATAGAAAATAAAAATGTGTAGGGGATTGACAAAGGCCATATTGATCTATCAAGGTCAATCCCCAATGAAAGAAAAAAAAAATGAATACATAAATTACATAAGAAAAATAGATACTTAACCTAACATCCCCAGACAAAGCAAAAGAAAGTATTAGACAAATAAAGGGGAGGGAGAGGCAAATATAAAACTATCTTATGGAGTAAATAGATAAAATTTATATTTCCGTTTGAAAGACAGGAGTGTGGGGGAATGTTTGAGTTCATTCGATAAAGAATTCCAAAGTCTAGGTCCGACATATTGAATAGTGTTTCGTGAAAATGTGTATTTGAAATTTGGTATAAAAAGATCATTAGCTTGTCTAGTTAGACGACCAGTAAGTGATTTATTCTATACGAAACATTTATTAAGAAAGTTTGGCAAGAGATTATTGTAATAAGAATACATAAATATAGCAGTTTGTTGACTATTAATTTGATCTATAGTGAGTATTTTATATTTGGCAAAAAATAGTGCAGTGTGTGTACGAGGGTTAGATTTTAGCTCTTAAAGATCGTGTATAGTGACTGCACTTCGGAGTGCTGATTTGTCTAGTTCAAATTTGAACTAGACTATACACGCTCTTTAAGAGCTAAATAAGCACTTCATTTTTTAGAGTGTATATATATATATATATATATATATATAATATATATATATATATATATATATGTATGTATATATGTACTTTGTGGTCAAATATTTCTCCGATGCACTCTAACCATGGAAAATCTATACTCTAAAAAATGAAGTGCTAATTCAGCTCTTAAAGAGCGTGTATAGTGACTGCACTTCGGAGTGCTGATTTTACTCGTTCAAATTTTAACTAGACAAATCAGCACTCCGAAGTGCAGTCACTATACACGCTCTTTAAGAGCTGAATTAGCACTTCATTTTTTAGAGTGTAGAGTAAAATGCCTCGATCTAAAATATATAACTAAACAAATTTCTACAGTAGCCAGTACGACCAATGTAACCATAATGTATATATTGCAACAAAATTCATTATCACAGGATTCAAGAACAAAGTGGCATTTGAAGGTATAGATTATTTCATCTCTCCATCATGGATGACCCTGTCTTTCTCAGATGCAAACACCTACTGTCAGTACCATGGTGGTGATTTAGCACACATTAAATCACGTGATGTCAACGTACGTATGCTAGACTTTAATTATTCACTTTTTTAAATCACCTTTTCGAATTAAGTTTAACATGTACCTGCCTTAAGTTATAATGTTGATTAACATGAAAACATATGTATCTTATAAGGAGTAAAAACAGTTTGGTTTACTTGTGTTGGCTATTTCAGTTACGATTTTTTTATGGAAGCAGGGCAACTAGTGTATGTACATAACATTTATATTTTTATGTTGAGTGCATAGCGAAAGGACGGAAAGTCCAATATTTTAAAGCATTCGGTATGACTTAGCCAATAATCGAGCCAATAGCCTCATGCCCCTTTGATATTTATCACTGATATTTTCCAAGTGTATTTAGAAACTGTGGAAACTGTTTCTTGTTTCTTTGATAATGACGAAGTGTTCATATTGCGGTCAAAAAATGCAACCAGGAGAGTATGTGTGGCGGGGTGAGGGGTAATATATTAGGATTAAGCTTTAAAAATGTCAACTTGCTTAGTGCATGTTATTGATCTATTTAACCATTCATTTTTTTATTAGTAATTTAGGGGAGACTTGTTCTGTTGGAGATTCAGTGAAAATTTGTAGCCATCAGCTAAATACTCAAGAAATATATTAAAAACATCAAAAGCATAAATCGTACTGTAGAGATTAATTGTTTTATTAACAATTTGACAGGTTTAAATAAAACATTTATTAATTGATTAGTTCATTTATTTATTTTAACCTTTTTTTATCAAAACCATGTTACGAATTTTCACCGTAATGTGATTTCATTTTTTTTTCTAGTCTACCTTTATTTACTCAATTTGATTTCGATATGATAAAATAATAATAAGCAAATATGGCAATAAACAGAATTCAAGCAATCGGATTATATTTTTTTTTGTTCCAACAGACTTTCCTTCATGGCTTGATTAGAAAATTACAGATTAACGCATTTTTTGGTTTAACTCGAAAATCCGTCAGGGACACGTTCACATGGATCGACGGAACATCTTTACAGTAAGTTCTGTACGTAAGGCGATATAGATTTTATTAAGCCCCAGTCACATATAGACACGGATCCTCATGGATTAACACCGCAATGCTGGCGTGATCCGGGATCGCACGTTTGCCCCGGATATACCACACTATTTCGGAATAAACTTCATTGTTGATGGATTAGGACAAGGAACAGCGACAGAGTTCAGATCATTTTTTATCATTTAAAATACATCATGGGCGTTTCCCTTCGCGAAAAAATACGAATCACTAACAAAGTAAGTTTGATATTATGATAAACTACTGTCCGCACGAATAATTAAATTTAACGTCATTTAGGCCTACTCCACGGTAAATTATGGGTAATTGTACACGCATATTAATGTGAGGTGCAGGTGCCGCGGAATGAGAGGGGATGCTGACGGGCTGCAGAGGGGCTACACACACACACCCACGCCCCCCCACACACCATTTTCTCAATACACTTGTACATTAACATTCCGGCCCCTGAAGTACTAGTCATAATTTGGTAAAATTGTTAAAGCGAAGAAAAAGAAGAAATATGACTTCAGTGAGGAAATTTTGTGGGGATTCTTTATCATTGTATTTCGAAAAGGGTCTCGTGAAGCAATATTCTACAATTTTTTTGTCTCACCTGTATAGCAGAGTAAGACTATAGGCGCCGCTTTTCTGACGCCAACGGCGTCAACCCCAAATCTTAACCTAATGTTAAGTCTTTGAAATAACAGCATAACCTAAAAAATATATAAACCTAGTTCATGAAACTTGGAAATAAGGATAATCAAGTATTACTAAATATCCTGTATGAGCTCCAGGTCACATGACTAAGGTCAAAGGTCATTTAGGGTCACTGAACTTTGGCAAAGTTTTCGGGGTATTTTGTTGAATTACCATCATAACTTTAAAAGCTTATTGGTCTAGTTCATAAAACTTTGACACAAGAATAATCACGTATCACTGAACATCCTGGGCGAATATCAGGTCACATGATCAAGATAAAAGGTCATTTAAGGTCAATGAATTCTGGCAAAGTCGGGGTTATTTGTTGAATTATCGTCATAACTTTGAAATTTTATCGGTCTAGTTCATGAAACTTGGACATAAGAGTAATCAAGTATCACTGAATACCATTTGCGAATAATATTTGCGAATACCCTGGTCACATAACCGAGGTCAAAGGTCAATGAACTTTGGCCATGTTGCTGGTATCTGTTGAATTACCATTATAACTTTAAAGGTTTATGGATCTGATTCATGAAACTTTGGACATAGGAGTAAATAAATATTATAGATATAGTTTATAAAGTTTCGATATAGGGGTATTCAATATCACTGACAAGTCTTAGGTCGCATTATCAAGGTCAAATGTCATTTATTGTCAATGAACGTAGTATTGTATCATTATACGGATGGTGTTTTGTGAATAATTATTTCATAGTATTTCCAAAGTCAGCACTGCTGCTATATTGAATCGCGTGATGCAGGTGAGACTACCAGAGGCGCGATCCACTTGTTACTAGACTTGTTTATAAGTTATATATATATATATATGATTTAATCATTGATGAAGTAAAATTATGTCTGGCACGGCAATACAATCATTGAAAATAATGATAATGATAGTAATAGATGAAAGATTTTTTTCTGAAACATTTCCATTTCATTTGTATCTGCTTCCCATTCCATTTTACTCCGTATGCTGGAAGGTATTCCTCTTTTGGATCTCATGGGCGTAACACTAGTGGTAACTGTGCCACATTGCAATATTCCGACTCAAACATGGGGTGGCTTTCTACGCCGTGCAGTGACAAACAGCACTTTATATGCGAGCGCTATCAAGGTAAGCTTTTTACTACCATTCATGTATTACAGCTTATGTAAGCAATCAAGTTTTATTCCAAGAGGAGCTAAACCCACCTTATAGCTTAGAAGAAATAAAATGCAAATGAATATCCTTGTGGAAAGTGATCCATCACCTCCCATGGATTTAATTGGTTCTGATAGATAGTCTACGTCATCATTGATAAACAATGATTCTTCTTTCTCTTAATTTCAATATTTTACAGTAGTTCAATATTTTCTTCTCTTCACGTGACAGAATATAAATGGAGCAAACTAGGTGGAACCCTGTACAACATCTCCCATTCTTCGAAGACATCCTATATGTTTGCTCGGAAGTTTTGCCAGGAACAAGGAGGCGACCTTGCCCAACCGAAAACAGAAGAAATCAACGTAAGAAACCAAAACACTTCACAGAAATCCATAAAGAAATCCAAGGGGGATCCACAATTTGCAAGCTTTGCTTTTTGGTAGACCCCCTGTTGCACCCACAAATGTAATAACGCCCACAAATGTAATGATATTATAAGTCCAAAGTCTTTTCACCAGACCCGTTGTTTAAAAAATTATAATATAAATCCAAAGTCTTTTTCCAGACCCTGTTGTTTCAAAAATTATAATATAAATCCAAAGTCTTTATTCCAGACCTGGTTGTTTAAAAAATAATGATATATGTTTTTGTTGTTGTTGTATTGTTATTTACAGTTTTTGAATAACAAGGTTTGGAGAAAAGGCTAAGCTCGATTTTTCTTTTTTCCACTGGAATATCATTACGGTATCTTAGTTTGGACTTATATTATAATTTTTGAAATAACTGGGTCTGGAAAAAAGACTTTGGACTTACATTATAATTTTTGAAACTACTGCGTCTGGAAAAAGACTGGACTTTTGTGCTATATGAAGGCATTACTATATAGGGTTTTAGTTTTTAGTTTTAAATAACCGGGTCTGGAGAAAAGACTATGCTTGATTCTCAATTTACTCATAGCGCGTATATTCACAATACATTCAGTATAATTTAAAACAACAACAAAGACTTTGATTCCACCAGTTTTAATTAACTGGGTCTGGAGAGAAGACTAGGCTCGATTCTCATGTTTATTCCACCGGAACATCATTATCGTATCTTAGTTTGGACATATATCATAATATTTGAAACAATCGGGTCTGGAATAAAGACTTTGGACTTATATCATTATTTTCTAAGCAACCGGGTCTGGAATAAAGACTTTGGATTTATATTATAATTTTTGAAACAACAGGGTCTGGAAAAAGACTTTGGATTTATATTATAATTTTTGAAACAACCGGGTCTGGAATAAAGACTTTGGGCTCATATTATTATTTTTTAAACAACCGGGTCTGGAATAAAGACTTTGGGCTCATATTATTATTTTCGAAACAACAGGGTCTGGAAAAAGACTTTTGGCTCATATTATTATTTTTGAAACAACCGGGTCTGGAATAAAGACTTTGGGCTCATATTATTATTTTCGAAACAACCTGGTCTGGAATAAAGACTTTGGATTTATATTATAATTTTTGAAACAACCGGGTCTGGAATAAAGACTTTGGGCTCATATTATTATTTTTGAAACAACCGGGTCTGGAATATAGACTTTGGATTTTTATTATAATTTGTTAATTAACCGGGTCGGGAAATGAGACTTTGCACGTTTGTGCTAAATGAACGCATTACTATACGATTTTAGCTTAGAACGGATTTGCTAAAAATCCCTTCAAATTTATTACATTTGTGGGTAAAGTCATTATTACATTTGTGGGCGATCAAAAATTATTACATTTGTGGGTAAAGTGCATTATTACATTTGTGGGTGAAATTATTACATTTGTGGGTAAAGTGTTATTACATTTGTGGGCGTTATTACATTTGTGGGCGATTATTACATTTGTGGGTGTAACACCCCCCCCCCCCCAGCTTATTTCCATTAATGCCCAATATAATACGTTTTTTTTTAAGAAGTAAGAATGCTCGTGTGTAAAATTCTATATGATTTGTATTACTTTATACTACTTTGTATTATGTTTTGAATGGAAATGGAATAAAGAATTGAATTGAATTCAAGAAAGAAGCAGGGGAATCGATACCACCCCCACCCAACACACGCACACTCAAATTTGACACAGGGATGGGGGGGGGGTATTCGAATCACATGGCAGATTGTGTTATTGAGTATAAGCACATTTCATTTTTTTCCCCCAGTTTATCAAGAAAAAAGTTCACACTGTAAGGTAGGGTATAGTGGTCTGGTCGAGTGGTGCCAGGTAAAAATGGCAGAGGTAAAAATGGCAGAGGTAATAATGGCAGAGGTAAAAATGTCAAAGGTAAAAATGGCAGAGGTAAAAATGGCAGAGGTAAAAATGGCAGAGGTAAAAATGGCAGAGGTAATAATGGCAGAGGTAAAAATGGCAGAGGTAAAAATGGCAGAGGTAAAAATGGCAGAGGTAAAATGGCAGAGGTAAAAATGGCAGAGGTAATAATGGCAGAGGTAATAATGAGGTAAAGATGATAAAGATAGGTTAAATCATAATAATAATCATCCATGACCGGACTTTTGTCGACGAAATGGATTATAAAAACTGATGAAATATTATGTTGATTTTTTGTCATTAAAGATCTATACTCTGTCATTTATATGACTGAACTCAAGCATTTTCTTTCCAAAATGATTTCAGTTAGTGACTGTATGATGGAAGGATCTTAAGCTCGTAAGCAGAACAACGCTTTACATACAAACCCAACGATTTTTTAAATGTAAACACCAATGTGTGCAGCCACTAACCCTCTGAAACGAACAAGTTCGGGTCTACTTCGAACTACTTTCATAATTTAACCTGGATAAAAAAAAATAACTGAACATTCTTTAATAAAAGTATTTTTTTTATTTCCACATCATGATGGATCATGATGAATAGATATTGATGTAACTGGCGGATCCATGGGGCACTGCTGGCCCGTGCCCCCCTTGAGACGTACAATTAGAATCTTAGCAAATATGCTAACTCATGTGTGCCCCCTTTTTAAAGCGAGACCCTTTTCTGCTTGCTAATTATCTTTGTGGACGAGTTAGTAGGCGAAAAACTTTTTTGCGTGTCATTTTTCAAGAAAATGTGCCCCCCTTGGAAAATCCTGGATCTGCCCCTGATTAATGTGATATGTTAAATGTAAATGATACAATTATTGTTCAGTTTTTAGAGCAATACCTCAATGCAGCTAGTCCAAGTGGATGCAGGTTCCCAAAGGGTTTGACGTCATATATGGGAAGCTGCCCCATGACATTTTATGCACTATAAAATGGTTCATAATTGTTTTAAAAAATATTTCAGGAGCGTCAGTGAAATTATTTGTCTCTTGATATATACTGAAGATAAAAAAAAAACATTTGGGTTTTTTTCTAGAAAATTACATTTCATTTATATTTTCTATACACCAAATATGGGAAAGCTGCTCGCAAATGACGTCATCATTAAAATATAAAAGTATAGCTTTTTAAATCTTCGATTGATTTCCTAAAACCCTCACCAATATCATTTTTTTGTTTGTTGCTATTCTACAATGACTTTTAACTGAGGTTGAACTTTCCCTGTAATGAATTAAAGGGGAAGTTCACCCTGAAGAAAAGTTTGTTGTAAAAATAGCAGAAAAAATAATAAAAAATATTGGTGAAGGTTTGAGGAAAATCGGTCAATGATTTAGAAAGTTATTAGAATTCAAAGTTTTGAATTTGTGACGTCATATGCGAGCAGCATTCCTACAAAGCGAATGGTAAAAAATATATGAAATGTCATTTTCTCAGAAAATTGAAAATGGTTTTTACTGTGCCTTTTGTATATCAATAGACAAATCATTTCACACCCGATTATAAATAGGAAACAAAATAAAGTTATCAGGAACCGTAGAAAATTTGAAATTCATTGATTTTTTACCATTCGCTATGTAGGAATGCTGCTCGCATATGACGTCACAAATCCAAAACTTTGAATTCTAATAACTTTCTTAATCTTTAACGGATTTTCCTCAAACCTTCACCAATATTTTTTATTATTTTTTTCTGCTATTTTTACAACAAACTTTTCTTCAGGGTGAACTTCCCCTTTAAGTACAATTGCGATCAAGAGTGTGCTTCAAATTTGAATATTAATACAGCGATTTGACATGAGAAGGCCGTCCATGAGAGTCCAGAAAAAATAAGATATTCCAGCCAAAAGATTATCAATTTGGTGTAGACGATCTATCTATGATTTAAAAAATGTCACCCTTTCCATTATTTTTATTTTCTTAGAACCTTTCTTAGTTAATCTATGTAGGGCTTACATGCGGGGACTTTTTGATTTTTTTTCACGGGGTTTAAGACCCTTTTTACCTATACCATTATGACCTCTGCCATTATTACCTCTGCCATTTTTACCTTTGCCATTTTTACCTCTGCCATTTTTACCTTTGCCATTTTTACCTCTGCCATTTTTACCTCTGCCATTTTTACCTCTGCCATTATTACCTCTGCCATTATTACCTCTGCCATTTTTACACCGAGCCGGTCGAGTATGAGTAGCCTAGTCTGAATAAACATCTAATTGCACAGCTACTTGTCGTGGACATGAGCCACGTGAAATATAATAAAACACTATCTGGAGTTACTTTGCTCAAATAAGTAAAAAAAAACGAAACGAAATTAGATGACTATTGCACAAAAGCAACTGTTTTATTCATCCTTTTTCTCGTTCGATTTATAGAACTTTCTCATCGATCTTGCAAATGGTAACTCGTTTTGGCTCGGACTCGAAATAACCACTAATGGAAGAAAATTTAAATGGATCGACGGAACCCAAATCAATAGGTATGTTTAAGGATGTTATGATTGTTGGAATATCAAGAGGTGAAAAAAAATGTCTGGACGACAATAGTGGGCATCGCTCCATAAATATATGTGGCGCTAGGTTCGAAATGGAAATTTCCGGTAACAAGCTGATTTTTTTCAGGATAGGTCCTGGGGAGCGTTTCATGAAAGGACTTGTCGGACGTTTTATCCGACAAGTCCCATTTTATCCGACAGTTACCATAGTAACAGTGCCTCTCAGCCAATCAGAATCAAGGAAAGATGTCAGATCTGACAACTTGTCAGACAAAAATGTTGATGAAACGGTCCCCTGGAATGTGTCCAGAATAATATACTGAAACTCCTCATGAATCCTTATTGGTTTTTTTTCTTAATCCTTGTGGGCGTCCAAAATAGCAACCAGTCAGAGAAAATGGACATAACTTACTAGACTTCAAATTTCGGTGCATATTTCATGGTTTAAAGGGGTAAAAAAGATCTAGTGAATTAGGTTAGATTTAAAATAAGCAGACCAGGGGCGGTATTCTGAGGTCATTTTATCTTTAAAATATTTTATTTTATCTCTTAAAATGTAATTGGTATTCTGAGATGACATTTTATCTCTGAGATAAAATTTACAATGTTATCTTGCGTACACATTTCATCTTGCGTAACTATAGATGATACGCAACAGAACAGTGCCTGCGTAGACATACCCATCGCGTATGTGGCCATTGCAACGCGGATGATATGCTTGCGCCCAAGTTACTTTGAAGAAAAAAATAAAATAAACTTAAAAGAGGGTAGGGGCTATTTTATCTCCGCGACGTTGATTTCACCGATATTTCTAGGTGAATTAACCCCACATGTTGACATGAAAATGAAGAAAAATTATATATTTATTGAGAATAACACCTTAACGTTATTTCTGTACAATCAGAAATTATTTCATAAGACTTGTCTTGACTAATATTGTCTTTAAAATGATGCTTGAATAGATGCGATAGAGACTTCGAAAAAAGATGAGAGTATTGTCCTTTTTGTCAAAAAGAAATCTCTGTAAAGACGCGCAAGCGTATAGTGCAAGCGTATATGAAGTCAATAAATTGACGCAATCTCACCCATTTGCCACATCTCCTGGCGGAATGGATTTCAATTGGTTGATTGACACGAGAGAGCTATAAAAGCGCGTTTCTAATTGGATATTGATTAAAAAGTAGGTGTGTCTTACAGAGATAAAATGAAGATAAAATTGTTCTCAGAATACCAATTCGGAGAGATTTTAAGGGTATTTTATCTCACTGATTTTAACGGAGATAAAATATTTTATTTTATCTGAGATAAAATGGATCTCAGAATACCACCCAGGGTACCTAAAAATCCAAGATGCTAAAGCCCCCCAATCCACCATTCATGTATTACTTACTTTAATTTTGTTTCCATTTAATGGTTTTAATGGCCAGGGGTGGTATTCTGAGGTCATTTTATCTTTAAAATATTTTATTTTATCTCTTAAAATAAAATTGGTATTCTGAGATGAGATTTTATCTCTCAGATAAAATTTTAGATTTTATCTTGCGTATAAATTTTATCTTGCGTATCTACTAATGATACGCAACAGAACAATGCCTGCGTACACATACCCATCGCGTATGTGGCCATTGCAACGCAGATGATGTGCTTGCGCCCATGTTACTTTGAAGAAAAAATAAAATAAACTTAAAAGAGGGTAGAGGCTATTTTATCTCTGCGACGTTGATTTCACCAGTATTTCTAGGCGAATTAACCCCAAATGGTGACATGAAAATGAAGAAAAATTATATATTTATTGAGAATAACACCTTAACGTTGTTCCTGTACAATCAGAGAGTATTTCATAAGACTTTTCTTTACTAATACTGTCTTTGAAATGATGTTTGAAAAGATGCGATATAGACTTCGAAAAAAGATGAGAGTATTGTCCTTTTTGTTAAAAAGAAATCTCCGTAAAGACGCGCAAGCGTATAGTGCAAGCGTATTTGAAGTCAATAAATTGACGCAATCTGGCCCCTTTGCCACACCTCCTGGCGGAATGGATTTTAATTGGTTGAGTGATATGAGAGAGCTATAAAAGCGCGTTTCTAATTGGATATTGATTAAAAAATAGGTGTGTCTTACAGAGATAAAATGAAGATAAAATGATTCTCAGAATACCAATTCGGAGAGATTTTAAGGGTATTTTATCTCACTGATTTTAACGGAGATAAAATATTTTATTTTATCTGAGATAAAATGGATCTCAGAATACCACCCCAGGGGTGGTATTCTGAGGTCATTTTATCTTTAAACATATTTTATTTTATATTTTAAAATAAAATTGGTATTCTGAGATGAGATTTTATCTTTCAGATACAATTTTAGATTGTATCTTGCGTATAAATTTTATCTTGCGTATCTACAGATGATACGCAACAGAACAATGCCTGCGTACACATACCCATCGCGTATCTGGCCATTGCAACGCAGATGATGTGCTTGCGCCCATGTTACTTTGAAGAAAAAATAAAATAAACTTAAAAGAGGGTAGAGGCTATTTTATCTCTGCGACGTTGATTTCACCAGTATTTCTTGGTGAATTAACCCCAAATGGTGACATGAAAATGAAGAAAAATTATATACTTATTGAGAATAACACCTTAACGTTGTTCCTGTACAATCAGAGAGTATTTCATAAGACTTTTCTTTACTAATATTGTCTTTGAAATGATGTTTGAAAAGATGCGATATAGACTTCGAAAAAAGATGAGAGTGTTGTCCTTTTTGTTAAAAAGAAATCTCCGTAAAGACGCGCAAGCGTATTTGAAGTCAATAAATTGACGCAATCTGGCCCCTTTGCCACACCTCCTGGCGGAATGGATTTCAATTGGTTGAGTGATATGAGAGAGCTATAAAAGCGCGTTTCTAATTGGATATTGATTAAAAAATAGGTGTGTCTTACAGAGATAAAATGAAGATAAAATGGTTCTCAGAATACCAATTCGGAGAGATTTTAAGGGTATTTTATCTCACTGATTTTAACGGAGATAAAATATTTTATTTTATCTGAGATAAAATGGATCTCAGAATACCACCCCAGGTAATAAATTGCGACAAGTTACAAAGACATTAAATAGTCAAGTATGTCTGAAAATCCAAGATGGCTTCCAAACATGGAGTCTTAAGATAGATAGATAACTGGTTTATTGATAAAAAAAAAATCATTGCGACAGAGTCGAATTGCGATGAGTTTACAAAGGTAAGTTTACAAGAGGCATTACAAAATCATAATAATCGAAACAAAGTAAATAAAAATATTAGTTAAGAAATATATCACATAATCATACATTCGTAATTTCATGAAAGTAATACATTTTAGACACAATTTAGATGTATAATACGAGATCAGTTTGAAAACAAATACATGAATTCAGGGGAAAGGTAATAAAGAATATGCACGTGGATGGAGGAGAAAAATAGGTGAAGAAGGAAAGGAGGAGGGGGAGAAGGTACTGAAGTTAAGGAGGGGAGAAATAAGAGAAAAGGTGAAAGGGAAAAGGCATACAAAAGAAAGAGGAAGGATGGAAGATGAATCACACAGATTGAAATATTGATAATTTAATGAGAAACAAAAAATTGACCCATATATGACAATGATACTCTATGTGATGAAATTATATTGGGTTACAGAGTGTGAACTATATTGGAAGATACCCCCCCCCCCCCCCCCCTTCCTGATCCGAACAAAGTACATGAAGCATTATCCCCGCCCTAAGAAATATACATCTCATTCTCTCACACACACAGCACACACATACACCCTCACACACACCATCATTAGCATATTCCTACAAACCTCAGGGGGAGAGTGTTCCAACGACAATGCTGTAACCATGGTAACAGATTTTTAAACATTTCCTCGCCCAAAAATATTAAGACACAAGAACTGGCTAAAATTTTGAAATATATTAAAATAATTTTCCCTAAATATTTGTTATTAAATGAATAATTACTGGAATTTACATATAAAACTGACTTGAAGTAGATGTAAAAAATAAGAATATTGGTTTCAATTACTTAGTTCATTCGGGTACTTGAGGTTTTATGTTCAATTTAGAGTTCGTTCAGCAATTTCACCGAGTATGGGATAGTGCTATCCCTGAGTCTGTTTGTTCTGAATTTTTTTGCGGAACTTGGGGTCTCTTTCTAAGCCTCATAGAGAGGGCAGTTTCTGGCGCCACTGGCATCAAATGGTGACATGGTCCTGTCGGCTTGTTCAGTTCCTTAGCAAATTGGAGACAAATCATTTGCCGTCGTTCAACAAGGGTACTCAAGTTCAATAAAACGAGAGCATCATCATAGTGAGTGAATTGACATCCAAGGATGATTATCATTGCCCTTTTTTGGATGTTTTCAAGTTTTCGGACATGATCCTTGGTAAGTCCTGGATTCCAGACTGGAACGGCGTATTCGACTGTTGGTCTGATGTAGCAGTTGTAGACTGTCACGAAATCACGAGTGGGGACCTTGTGGTGTTTGAGCAAACGAAGCATATGCATTTTTGCATAAGCTTTCCTCAACATTTCGGTGACTTGTTTGTCCCACTTAAGATTTTGCTGAATGAATACACCAAGGAGTTTCACACATTGCTGCCTTGCTATTTCTCTACCTCCTAGGACAACAGTTGTAGGAAGGGGGGCATTCCTCATGAAGAACACATCCATAGATATACATTTCTGAGGATTTAGTCTCATCTGGTTACGTTGAGCCCAATCTCTCAACGATGATAAAGCTTCCTGGATAATGGAATTATCCAGTCGGCTGCGACACTCCAGGAGAGTTAGGTCATCAACGTATTTGTACCTTCGAAAAGGGTCGACAATGTCTAAAGAAGCATCATTGATAATGGCCAAAAACACCATGGGGCCAAGTTTTGTGCCTTGGGGGAGACCAGCAGAGACTGCGGACCAGTCACAAACGGCTGTGTTGTACCTCACACACTGTCGTCTACCCTGTAGAAAGTTCGCTATCCAACGCACAAGGGATGGGTCAACACCGAGAGACAGGAGCTTCATGACGGCTACGTTTTGATCGATGCGGTCAAATGCTTTGCTAAAGTCAGTTAATATCAATGTAGATACAGTTTTGGGTTTATCCGAGTTCAGACACAGATGGTGAAGGATGTCAACAAGACAATGGACCGTAGATAGACCTTTCCTGTTTCCAAATTGTTTAGGGTCAAGATACGGATTCATATCCTGCATTGTCCATTTAGCAATGAAGCTCTCTGCTACCTTGGCGAATTGATCCGTCAGGGATATTGGTCGGATCGCTTCAAGAGTAGCAGGGGTTGACTTCGGAACTGGCACGACAGTAGCTCGCTTCCACTGCCAAGGGAGGCAGCCGCTTTGATATGATGAGTTAAGAATTTTCGTCAACGGTACACACAGTTCCAGAGCAAACTCCTTTATCAGGCGTCCAGATATTCCATCTGGGCCAGAAGCTTTAGAAGGGTTAACAGCTTTGAGTTCTCTGAAAACTTCCCATGGCTCTAGCAACGGGCATGGACGTGTAGGTAAGTATGAAGGTAACTTGGTTCTGTCTAAGGGGGGGGGGGGTGTCACTGGCAACACCAATAAAGTGTTCGTTGATTCTATTCGCGATGGCAACGTGATCATCATTGTCCATATCTGGTATGTTGATCCTGATGCCTTGTTGTTTACCAGTCGTCATATTGCGTATCCCCCTATACCAGCCAGCAGGATCACTTTTCTTCAGATGTTGGATTCTTTCCGAGTAATATAAACGTTTGGCATCTTTTATCTCCCGTTTTATCTTGTTGCTCCAATAGCGAGAGAGAGTATCATTTCCATCACTGAATGCCACTTGACGTTTACGTATCATCGCTTTGATTTCTGGATTCATCCACGGTTTGTCGGCTATATGACACTTGACAGAACGAACAGGAAAATATGTGTCAATTGCAGTATTAAGCGTAGTGTAAAATATATTACACTGCTCACTGGCGTCATCTGATTTATTCAGTTCGGTCCAGTCGTGTTCACACAACCATCTACCAAAAGCCCGGATGCTGCTGTCCTTCATTGGTCTTTTCGTTTTAACAAATGTTTTGTTTGGTGGGGGATGCGAATCACGGGGCCTCCATACCACGGTTGAGTGATCGCTGCTGCCAATAGGAGCACGGATTTCGACGTCTTCATAAAGCGGGGCTATGTTGGTCACTATCTTGTCCAAGGTATTAACTCCCCTTGTTGGCTTATTAACAACCTGGGAGAATTTTTTGTTCAGAAGTAATTGATCAACATTAAGTTGGTTGAAATCCCCCAAGACTACAAAAGCAGCATTACGGTGATCTGTAAGGACTTTGTCTATTGTACTCTCGATGTGGTCGATCATCCTTTGTGCTATTACTTGATCTTGCTTTGGGTAGTAGATTACGGCGATGTAAATCTCTGTTACACAGCGAGGGAGGCGAGCTGGTCGCACTTTTACCCAGATTACCTCAAGTTCGTTTGGGACGTTGGTGTCTGGTACATGATTCATGTTCATATTATTCTTCACATAAATAGCAACTCCTCCGGTTTGATTAACCCTTGCCTTTGATATCACATTATAACCTGGGATTGATACATATTCTAGGGGCATATCATCTTTGTACCAAGTCTCAGTCACAGCCACAATGTCATAATTATTGTCGGTTACAACAGCTTCAAATTCGTCAAATTTATTTTTTAATGATCTCACATTAGCCAGAAGAAATTAAGGCAATATGACTGGGTATTTACTTGTTCTTGTAGGTATTTTTGTTAAGTTCGCCTTGTTTACAACTCGTTTGGTTTCTGTTTTCACTTACAAATGGACATAGTTCATTTGTTTTGTGCCTGAGATACATGATTTGGATGTCTAAGCCATGGTTTGGAAGGTAAAACAATACATTTGAACAAGTTGAAATTACATTCAGTGGTCAGGTGTGTCCAAAAATCCAAGATGGCTTCCCAAAATGGAGTCTGAACTGATTACTCTTAGCGAAAAATTACCATACTTCATTAAAAATCCACTTAAGAGATATGATTGTGGTGTCTTTACTTTCGTTTAAAGCGGTGGGGGCGATGGAAATGTTAATAAAGCCTCAAAACGAAAACTAAAGAATATTGGTCTTGTGATTAAAGTCTGTCCAATTATCAACAGCAATTTTTTTTTTTTTTGGGGGGGGGTCGATTTCCTAGCCCTCCTGGCCACACCCACCACCAACGACCAGCCAGACGCACTTTTCAATAGTAAGAGGCATGCATACTATATTGATATGAAAATGAAAATTCGTCGCACGCACCACGAACCGTCCTCTCTGCGCACTTCGATGTGAAAGTTAGTTTTACAGAAAACGCATTTAAAGAAAAGCTTTTCTAAAACCAGCAATGAGTGCACCTACAAGGAGAGAACACTATGTACCGGCGTCTTCGTTGGATAGTTCTGGTTCCAAAGTTTCATTCCGTATCTTTATATTTTCTTGAAGTGAATTATTTACGCCACAGTGGGCAACGTAACAGAGAGGACGGTTCGTGGAAAAGATACAGTGCGCTATCGCGCCTCGCGATTTCATCACGAACCATCCGCTCTGTTACGATGCCCACTATGGCGTAAATAATTCACTTCAAGAAAATATGAAGATATACGAGATGAAAGTTTGCAACCTGAACTATCCAATGTAATATAATTTGCTCTACTTGTAGGTACACTTATTGCTGGTGTTAGAAAAGCTTTCCTTTAAACTGCGTTCTCTGCCAAACGAAGTTTCGCATTGAAGTGCGCACTGAGAGGACAGTTCGTGGTGCGTGCGACGAATTGGTAGCCTTTTACGCCGCTGGCTTCCGGGCTAATATTAGAATGATAAAATGATAACAGATCTACTAATGGTAGAAATTATATTCGCGATAATGATAATTACGTTCAATAATGTTTAGAAATTTCAATAAAAACCCCATAATTTATCTTTCATAGAACGCATTTTAAGAGTGATTATACTTGGTCGAATTACAATGAGAGTCTTTTTGAAAGTGAACGCTGCATTCATCAGCAAGTTCAGAATGGATGGCGGAAATTACCTTGTACGTCTTACCTCAGATTTGCATGTGAAAAACCATCACGTGAGTACAAGTGGGGCATTTTATCAAGTTCTCATAGCCTACCATTTGGAAGGGGCAATGATTGAATATGATTCGTGACAAAACATTGAACTATAAATATTAAACTATAATATTGTTTATTATTCAAGATGATGATGATGATGAATGTATTAGGTGAGATATAATATCAAAACAGTTCTCATAGTACGTTAACTTAGTAAACGAACTTGTTGTAAAGGAAATAGGAACGGAACATGTTGGATAAGACCGACTGGAAAGTAGTCGAACATTGAGGTGGGCCTTTCGACAGTTTACAGTGCAAACATACTTTCTTCAACATTGTAGTACAAATGAGATGCAGATTGATATATGGACATGTTCAACACCATAAGTCATTGGTATTATTTAAGATAAAGAAAATTAAAAGTGGAGAAAATTTATGCTTGCATTGACTTGTGTCCTTCATATCCGCCACCTTATTTAGGAGATAAAGAAAATTAAAAGTGGAGAAAATTTATGCTTGCATTAACTTGTGTCCTTCATGTCCACCACCTTATTTAGGGCATGTTAGTCAAACTATCGTCATTTTTTTTTATTTGTTCTTATTGTACAAAGATCGTTTCGAAGTGAGGACAGAAAAGACGAATCCAGGAGTGGCAAAATTCTCATGTTCCTACACCACAGCATGGAGTCTCGGTCTTCTACCCAATTATGTAAAGGCAGCTGTAGGAATGCTCAAGGAAGATCACTTGATTAATCATACAAGCTCTAATTCATCACGAAATTCTGTCACCTCTTATTTCTACGAGAACATAGAGAACATCGAGCGAGAAGAACCAATTTACTGCTTTGTCGGGAATCCTGAAGAATCATCAGGGTTTGCTTCCATACGCGTGCCCACAGGAGATTTCTTTGGTATGCAGTTGAGCCGCAGTTTCCCCATTCTTAGAAATATTTGGTATTCAAAGCAATGTCATCATGACCTGAACTATATCCCCCTTTGTTTTCAGTGACTAATTGTAGCGTAGTTTTCATGGGTTTTTGCTATTCCGGTAAATGTAAAACTAGAAAATATGATTTATTTATAAAGCCCAACGGAACTTAACGTGATTATTTCAGTTATGATTATTTCTGAAAAATTCAAAGATTGGGGTAGAATATTGCCGTCATCACGCGAATCTTATTTTGTTTGCGTTCAGGTGATTTTTGTTATCAGTCTCTATTTCATGACTTATTGTGTTTACGTTATTGAAACAAAATGGTAAGAAAGCGTCTTAATTATCTAGATAACAGGTGAAAATTATGCCACGTTAAATGATGTCATATACTGCCCATCATTTTGAACTTTCTTACAAATAGCGATGTATTGGGCTCATTATACAAAGTTTCTTTAAAACAATATGAAGGAGAAAGGTTTTTCTAATAAAGTAATCTATTTTTTTTTTTTTGGGGGGGGGGGTCTCCTATGAAACATGATAATACATTATATAGATATTGACTAATGGGGTGTATAATATAAACATTTCCCGAGGGGTTATATTTTCCCGAAGCGCGCAGCGCTGAGGGAAAATATGATCACGAGGGAAAATATTAATCCTTTAGGTGGTCCAAAGAATTTTTTTTACACATCCCATCAGTCAATATCTGTTATATTAGATAGCCTCTAATGATGAAGATAAAGTTAGGCCTAACGATGCGTGCAGCGCAGTGATTGATTGAACTGGTATTGATTGAACGTTGGATCTTGATCTATAGATATCTAAGTAACGTTAGTCTAACGCAGTGAATGACCCTTTTCTATTCAAATCAACTTTGTTTAGGCCTAGCCCTAGATCTAAATCTAAGTTCGAGCCCAGTCCAGGTCCAGGACCCAAGGCAGGCCGATAATGCATGGTAACATCTAATCCACAAGAGGGCGCCATACACGTAGAAAAATATATTCATGGACCGGTTGGTCAATATATTCATCGAAGGTGGACCGGCTGGGAAAATACATTGATTTCGATCATATCACGTGAGGCGTTATGGACCAATCGCACTTGGCTATCCGTCTTGGCTATCTAATATACCAAATATTCTCTCTTTTTGGTTATATATATTATTTTGGTAAATCAGGCTCGATATTTGTCATGAACAAATAAATATAATTTATATCTTGATGCGTGCTCACATATAAACTTAAATTTTCAGTGATTTATAGCCAAAAGTATTACAACGAATGTTCCTTCGATATTTTATTTTGATCGTTGGGGATGAAAGGGGAATTAATTGCAATTCAGTGTTGTACATTTCAATGAAATATAATACTTTGAAATTATTTTTAATGTTATCGAATTTGCAGCTTTACCTAATTATACTGGTACACCAAAAATAATCGAATCCGGATACTACCATGCTGTAGTCACATGGAGGCAATGGAACCCACAATTTGATACTGGAGATGGACCTATTGTCGGCTACAAGATATACGTCCGGTCTGACTCTGAAGATGTATTGGACGAGAAGGTTCTGCCGCCAGGAGTAGCCAATAGTTCAGAAAGTGTTGTTTCGAAGAGTTTTGCACAAAATGCCACAGACATGGTAACATATAACGTCACCAAACTGGAAGCAGGATCGATATATGCTATTCAGATTGCAGCAATCCGAGATGGCATCAAGGGTGAAGGAGAAAAAGGACCACCTCAGAATTTTACAACAAAAAGTCGTAGGTTCCAAATATTCAAATTCAAATAAAACATTTATTTTCTTCCATTTCAGTACATTTTTTCATAACATAAATTCATACATAAATCAATTTGTTATATAAACAAAATATATATATATAAATATGTACATATTAGGTTTAAGGAAGAAGGCGTATACCCTAAAAGCTGAGGCTTGTGGCGGGATACGCCTGTAGACAAAAATACAATACACAATACCAAGAAAAAGGGCAGAGAAAAGAAAAAAGAAAACAAAGAAAATGAAAGTGAACAAGAGAGGGAGACGTGAGCGGGGAGGCGGGCATGACTTACGAAATAAAATAGAATGCTCAACAAAATATCAGTGGGGGCAAAGTATAAATGCCGCAACAACAATTTGTCCATGGTTCATGTTAGAAGTCAAAGAAAACGTAAGAAGGGAGAAATATTTATATATATAACGACAGAAGCATTTTTTTCATTTTATATTTAAAGCTGATTGTCGACAAAGATTTTTTTATGTAATCCGGAATTTCATTCCATATTTTTGGGCCAGTATAACGAATGTTGTGTTGGAAGATTATTTTTCTATGTTTGGGAATGAATATTTGATTATTTGAACGGGTATCAAAATGATGTATGTTGGAAACATGTGTAAATGAATCACGAAATTTTTGTGGAATTTGAGAATTTAAACATCTGTAGAGAAAATGACATTGTTGAAGTTTGTTGATGTCTTCTAGTTTCAACAATTTTAGGGATGAAACAAATTCGTGGTATTTGCTGGTGGTATACTGACGTCTGGAGAAATAATACGTACAATTTTATTTTGAAGGGAACATAATTTTTTAAGATGGGTTTGATATGTGTTAGCCCAGACTAAATTACAGTAATAAAAATATGGCAGGATTAAAGAGCAATACAATGTACGTAATACAGTTTTAGGCAAGTAAAAACTAAGACGATATTTATTCCAATATTTTTTGCAACTTTGTTCTCAATTTCATTTATGTGATGTATCCATGTTAAATTACTATCAATGATAACGCCAAGAAACCTAGTATTTTCAACTCTGGGAATTATTTGATTGTTAAGCTTCACCACTACATGATTAAGATCAATACGCTTTGTGGAGTTACGGAATATAATGTAGTTGCATTTCTTATAGTTAATGGTAAGCTTGTTCGCACAAAACCATTTACAAACATTTGTTAGTTCAGTATTTACAGTTTCACATAAGTGATAAAGATTTTTTATCAGAATAAACAATATTGGTATCGTCAGCATACATAATAAAGGAAAGGAGATTTGACGAACGATAAATGTCATTAATAAATAAAATAAACAAAAGTGGGCCAAGTAATGACCCTTGCGGTACTCCACATTCAATTGTCCTAAGTTCAGACTGAATGGAGTTATAAATGGTGCATTGTTTACGATTTGAGAGGTAACTAGAAAAAAGGTCGAGGGCAGTTCCACGAATACCATAGTTATCTAGTTTTGATAAAAGTATTTTATGATTAATAGTGTCAAACGCTTTTGACAAGTCAATAAATATCCCTATTGCAAATGAGTCGTGCTCAAAGGAGTCAATTACTGTATTTGTTAATTCAAGAAGAGCTAGTTCTGTTGAGTGGTCACTACGAAATCCGTATTGAGATTCAAAAAGACACTTGTTATTTTCAAGAAAACTATACGCCCTTTTATAAATGATCTTTTCCAATATTTTAGAAAAAAACAGAAAGCACTGATATGGGCCTATAATTACCAATTTGCTCTTTGTCACCAGTTTTAAATATTGGAGAAACTCGAGCAACTTTCATTTTGTCAGGAAATACCCCAGAGGTTAACGATAAATTGAATATATGACATAAAGGTTCGCTTATTAGTTCGATTACAAGTTTAACAATCTTAGGTGAGCATTCATCAAGACCCGGAGTTTTGTTGTTATCGAAACGCATGACAATGTTACATATTTCACGTTGGCTTACTGGATTTAAAAACAAAGATTTTGAATTTGGTTCAGATAGACAAGTTCTGAAATCTGTATCATTTTGAGGAGTGATATTGGCTAACTTTGGCCTATTTCAACGAAAAAATCATTAAAAGTATTTGCTATTTGGTACGGGTCTGTCGACCGACCTTCATCACAAACTATAGTGTTGGAGGTTGATTTTCTTCTTTTATTTAATATTGACTTGATCATTTGCCATGTACGGTTTATATTATTTTTGTATTCTTCAAATTTGGATTTATAATAATGTTTTTTAGCCTGCCGTTTCAAATAGTTCACTTGTTTAAGAGAATCCTTGTATTGACTTTCATTTCTAACTGTTGGTTTATGGATATATTTTTTATATAGATTGTTTTTATGTCGAATAGATTGAAGCAAACCATCGGTCATCCAACATTTCAGTTTAATTTTCTTACTGGGTGTTTTTTTTTATGGAAAATTGTTATTATACAATGTAGTAAATTTAGTTATGAATATGTCATATGATTGATTAGCATCCTGCATATTAAAAATTTCGTCCCAATTTGAATTTTCGATTTGATTTTTAAATTTCGCAATATTTTGTGTTGTAAAAGATCTACGGAGTACGTTATGACTTGCCGATTTAGTTTTACTAACATTCATGTAAGTTACATGAAATATTGGCAAGTGATCTGACACGTCAGAGTATATCACTCCAGCTTTAGTATCTAAGTCAAATTGATTTTCAGAAAATTATCTAAAAGGGTGGCACTTGTCTTAGTAATTCTTGTGGGCCTGTGAATTATAGGGAGAAAAAAATTACTGAAAAGACAGTTCACAAAGTTCTTAGATTGAGAATTTGAGTTGTGTTTTAAAATATCTATGTTTAAGTCGCCCGTCAAAAATACCCTTTTATTTTCCCTGGAAAGACGGATCAAAAGGCTATCAAACTCCTCAATAAATGAATTAACGTCCAACGATGGGGCTCTATACAAGGTTCCTACAATTATATTTTTCCCTGAGCACTGTTCCAGTTCGATGAATAAAGAATCGCATGTTGCTTCGCTTAAATTAAGGTCAGTGCGTACTAAGAAATTAAAAGAATCATGATATACATTCCAACTCCACCACCTCTGGAATATTTCCTATTATTGCAAACGAACGAGTAGTTAGGCATATAAACAAGAGGACTTTCGAATCTTAGCCAGGTTTCGGATATGGCAATTATATCAAATGTAAATTTCAAAGAGTTAAGACAGCTTGAAATGTCATCAAAAGAATTCAAAAGACTTCTAGCATTAAAGTGAATGCTTGAAAATTTACCGCCGCTCGGGACACCAATATTTTCAAAGTTTGCATTAAATTCTTCATAACAATAGTACCGAGAGTCATTTGAACTCTCAGTATAGAACTGGAAGTCCGGGTCAACATCGTCATTTGGGACAATGCTTTCATGTGCTAAAAAAGGATCAAAATGTAAATGAGAAATTCTATCAAAATTGTCTTCTAAGCGTTCATCAGCCGATATTACGTCATCGAGCTCGTTATCATTCAACTGGTTGAAAGGAAATAAGTGTTCAAGACAGTGTTTACAACAAGAAAAATATTCGTTCCAGTCATGGCTCCGACACATTTGCTTACACATGTAACAATATATTCGATTATGTACTAGGTCACTAGATTCATGTATAGGTTCACTCGTCATCGAAGTAAAATTTCGTCGCTTTATCATGTAGGAATTTCAATCCAGACTGATACCTAATTTGACAAATGTCATTAAAGTACATTAGGTTATATGCTTTGTGTATTGTAGTTTTGGCTATGGGAAAGATAACAAAACCTGTGCAAATTGTTGTTGCAAATTGAATGAGTACAAACAAAATGAATACATACTGAACGTCAATTGAACGTCGTTTGATATAAACGGGAGAGTCATGCCCACAAAAAAGTTGGAGAAAGAAAATAAAGTTGGCAGAAAAGGAAATATGTGAAGAATAAATTGCCCTTGTAATTAAGCTTATTTTGTACAAAATTATACACATCATGGGTATAAAACCGATATAAAAATCCATCACATAACCACTATAAGGAGCCAATTTTAAGGCAAAAAATAATTAAGTGGATGCGTCTGCATCAATACGCAATATTATTCAAATAAATTGTTTGGATGCTATCATATCTCTTTTCCAAATCCTCCCCACCCCCCCCCCCTCCCCCATATCATGCATATAGGTCTGTAAGCTCTGGTCAGCAAATTCCACTTTTCAGCTAGATTTTCTGTTTATATATGTGTTTGTTCATGAACATTCATTTTCTTCTATGTCCGCAAAGTTTCATTTTCCGGCATAAATTCAAAGAAGATCAATCTGAGATAAGAAAATATTAATGCGTACTTATTAGTTCCTTTTTTACTTATTATTACAGCAGGAGGCATAATTATGTCCAAAAACCAAAGCGTGCAGTGGGATACGCTAACAATTAGACAATAGACTAACTACAATTCGAGGAAAGATAGAAGGAATAGGAGAATATGTGCCGTCATTCCTCCTGTCTTACATTCATCCCTTCTCTGCCTGTCCTAAATAGTCCACATCTTGTTTATATAACGTAGCAAAGTTGATTTTTTTATTGATTGATCTATTGAATCCTCTATTTATTCACGGTAAATCACAATTCAGGGGCCGTGCAAACAAACAGAAACACAAATCTTGCATAATAATACATAATATACAAATATTAAAAAAATATAATTACTGATAATACAATAAGCAAACAAGTTAGAAAATGATTTGGCATTAATGAAGTCGAGACATAAAGATATGGCATTCTTTAGATTGCAAAGTTGTTTCGTATTAATATAGATAAAATCGATAAAAAAATATCGTAGCGTAACATATATCTTTATGGAAAGTAAGTTTACATACGGTAAGCAGAACTCATGTTTTTTTTCTGTTGTGGCATAGTTCATAAAATAAAACATACATAATGGGATACAAATTAAGTCTTTGGTTCGATTAATAAATAAAATACTTACAGTGTCAATATATCAAGGCATGTTATCCTGCTATGCTATATTTTCCACTGAGCACCAATGTTTATATTTAATCAATATTTTTTTACAATTTATTTGTAACACCGTTCATGTCAATTTGTAGGATAATGTAATGACATCTATCCCATTGCCCTATTCTTTATCTTCAGACATTTTTCTCTAATAAGCTTTGTCCACTTGCAATAATATCATTATTTTGGAAGAGATTTTGAAAATAATGGTAATCTTCTCATTAAATTAAATAAAAGTATAAGTTATACTCAAGTCTTACATTCATACTGTCTCTATAATTTGATCGCTATTCAGTCCCTGTGACATCTACCGTATCCAGTACTCCACAAGATTTGACTACCAAGGCTATTGCTGCGGATGGCCATGATAAGAGCCTGGATGATATGACGTTTGAGCATGTAGAGCCTGGAGGACAAACTAGTAGTTCCATGGCAACGGTTGCTGGTGGAGTTGTGGGCATTATTATCGTCATTTTGATCATAATTATAGTTATCATCTTATTCAAACAAAGAAGGTTAGTGATAATTATGTTATGTAATTCTACTTACAAAGAAATAGTCACCGTCACGGTTGTCATGGTTGTCAATGGAATCATGAGATTATCCCCACAATTTCGGAATAATGCTTTCCGTAATCAAAAGTGCAAGCCCTTTAACGAATGTACACATAACCAAGGAAATTCGGGCGCTAAATCATTTCTTTATTTTCTTTGTATTTCTTTTCATCTAATTCAGCTCGCTTAATTGCATCTCGTTTTCAATTTTTAAAAAGCTGTATTTTTCATTTTTAACGATGTTATGATGGTCATCATTTCATTAAATGGAATAACCATATCTCACTTCATTGAATTTACTTGATCTTTTGTTACCTTTTGCTTCATATATTACTTTTACCTTATGGAAAAGTATATATTGTACCGATCACAAATTATATTGTTTGTATAAGTTTTATTTGCAAATGTAATTGTAATTATCTACGACCATATTTACAATATTTTTGTGTTCTGTTGAAAATGAAATAAATCAATTTGAATTCGCATTCACGATTAAAATCCAAAGTACAGGAAGATTATAGTGTCTATTTTTTTTACAGAAAAGTAAATCCGTCTAAGACCGTTCACGAAGAACAAGAAACGTCGATTGATTTTGAAGACACAGCGTTAGATGGAGGTAAGCATTTATTGCTATCAGTATCACTGGTGCGCTTTCGAAGTCAAAAGGAAGTCACCAAATTCATGAATCTGCTCAGATCTTGATTCCCTTATAACGGTTATGGTTGAATTTCAAAAGTATGAAAAATAAAAGTTTTAATGGCAGACAATGGGATGTAATATTTTTGTTTTGATTCTCTTTAATTGATTGAATTTGTAGCTAATTTGATCGAATTTTATTTTATTTCATTAATACAATTTGATATAATTTCCTTCAATCAAAATAACTACTTGTTTCTATTATGTTTGAATGTGTATGTTTGCGTAGGGGTTGATCCAGGATTTTCAAAGGGGGGGGGGGGCACATTTTCCCGATGAAAATTTGACTACCCCTCCCCCCCAAATAAAAGGGTTTTCAATCAAAGATGGAGTACATTTAACCCGCGAAAATTATGACAGGCCAAAAAAGGGTCATCACTTTTAAAATGGGGGGGGGGGGAAGCACACTAGTGTTTTAGCGGCATTTTAACATTACAAATTATAATTGGGGGGTGCACGAGCCGACTGTGCCTCCCCCCCCCCCTTGGAATCACCAGCGGTTTGCCTGTTCTGCGGTGACCCCTTTTCAAAAATGGTCTCTGTCATAATATGATAATAATAATTATATATAGCACTTATAAGGCTCCGATTTATCTAGTTTCCTATCCAATGGCTCACTATATATTAATAGAATTAAATGATCTTCTCAGGAATTGAGTACTTGGAGCAATACCGCGTTAGACCAAACTCTTCAGTGACTTCGTTCTTTATAGATACATTCTTAGGTCCAGATTTTAAAAAATGTGCTCAGAAAAAGTGCTTTAGGCATTTTGTGTTAATGCTGATTTATCAATTGTTTTAAGGTAATTCAGGGGTGCTGAACCCAAAAATGCTGTTTGCCAAACTTGATTCCGACGTTTTCACCCTCAAATCGGCAAAAAACAAAATGGCGGCATTTTTAATGCAGTTTCCCATATTAAACGATTTTTATGGGTGATTGTATTTAAAAAATTGGGATCTATGCGTTATTTTTGATACCCAGGGTTGCAAACACAATGTGTCCGATTGATTCGTCAGCCATCTTTAATTCCAAGATGGCTGCCATGATTCACTGCTGCTGACTTGATAAATAATATGGCAAATAGTTTGATAATTTGGGGGCAATGCTGGCATATTCACATTGGATATCTTTAACGTGCCCGCCATTTTTTCCTCGCCTGCATAGCAGAAGCAAGACATGGACGTCGCTTTTCCGACGGCGGCGGCGAAGTCAACAACAAATCTTAACCGCGGTTAAGTTTTTGAAATTTCATAATTTTTAGGGTTTAGATGTCTATTTCATGAAACTTAGGCATGTTAGGATTAAACAAAGTCTATTGACACATGTTATAGTTACAAAACTTTGTCAAGGTTCCCGGGAAATTCAACATAGCGTCCACAACGGCAGTCGTTGTACTATCAACTCCAAAAATAAAGAATATCCTCAAAATCAAAATCATAAAAAGCTTTCAAGGCAAATAATGAATCAGGACATGTTTACAAGATAGTGAGTGTGTCAGAGAATTCAAGATTACCTTCCAAAATGGCGTCTATAATGGACGTTGTAACTTTGAAATGGTCCAAATTCATATAATATCCACGTGGTAGAAATAACTTTGGGGTCTACCTAGAATAAAACAAAAATCATGATTCCAAAGGGAAAAATTACATTGGAAAAATTTCAAGGTTTATCAGTGGTGCAGTTTTGCCCCCCCCAAAAAAAAAAAAAAAATAATAATAATAATAATGATGGCTTAAAAATAGTTGCTATTTCTTAAAAATCTGGCTGCAAAGTTCATATACTATCTATCTACAATGTAAAAACATTTTTGTGCCTTTCTCATGATTTCAAGGGTCATATGATATAGGTGAAGACAGATTACAGGGAACCACTGTTGTCCACTTTGTCAAAAAATTGAAGAACGCTCCAAAAATTACATTCAAATTGGCCACCATTGTTACAAAAATGACAATACTTTATATCTCATCTAGTGCTACTATTTTGGTGTCTCGGTTTCTAAGACTCATGAAATTATGTTTGACAAGAATTAGTGACATAATTAGGTGGTGGTGCAACAATAAGTAAACATCCGAAAACAAACTTTAAAAAATAAGGTACAATTTCACCTAAAAATTTCCATAATTCACTGATAAGTATTTCATGACACGTCATTTTTGTGCTCAGGACTATCCTATGGTTTCATGATTAGGCAATTGCAGTCATTTTCACGCAATTTTAGAAGTCGCTTTGGACTTTTTACGACGAAAAGGAAACTGACCATCTTTTATATTTGTTCCGATTTATTATTTCAGCCTTCAAACCACAATACATGTAGTGAAGATTTTGTTCACCTAATTATGACTATATGTTTAGCTGATGGAAGTATTTTAAGACTCACTTTGAAAGCCAACTTTAAATAATAGGCAAAATGGACCGCTTCATACCATTGTAACTAATCCAAAAGTATTATTCAGCCCTTGAAACCATAGTGTAGACATCAACATCATATTTCCCAAGTGGATTTTAAATAGATTATGTCATTTTTTGAGTATCAGTAGCCATTTTAGACTCCTTAATTGGAAGCCATCTTGGATTTTTAGACATACAGGACCATTGATTGCCCTTGTAACTTATCCTAATGTATTACTTGACCATTTAAACCAAGGGTTATACAAGATAATCATATACCCTAGGCGGATATTAAACAAACTATGACAGTTTTTAGTTAACAATAGCCATTTTAGACTCCAATTTTGGAAGCCTTTTTGGATTCTTGGACATGCTGGACCTCTGACTGTCCTTGTAACTTGTCCTTATTTATTACTTGACCCTTTAAACCATGGGTTAAACACCAAAATCATATACCCCGGGCTGATACTAAACAAGCTATGTCAGTTTTTCGGTGAGAACGGCCTATATAGACTCCATTTTTGGAAGCCATTATGGATTTTTGGACAGAATGGAACCACTAAGGCGGCTTGTCAAAGGTGTGCGTGCGTCTTTACCTTTATATTCCACGGCGATCCCGCTCAACGTTCCATTGTCCATTTTTCTTTCCTACGGGTCAGTGCTCTTGCCATTCAAGACGCCACTGTTCCCTTTTGCAGCGAAAACGGAAGCGTGCGCTTTGATCTTTTCTTTTGACACCACCCGGTTGTCTCTCCGATAAAATGTTTCTGCATGAGCGCCCTCTATGTCCACGATATCGGCATTTTAGGCAAACTATTAAACGCCGATCTCTAGTCACTGATCTGAATATTGTTGTGTCCTTGTATCGGTTGTGCGTAGTCCAGTGGGGTATATATTTCAAAAGTTACGCTTTCACATTTTTTGGGGAGAATTTTTCGTTTCGGGTTTCAGTATATGACAAATTTCAATTAGATTTAGATTTCATTTCTTTAATAGAACAATTAAGCTTTAGCCCTTAATAGCACGAGCATGTTGTTTTATTTTGAAGAACATACCGTTAACATATTGAATTTCTGAAAGTAAGTGTTCAGGCGAGGGTAAGATTTTTTTCATCACACTGAGCCCACACAGTCAGCATTGTCGGGTGAAGAGGAAAAATATGGAATTTTCCTTAACATCTTTGTAAACGAAATGCAAAAACCCACGCAAAAGATACAATATAAATCATACCTTGGTCCAAAAATGATGGCATTTAAAGATATAAATTGAAACGCTACCGTGACAAAAAATAACAATAAATACATAAAATGCAACCGTTTTTTTTTCTGGAAAAAAGGTTGAAAACTAAGGGCAGCGTTGAAATTCAAATTTGAGCTTAACATAGGCCTATGTTTAATTTAGCCCTCTTATATATATGTTCACTAGCGTACCTACAGGGGGCAGACTCCCCTCCCCCTGACGAGTCACAACCCATGCAACGGACCTATCCCTGCCCCCCCCCCCCCCCGACGAGAAGTTGAAGACCTTTTTTTTTGCTTGTCAATTTGTTTTAGCTGTGAAATGTCCTTTATATCCTGTTGAGGACTCTTTTAAGGCGATTTTGCCCCCCCCCCCCCCCCATTGTGGAAAATCCGAGGTACGCCACTGCATTTGTTTAAACATTGGAATTCTAGAAACTTATATATTCGCACATAATACAGATGCCGTGCAAAACAAACGAATAAAATATCATTAATTTGAACTTTAAAAAATAAATTGGATGCTCAAGCTGTCATATCGGTAATTGTAGCTTAAATGCACAATTCTTGAATTTCATTACCCGAAATTCAGAACAAAAAGTACTTTCGTTACTTTTTAAGACCATTACAAAAATCTTTACCTTCGAACGAAATCAAAAGCACTTGAAAATAAATATTGAAATTATCAAAGTTGAGGTAGTCTTGACCATGAATAGAGTTGAGTGTTTATAAAGGAATTAAGCGTCTTCTATTAATCCCATTCTAAACTTTGAATGACCGATGAAAAATATCGCGTGAATTAAAATGAAACTTAACACATTGAAGTGACTCCGACATGACACTGGACAGGAAAATCTATACTATATCTTTTTACCTGTGATCCGTCTTTATTCTCTTATATAAATTTCCCTGTGATCTAGAGTGCTTTGTGACCTAGTGTTCTTGATTACCATCCAGGAGCCACAGAACGAAGGGGATCTGGGGCTGAGGCCTCCACAAGTACCATAATTTTATGCACGGTGACCCCACCCCTTCAAACCAGTCCGCTCGGGGGAGGGGACTTAATTATTTCTTTCAATTTTCCTGTTCTACATACAATATTCAATTTTGTCAACTTAATTCTGATGGTTCCTTTTTTTTATCCAACTTCATTTCTTCCTTTGAATTTTTCTAAAACTTTTCTATACCTATTTTCTTTTAACCTTCACGTTTGACTTGAACAATACGTGTATATTGCCGTTGATTTCTTCTTCCTATCAAATATCTAAATTAATCTGCAATGTGTGTCTGTCAAATTATTGCAAATTAGATTCCCAGTGTCTACGGTAAACATAATTTACCGACGTAACGGGTCCTTCGGTTGTCGGCTTGACCTTATTCGGTTTAGAACGACCCCACCTTCGATCTCCACCTCGCGCAAATCGGACCCTAAACACGAAGTGTTGGGGCAAAAAAGACATCCTTTTATCATCCCCGCAAATTCGACCCTAAACACGTAATTTTCCTTGCGAAATAGATACCCTTTTTTCATTATTTTTGTGTTTTTGACACCCTTATCACGTTACGTACGTAAAGTGCCCTATCGTGAAAAGACATCCTTTTTACGTGTTTTTTGGTCGCGCATGGTATCCACTCGTCAATGTAAGTGCCCCCCCCCCGGGATTAAAATGCACAGAGAGATGGTAGGCAATAAATATAACTCGAATGTTTACATTAAGAGTAGACCTATCATGCCTATAAAGAGGGAATTTACATGCTTAATTAAAAATGTGTTGATAAAAATATCATTCGAACGTTATGTTATAATCTGCATCGCCAAGCAGGTTTGATGTAATATTGCTCTTTATAAAGGCAAGCATTAAACTACATTAAATGTCGAAATGTTGAGAAATATATTGGAAACCATATCAAAATGCACATTACGAAAAGAAACAAAATCAAGGTTCTAGTATGGGGACAAACGAGAACAAGAGAACTACCCATTTGATGCTAATTGTAATTCCCCGAAAGCCGGACGTTGAAAATGACATGGGCCAGTGCATTGCAAGCTGTATTTAACGGCTTACCCCATTGTCAAGGTAGATTTAAATTACCCATTCTTGATTGCGGAGATTACCCTATATTCTTGAACATATAGAGGTGGTCTGAGTGGTGGCGGATTTCAATAGAAAGATGACCTCTTGATTGGTATATAGGGGTATGTCAAGGGAAGATTATCACTTTGTCAGCGCTGGTGACTGTCTTGTTACTTTGATGTTCTCCGATGTGCCTTCTATTCGAAAACCGTGTTTGCAACTAATCCCAATTATGAGACTATTTGGCATCAAAATGAAAGCCTAACTGCACCTTTTTCATAGACTTCGTTTGAAAATAAAATACTTACGTTTAAGGTAAAATTGGAATATAAGAAGGCGCTTTATAATATGTAAACCAAATATTGTCACTTTTAAGCTTTATTCTTTAAATCAAATGTAAAAATAAATGTAAAATAATCTCACAAGCCTAATCTAAATAGTGCGAGCGCGAAGCGCCCGCTTTTTTTTAATTTTTTATTTCATGTATTTTGTCCTAAAATAGCATTCTGGCAATGCTTCTGATCCTAAACGAGATGAATGAATTTAGTACGCATTGATCGTTCTGATAAAAAAGGAATCTGTTAACGGCTGCTCGTAATTATCCGTAAATTAAAACGTTACATATTTCAACAATTAGGTAATGCGAGCGCGAAGCGTGAGCTGAAAATATTTACTTTTGTACCTGAAGAATGGAAGTTCTAAGCAATTTTTGTAATCATGAAAAAGGTACATACATAACTAAGTAATCGATGCGAGCGCGAAGCGCAAGCGGAAAATTTGAGATTTGTAGGAGAATTGTGAGTGGATATGGATCACATTTAAAAAGGAACATATATGATTCATTATTATTACTTTGAGTTTTGACATAGGGCCGGAAAATTCTAAGAACAATATTCCATCATATGAAAATTATGACTGTCTTCCTATTTCTCTTCTTATCAAATCGCGAGATGAAACTTTTTGATATTCCATTCTGAAAAAGGGACAATTTATCATTAATTTATTAATCTAATAAGCCTAATCAGAGCGCGAAATCTGTCAATATTATAGCACTTCTATAATTATGAATAAGATGCATGAGTTGATATATTTTCAAAAATCAATGTGCACGCAAATCGCCAGCCGAAAATTGTTGATAAACTGTCATAAAATGGAGATTTTAATTAGTTTGTAATATTATTAATATTGAAATTTTCATAACTCACCAATCAAAATGCGAGCGAGCGTGACATGAATAGGGATATTTTGATAACTAAAATAGAATACAGGAAAATAATAGGTACCTGACAAATCAAATTTTGTGAGCGCGCAGCGGGAGCAGAAAATGTTAATATTCAGACAATAATTTTTTTTTCAGAACACTTTTTAAAAATGAAAGTTCGATTTCCGAGTCATTTATTATTATATTTATTTTTGTGTTTTTGACACCCTTATCACGTTACGTACGTAACGTGCCCTATCTGTCCCTGTCCTTAAACTGTCCTTGTAACTTGTCCCAATCTAATACTTGACCCTTTAAACCGTGTGTTATACTAAAAAATCATATTCTCCAGGCGGTTATTAAACAAACTGTGTCGGTTTGTAATTAACGACAGACATTTTATACTCCATTTTTGCAAACCATCCTGGATTTTGGACATGGAGGACCATGTTTTTTTTTACTTGTCCCAACGTATTTCTTGACCATTAAACCATGGGTTAGACACCAACATCATTTGCCCAAGGCAGGTATTAAACAAACTATGTCGGGTTTGGGGGTATTTAGATAACAGCTATTTTAGACTCCAATTTTGAAAGCCATCTTGGATTTTTGGACATAGTGGACTGTTGACTGTCCTTGTAACTTGTCCGGTTTACTTCTTGACCCATTGAAATCACCAATGAATACAACCCAAATAAAAGACACTAAAATACGTAAAAGATGAATATTTGTTATTATGAATTTTTAGGTCATGGCAGCCATTTTTACGCAATCTTGGATTTTCAGGTACCCTGGAGTGCTTATGTTCACTCTTTACTTTTTCTCCCTCCACCATTGAATACATATATGCACCGAAAAAGGTGTCTAGGGTAGATAAAGTGCCGGTTATTTTAATTTTCAGTTAATGGCGGCCATTAGATGCCATTTTGAAAATAACCACTTTCCCGGATACGGATTTTGGTGGATTTTAAGTATGTTATTTTTGAGATCAAATAGTACCAAAAACCGTTGACAAACATTTTCGTTACAAGTTTTGGGGGTCAGAATAGAGTAAAAATGGGTGTAGAATGGCGGCCATTTTGTTTTTGCCAATTTGAGGATTTTAACATCAAAATCAAGGTTGGCAAACAGCAAATTTGGACTCAGCGCCCTCAAATTATGTTAAAGCACTTCTCAATTCAGCATTAACACGATTTGCCTAAGGCAGTCTACTTTTCTCAAATCTGGACCTGACTATCTTACATTTCGTTCATTAAAAAAGGCTGCAGCGGACAAGTAACAATATCAACCCAAAACAAAGCAACGCCCAGGAGCATCGGGACCAAGCCAGCTATTGCTGCTAAGCCCTGTCGTCGGGAATTGGCTGATGCTACCCATCCTGCCCAAGAACCCGTTGATGATCAATCTGGAACAAAACCCCTCAAACGTCAGCCGATTCCTACTTCTCAGTTTCCTGCCTTTGTCAGCACAAACCGATACACTTCACTCTTCTCTGACGAATTCCATGTAAGAAGACTTAAATGAGATTTTTTTTCAATTTTTTTCGCAGACTCGTTGTCCCTTAAAATTTTTTTTTATGGACAATTGCATATTTTTGTAGGAAATTAATATTCTTTGAATATTTAGTTGAAGTTCATTTTTTTTCAACCACTTTTTTAGTTCCCATTTTGAATATTCATAATGACCGCCGTAGACATTTGCATTTTGGCATTTTATCTCTGATTAATACATTTTAAAGTTTTACGGTTCAGATTGCATATAGTTTTAATGGTGTTTTACTGTGATAGATACGATAGAATAGTAGAACCAAGAATCGACATCACCAAGTATTTTTCAAATCTCTCATGTCTCGGGGTGTCTAAAAACCCAGAGTTTTGACAGTTTGATTTTTTTTCTATAGGACCTACCTGAAGCAGACATCTATCCACAGACCGTAGCCCAAAAGGAAATCAACCACAGAAAGAACAGATATAAGAATATCTTACCTTGTAAGTATAAAATGATATGATATGTCAACATCGATTAGGAGGGATTACAACAAAATACCTTATTTTCTGTAGCTTTTACATGTTTTTTCTTTTAGTTAATCAAGATTTTTATCTATATCTTTATTTACAATATAAACTGATCACTGTCGTATTGGGATTTTTTTTAATAACAGAGTATTGATAAAAACAAGATTTTTGCTCTTTCGTTACTTTTTAGATTTATTCTGGCATTCGCGTATAAATGGGAGGGGGCTCTCGCCCCCCCCCCCCCCAAAAAAAAAAAATGTGACAAGGAAAAATAAAAGAAAAGGCTAAAGGTTAGATATAATACAATTTTCTGAACTTATTTTTTTCTAAATAAAAATGTCACAAATTTCAGCTCGCTCGCAACTTTAATTCACTTTATGCGATACGCCATGTCGAGCCCCAATCTTTTTGGGGCTTATTACGCCACTGTATTCTAGTATGTTTCCAAAGTGCCAAATGTTGGTTTAGTTTAGATAAATTATCAAGGTTTAGATACAATTCACACTCTGCATTCTGTGTAGTTCAATTGTTTTTGTCATTTCAGATTAGGGTTTTTCTGGCTCAGAAATAACGGCTATAATTATTATATATTTTGTCATGTATAGATGATTCTGCAAGGGTGAAGCTGAAAGTCATCAACGAGGATCCGAATTCGGATTACTTTAACGCCTCTTACATTCCAGTAAGTAATGTAGCCGTATGTTCTATCCCCTTATCAAAGCTAAACCTCTAAATGTATGAAGGGTTGATTATTGGATAGTAATTTTTTATATGAAAGGGAAAGGATGTGAGACTGAGCATAGTAGCAGGACGTTTTCATGGATAACTGAATGATATGATACATACCATGGGTGACGATCAAGGGGGGGGGGGTATCCCCAATATTCAGGTGGGGGTAGCCTGAGCTATCATCTCCCTATGATCTTCGATAGAACATCATGATATTATGGGTCCCCTTTCAAAATTTCAGCTTGCGCTTCGCTCTCGCATGATTGATCTACATTTACGCAGTTCTAGTCTTGTAGATATAAATATTTCCAATATACTGGAATATCTATTGTTACTGGTGGTGGTGTGCCAATGCTCAGCACCCCAGTAACAATAGAATAATCCTCCATGGCCAGGTCCCTGCATATACTAAAAATTTGTGCTACCCCCCTCCCTCATCTGGCTAGGGGTCATGAAGCCCCCCCCCCCCCTTTAAAGGCATTTTTCAAACCAACTTCGGTGAATAGCCCGCGTTTGTAGGTATACACAAATAAGAGTGACCCTTTATCATGTTTATAGCGGTACATTCGCATATTTCTAGAAAGTATCTGTTCACCTCATTTTCCAAGCGAGATGGAGGTACCTCCATGGTATGAAAGAACAAATGACACGTGCGCGCGGTTATCCCAGATTAGATGCTCTAAACTGGGGACACTCCTTCCGCATTTCACCTCGATGCCAAGCGCGTAATTATTTCTGTTCTTAACGTATGGCAATGAACTTTCAGAATTGAAGATCAATAGTAGATGTAAGTTTTCGCCAGTTCGTGAGAACGGTTGCTTCTCAGAAACTCAGTAACAATGAGTGATTTTTTTTTCATAGACTTGAATATCCAAGTAATCTTTCCCAATTTTATCAATTGTGTGCCTACTGATTATTCCCTGCAGCTTGTAATACCCTATAACGATTTTTATTTTCCTATTCTTCAATTTTTCATCTTTCTTTTGTCTGGTTATTTACGCAGAGCTTTGAAAATGACAAGGCATACATCGCATCACAAGGTGAGGATGCTTACCTTCTTAGAAATTGTTTTCTTTTAAGTAAAACTGTAGAAAATGGGAATAATGTTAGATTTTAGCTGTACTACTATTTCAAAGACTGTAAATAATTGCAGAACGAAGTATATACAATAGTTTAAACATTGATTAGGGATGACATTGTTGTTTATAATTTTTATTAGTATAACTGCCAAAATTAAGGTCTAGTATTCCTGCTTTTTCACCTAACTTGAATTGGTTGTGGCAGACGTTCAAATCTACATGTTGAACCTTGCATCTTGCAATGTACATTAATTTATATACACATAAGCAACGGTATAAACAAATAATATAGTAAAGATTGCTCACACGGTGGAAATTTGGGAACAGTTCTAACACCGTTTGGAGTGTGTCAAATTAAAGTAATAGCTGTGCACTCTAAACAAAACGTTAAATTCTATATGTTTTATAGGATAGTGTACTGCATCCTTGTTATTTCACAAACCATTCTGATGTCAGGACATGACACTGATTAATAAAATAAGTTATTGCAATCGGTCATTAGCAACTGTTTCGTAAGCTTGAATATTTGATATTCTGATTGTGTTTACTCGCACATGGAAATGATCAATGTATTTCAATTCATTTTAAACTTTTAAGATTCAAAACCAACTGACCTACCACATTTTTTTTATAATTGATGAACGATTAATGCTGGTTTGATATATTTCTTTATATTCATTGTCATGATACGTTATAACCGAGTTTTTAATTTCTTTATCTTCATAAAATATTCAGAAGTTTGATTTTATTTACATGTTTACATGTATTTCTATTTTACGTTATTCTGTGTAGGCACCAGCCTATATGGAGAACCTCTCGACAATTTTTTTAAATTCTTTTAGGTGACCCAGGGCATTGGCTGTTGCTCAGTTTCATATCTCTCTTGTAATGTTTATAATAAATGTGTCATGTCTGTTATTATCTTGCTTGTAAATAAAATAAATAAAATAAAAGCTAAGATAAGTAACAAGTCACGTGATTGATATCAGCCAATCATTCTTTAAGGATGCAACTGAATCACAGATCATATTCTCATTTTGAAAGGACCTAACAATGCGTCTATGGATGATTTGTGGAGGATGGTCTGGCAAGAGAAAGTGTCTACCATTGCTATGGTTACAAATCTCAAGGAAGGAGATAAGGCTAGTCATTACATTTTTTTCCTCAATTAAGGCAATTGAAAGTTTTAAATAGCTTTTTATCGTCAATATTTTGCACTTATTTGTCTTTTTTAAGAAAAAATGGGATAAAAGAATGTTTAAACAAAACGAATGTTTTTAATATTATTTTGTTATGCCAATAGGCATTCCATGTATACATCAAGATGTATACATGTATAAGAAGAACATGTTATCTTAAGTAATGCATCCATGACAGGTATGATACATTGATAATAATGATAATAATATAGGTAGAATGGAACATATCAAGTTTGAGAAATAATCATACAAAACAGTATCCACCATCTACCAATCACCAATGTAAATCAACACTCATGCTTCTTTCATCTTTCTTTTTTTTTGCTCGGAATAGATCAAGTGCGCCCAGTACTGGCCTAACAAGCCAGGCGATTCAAAGATGTTTGGAAATGTCAAAGTGGAGTTTGTGTCTCAGAATCCATGCACTGGTGGAGTAAAGCGGGAAATTACAATGAAAGTGGTACGTTTAGGAGTCATTATATCTCCCCCCTTGCTCATTTTCTTCTATCGTTATTTGTAAATGTTATAGTTAGAGCCACGGTTTAGCTTCTTCTTTGATTTGATTTTTGAGTTCTTTGAATGGTTCAGAAATCACTTAAAATGAACGAATGAATACTTATTGGCCCGTATTCTAAAGTCAGGTTTATCTTAGACCACGGTCTAACTCTGTGCTTAGATTATGGGGAGCCGAAAATTCAAAAATTATCTTCACGTTGTATATCATTTGTGTTCACTATTTTGTTTCACCTTGCTTTCATAATGAAGAAAAATACTTCAGTTATCATTCCAAGACAAGTATTTACAGTTTCGGTGTTATATGAGTTAATTTATTGGATGTGTACTGTTAGTGATTTGTGTCCCAATTGGTTCTCCATAGTTAAACCACAACTTTAAACCAGGGTTTAATTTAAACCCGAGTTCAGAATACGGGCCATTGTGTCTGTCGGTTCGTAGAGTAATGTTGACTCTTAAATTGCTTCGAGATATAGTTTAACACAATACGGTATAAAGGGGAAAATGAGAGGAATAAGAGAGGAAATCTGACTTCAGTAGTTTGTGAAAAACACTGTGTGAATATTCATAATGTTGCATGATAAAATTGTGGAAGGTTAAGGGATCTACATGTATTTAGCCCGTTACTGCAATTATCTTTTGAAAATGCTAAGTAGTGACCTGAGCTTACATTGTAGAAATAGAGGTTGGAATCGTTTCCAAACAAGATAAAAACTTCATGAGAGGATTTATCAGAATTTTTAATATGAAGTATGAATAAGATTGGGCCTAAGGGTGACCCCTGCCATACTCCGTTATATATTGTTTATTCATTTGCATTCAATAGGGTAAAGACAAGAGGACTGTCACTCAGTTTCATTTCCGGGTGTGGCCAGACAAAGGTGTGCCCAAACACACTTCACTGCTCCTGAAGTTCATCAAGGAAGTCAAGGCCAATCATGGACAGAACCCGCACCCTCTTGTCATTCATTGCAGGTATCAAATTGAACCCATTGACTACCGAAATCTGACATACCATAGGCTTTGTATTGAGGCAACCCGCTACCATTGAGGTATCGGTTTAAAATTTGTAAATCATTTTCAGCAAAGTTTATGAGTGACAGCATTTAATTACAAAAGTTTATCACGTTTATAAAGTTATGAACATTGACTATCGTTCTTTCTTCTCCAATTATAAAGCTTATAGAACAATTCTCGCACTCCTCTAAACAAATCAGAAAAATAATAACGTTATACTTGCTTAAACCCAAGGTGTACCCCCTCAATAGCTCAAGGTTATTGCTTATTATATTAGCATTGGTCAGTGTTAAAGTGATGTTATAAGGGAAAAAAATTATTACTGGGATGAGTTTCGTGAAAATTAAGTCGTAGTGCGTGATATTGAATCGTTCAGAAATGTAAGCATTGTTAGCAAACATTCTAAATTCATGTCAATCGATGTTCTCATCTAAATCATGATAATCGCCCTTTACACCAACAATACATTTTCTACAACTGGCACTAATCATCTGCGAATTTCTCTTTGTCACCCTTGGTTGTTGGGGGAGTTAGAGATCAAATATATGATTTTTGTTTCCAACCATACATCAAGGAAATGTTTTCTCATGTGATGGCTGTATCTTTTATCCTAGTGCTGGTGTAGGACGAACGGGCGTGGTGATCAGCATCGATAGCATAGCGGAACACGCCAAGAGGACTAGAATGGTAGATGTCTTCAGCTTCGTCACGAAAATCAGACAGAACCGTCCATTCATGGTCCAAACACAGGTCGGTTACCCTATCAAGTTACACCAACTGGTTTTCAACATTGATGTTTGATCTGTGAGGTTTACATAGGAATAGTCAGTCACGAATGTAACTCAAATGAGAATATTGATCCGTGTACATTTGCCTCTTGAATCGATTTATGTGAATGCCGAGTAAAGATATTCCGCACGTTCTCGGTGCCATATACATACATATATATATATATATATATATATATATATATATATATATACATTATATATATATATATAATATATATATATATATATATATATATATATATATATATATATATATATCTTCAGACGGGAACAGCGTATATCGGCTAGTATAAACGGGTAGGATCTCTGTCCTTGCTTGTTGAATTACCAAATGAAAATAAATTAATGACGGAAATAAACAAGGAGGTCAAGGAATGACATTATTTCTCCTTTCTTGTTTACATTTCTGAGCAATATTTCCTTGTTCATTGTTTTCCAGACTTGAAGTAAATCTACTATTTGGGGTAAAATTAAAAATGTGAAACCTAACTTGGACAATTGCGGCTGACCCCAAAAAACGAATTTAATGATTTGGGAGTATAGTTCAGTTTCGATTTTGATACAAATAGGAACTTTGCATACTTTATATCATAGGTAAACTAGTCTGAATTCGTTTTTCATTTATTTGGAAACCAAATAAATATAACCAACTAGAGGATGCATAAAGCAGTATGTATGCCGTACAAAGAGTGTTCATGAGCATAAATTCTTTACTGCATAAACACAGGAACAATATGCCTTCATCTACGGTGCTGTACTGGAAGACCTTCTCTGGAGGAACACGTATGTTCCTATCATTCATTTCTCTGATCATCTAAAAGATTTGCGTTCTGTTGACGAAGGTGGCAAATCGAAGATGACCATAGAGTTCGAGGTATGTCACCATTATCATGATTATCAGAAATTTTGAGGAATGAATAAATTTCAAATTACCGTTCGACTCTTGCCATTAGTGGAGCGTTGTGGCCCAGTGGATTAGTCTTCGGACTTTGAAACAGAGGGTCGTGGGTTCGAATCCCAGCCATGGCGCAATTTCCTATACCAAGAAATTTATCCACATTGTGCTGCACTCTACCCAGGTGAGGTGAATGGGTACCCGGTAGGATTTATTCCTTGAATGCTTTAGCGCCTATATGGCCGCTCAGCTGCAGCCGGGGTAATAATGATATACCAAGTATATTTTTCAGCGCCTTGAGCACATGATGTGGATTTGGCGCTTTAGAAATACTATATATTATTATTATTATTAGTTGGCTAACGCAGCGCGACGCAGAACGCTTTAAGAAACAGTGAAATGTATTTTCAAATGCCCTGCGTGACAAAGAACAACCAATAAGACAATTACAACAAATACGAAACGATTGATAGGTTGTGACCAACTGAAGTAAAAATTAATATTGTCAATCTCTAAAAAAATCCTGGTCAAAGTGATAAGTGCATGTTGTAAAAAACAAATTTGTAAAACCAGATGGAGAAGAATTCACGATTTTTTTACCTTTTTCCCGTATTCTCCAGAACATGGAGTTGGATTGACTTCTGTTTTATTATCCCGATTCCGATAAATTATGTTCAATGTTCAACGTTTGCTGTTTGAAAAAAAATGTAGGACTCATGACACAATTTGCATAAAACGCCATGCAGGTTAAAATCAATTTAAAGCCTTTCTTTGGCAGTTGCTTGAGAATGTAATAATGATCAGTTCAGTCAAAAATACACATAATTAGAAACGAATTGATAACTGATTGTGTCAGTGAAGTTTGCATATAATATATTAGGGACAATATAAGAAGGGTATTGTATCATGAACAAGTACCGTTGATGCGTTTGAACATGTACAAGTTAGATAAATGGTTGTTTAAATTTTATTCAGACTCTGATGACGCTCTGCCCAGATCCTCCAGCTTCGCAAACGAGATCAGGACGAACTCCAGAGAATCATCACAAGAATAGATACGGCAACAACCTACCACGTAAGTTTCATCAGGCTGTTGGTTCACACAGAATGTTCATTTTCTTGTGACGTCAAACTTGCTAATTGTTTTAATTGCTAGCACTTAATAAAATACTATGAGAGAAGTTTGTACTTTTGAAAGAAATTATCTTATCAAGGGAAATTATCACTTTATGGAGCAAATTATTATGTTATAGTTCAATGTCAGAAACAATTCTTAACGGGGTACGAGCTTGATAAAAACTCTAAATATTAAACAATGTATGAGATGCATCACTATGGAAATTCAAGGGTCACAATATAAAAAGATATGGTTTCATACACGAGGATCAGAGAAAGCCGTCCCAAGTGGCAAATAGAAGTGCCCCTTCTCTTTCAATATTTTTATTTTCTTCCAATGCAACCTCTATGAGATGGTGGTCGTCTGTTTCCCTAAAGCGTATCAATTAAACAACAAGTGGAATGCCTCTGGCCGTCTCACCTGCATCACGCGGTTCAATATAGCAGCAGTGCTGACTTTGAAAACTACTCTAACTCGCACAAGATGTTCAGTGATACATGGTTACTCTTATGTCCACTTTTTATGAATTAGACCAATAAACTTACAGAGATATGATGGTTATTCAACAAAAAAACCCAACATGGCCAAAGTTCATTGACCTTACATGACCTTTGACCTTGATCATGTGACCTGAAACTCGTACAGGATGTTCAGTGATACTTGATTACTCTTATGTACAAGTTTCATGAATCAGATCCATAAACTTTCAAAGTTATGATGGTAATTCAACAGACACACCCAATTCGGCCAAAGTTCATTGACCTTTGACCTTGGTCATGTGACCTGAAATGCGCACAGGATGTTCAGTGATACTTGATTACTCTAATGTCCAAGTTTCATGAATCAGATCCATAAACTTTCAAAGTTATGATGGTAATTCAACAGATACCCCCGATTCGGCCAAAGTTCATTGACCCTAAATGACCTTTGACCTTAATCATGAGACCTGAAACTTGCACAAAATGTTCAGTGATGCTTGATTACTATTATGTCCAAGTTTCATGAATCAGATCCATAAACTTTCAAAGTTATGATGGGAATTCAACAGATACCCCCAATTCGGCCAAAGTTCATTGACCCTAAATGACCTTTGACCTTGGTCATGTAACGTGAAACTTCAGTCATATTTGATTAACCTTATGTCCAAGTTTCATGAACTAGGTCCATATATTTTCTAAGTTATGATGACATTTCAAAAACTTAACCTCAGGTTAAGATTTTGATGTTGATTCCTCCAACATGGTCTAAGTTCATTGACCCTAAATGACCTTTGACCTTGGTCATGTGACATGAAACTCTAATAGGATGTTCGATAATACTTGATTAACCTTATGGCCAAGTTTCATGAACTAGGTCCATATACTTTTTAAGTTATGATGTCATTTCAAAAACTTAACCTCAGGTTAAGATTTGATGTTGACGCCGCCGTCGCCGCCGCCGTCAGAAAAGCGGCGCCTATAGTCTCACTCTGCTATGCAGGTGAGACAAAAATCGTTGCGCATAATGATGACATTTTACTTCTTTGAACGATTGGTTGTCCTATGAACAGGTTTCTCGCCTTTTTTTCTTGGTTGAATTAACACTGTCTTTTTTATATAATTCATTATTCACAGTTCAGAGAAATCGAGTAATTTTGGACTCCCCGGATAATGACTACATCAATGCTAGTTGCATCAGGGTAAATAGATTTTCCTTTATGAAATTCTCTCTGAAATATAGTTGTAAGCCCGTAATGCTTAGCTAATTATTTTCTGATCATTTGAAAAATAAAAAGGAAATAATACCAAAGAAAAAACAATACAGAAAATACTCGGTGATAAAAGTTATTAAAATTTGCTAGGTTTTTTACAGTACAACTTCCATTAAAAATCAATAGAATCAATATTGACGAAAAAATATGTGACTCAAATTATATTTTCATGTGAACGTATTAATATTAGCCCCCCCCCCCCCTAAATAAAATGAAAGGAAGAACAAGATTGAAAAACGAAGCTTTTAACTACATGTAGCACAATTTTATTTTCGTAAAGAAGAAAATGAATTATTGGCAGACCTGCATGATAAAATCAAGCTCTGTGTTTGATATTATATAACCAAAATTCGTTCACGATATGCCATTATCTTAAATGGGAAGTTCACCAAGACAAAAAAATTGTAAACATTCCAGAATAAATAATAAAAGATATTGGTGAAGGTTTGAGGAAATTCCGAGCAGCAGCCACATATGTTATTTCAATTTGTCTTTTGATATACTAAAGGTACGATAAAACTCATGTTTGACTTTAAAAGAAAATGACAGTTCATTGGTATTTTCAAATCACGATATATGGAAAGCTGCTCGCATATGACGTCACAAGTCAAAATATAAAAAAATCGTATAATTTTTAAAATCTTTGATGAATTTTCCTCAAACCTTCACAACTATATTTTGTTAAAGTGATTGGTTAACATTGGTTTGACTTTTAAAAAATCTGAGCTAGAAGGTCACACTTGTCACCTGTGTCTGTGATATGTTCCAAAAATGAAGCCCAGAAAAAATTGCGTTCGAAAATGATTATTTAGTGCTTCAAAAATTGAAATATAAAGTGACCGGAAACACCATCTTAATTTCATCCCATACACTTATGTGTACTTTTTAGGCGTCTATAAGACGCCTATTTACAAAATCGGGGTTTGCCTTGTAGTTTTAGCTTTTCATTCTCGATAATGGTTGTTTTCAGGGTTTATTAGTTGTAATACATGCACTTGTACACATGTTTCATCTTGGATTGAGAGTTTTTTTAAATCGGCTGCTCACAAAGTTAAACAATACCTTTAAGCTTTTCTGCTATTTTTATAAAAAACTATTTGTCAGGGTGATGTTCCCCTTTTAATTGTGATTCTGGTTTCAGTGCAAACTAGATTAACCATGAACATTTACGATATTCTTGTACTGTACACAGGGAGTTCATTGTACTTTCATCACGACCCAAATGCCAATGCCAAGCACGGTCTCTGATTTCTGCTGTATGATTCTTACCAGGCAACCATCTACTATTGTCATGCTTAACGACAAAGATCAAGATGACAAGGTAGTAGTACGAATACATAACCAATTATTAATCGACAGCATGGAGATTGGAGAATACCCCTTTTCGCATATGATTCTCCCGAGGTGGTCGAAAATTACGTCTAAAAGTAATGGATAAGGAGTTGTGATCCTGCTTTCGTGTACACCATTCCAGTTTACTGTGAAGAGATTTAGTATATGAATGATATTGAATGAGGAATGGCTAGCGTTTATTGGCACATTTCTCATCTCCCCATTTTATAATCACTGCGAAAAATGGAAGTAAAGCATTGAAAAATACGGTGAATGGGATACTAGCTAAATATCTGTTCCGGAAAGTCCCTCATATATTTTGTAAGTTGTATGAAACGTAAGGGTTGGCCAATCATATCACAGGAGGAAAGGTTCTTGAACGATTTTTGGAAGTGCTTCAGATATCATGACCCTTAGTGTTATTTATTTGACGTCTAATGCCAGCAAATCTTCTAAGAAATCCGTTCAAAACACACTGACGATGGAGTGATAGATTGCAAAACAGTAATACAATTCTGTTTTACGGATGGACAATCGGTAATATAGTCCAATCTATTTGACGTCCAAACGTTATACATGTACAGTGGGGGGGGGGTATGGCACCATTAGGTCCTACCCGATTTTGTTTTAACAAACTATGTGCACGTATAGTTATTTGAAATGCAATTTCGTCAGTAAATACTGATATAAGTATCCAATTAAAGCTCTATAAAGCTCTAAATTCATGAAAAGGCGAACTTCCTCGCTCGAGTCGACATACATTTTTCCTTGTCCGCCCGCCTCATGGAAAGTGTATAAGTCCTTTGCTGCCACTGAAAAGGAGAAGAGGGGACATTTACCCCCCCCCCCAAAAAAAAAAAAAACATAAATAAAAAATAAATAAATAAATAAATGAATAAACAAATAACTAAATGAATAAATAATTCCTTCATTCATCAAAAATAAATAAAAAGACAACAATAATAATTATAGATAAATATATAAATAAATAAATTAATTAATTAATGAATTAATGTTCAACGATGCCCTGAGATATTTTTTTTTTCTTCCAGAGCTGTGCACAATACTGGTCTGATGATGGAATTGCCGAGTTAGGATCTTACAAAGTCTCAATATTATCAACATCTGAGAATGATGATATGACCATTCGACAACTGAAGATTACTAAAAACTCTAAAGTACGTCACATTTGATTGGTTTCTTTTTTATTCAATCACTGGAATTTTCTTCTTCTTGTAATGATGATTATGATAATATTAGCTTAGCTTCATATTTTATAAAGGGTAGCCACTTCAGTTCCGAAACCTGTTCTATCAGCGGACCCAGCTTAACCATATCACATATCATATATTTTACCTAAAAATAGCATCGAAACCGAAATGAAATCACATACATGTAAGATTCCATAAAAACGATTTCAATTGTGAAATCTATATCCTTCAAAATAGCACATACAAATACACATACAAACTATGTCATACACGGTAATTATACAACGATTTTGACAATTACACACTCGCGATATAATTAATTCAGTATGATTTTAAAGGGTAGATGTAATAGGGCGATTGTGCTTCATACTTTCATTCATTAAAGGAAACCAAAACCGAAGAAAAATATTATTGGAAAGAGTAAAATAAGAGGAACAATAAAAAAAAAATTTCATCAAAATCGGTTATGAAATAAGCAAGTTATGGACGATTAAAAAGTCTAGTTGTACTTACTATGTAGATCCTCAAGTTGGCAAACGTGATTCAAAATGGCTGATTTTGTGGACAACTCCCCATTTGTTTTGTACACATATTTTCAGATTTTCCCCTTTATTTTACATATTTCACATTATCTCCTCCTGACCTTGACATATATGGTGTGGATTATATTTTCCCATGACATATGTTGTGCTCAGAAGGAGGCAAGATTCAATTTGAAAGATAATGAGGAAAATCTGATAATTTGTGTACAAAACAAATGGAGAGTTGTCCACAAAATCAGCCATTTTTAAGCACGAATGCCAATTTGAGGATGCCCATAGAAAGTAAAACAAGAGTTTTCAAACTCCCATAACTTGCTTATTTAATAAGCGATTTTGATGGAACTTTTATAAAATTGTTCCTCTCATTTTACTCTTTCCAATAAGATTACTTCTCTTCTTGTGTTTTAGTTTCCTTTAAATGAAAAAAAAATGGATGAACATTAGATCACGCTGCCATTACAGTACGTCTGTTATCATGGTAATTATTTTCTGTACTCCATCTCTACAGCTAAAGATCTGTAAAACTAATAAGGGGAACGGCTTGGGGCCAATGTTCTCCAGTTTACACTAAGACCACAATACGAATTTTTAATAGTAAATGTTATAAAATACAAATGGAAATCTCTGGAGGCCTGCCCATTTTCAATCATTGTGATTTTGGTGGCGAAATAACACAAAAACATTTGGGGATCCCTTTTTTTATTTTCGGAAATACCTTTTCTTTCCAGTATTAAAAGTGATTCACTCAATGCACACACACTTTTTGTGAAGACTGTCCAAATATGGGTAGACACACATGAACAAATATGACGGTCGCGTCATGGTCTAGTGGTTCTGACTCTCGCCTTTCAAACAGAGGGTCGTGGGTTCGAATCCTAGCCATGGCGTGTTTTCCTTCAGCAAGAAATTTATCCACACTGTGCTGCACTCGACCCAGGTGAGGTAAATGGGTACCCGGCAGGATTAATTCCTTGAATGCACCAAGCGCCTTTAGCAGCTGGAGCTACAACCGGTGTAATATATAGTGCGCCACTGAACATGCTGAATAGGCAACGAGATATATCGGCGCATCATAAATGCTATATATTATTATTTTGATTTGTAGGCTTACTACCTTTGATAAACCCTAATTGTCATAAAGTTATTGGTTCTATTCTTTGCAGTTGTGTCACACGGTGACCCAGTACCAGTTCTTGGGCTGGCAAAAACATGGATCCAACAAGCAATCCAGAGCTCTGTCTTTTCTCAAGCTCATCCGTGCTGTCAAGAGTGCCCTCAAGAATAAGAGTGAATTTTCCGTTCTTGTCCATTGTTTGTAAGTGTTTGGTCCAATATTTCTCCTATAAAGCTTCAAGTTAGATCGATTTTATGAATAATCTTTATACATGTATCTTTGCAACAGGCACAAATTTAGATAAGTTAAGTCTCCAAAGGGCAAACAACTTAAAAATAGAAACTTTAATGTGCACTTTTCTCTAAATAAGTTCATTGAACTTTATACATTATCTACGCCGGAGAGCCGTTTCAAAAAGTTGTTTGTAAGTCAAGAGTGACTTAAAGAATGAATGGCGATTCTTTCTTGTGGTAAGTGACGTTCACCATTAATATTCATTGGTCGCTCTTAACTTGCGAATAGCACCGGGTAGAAACCCTTGAAGCATCTATAGTCAATAAAACTGAAAAATTATATGATCGATATTTAATAGAAGAACTACCGGTGAACGATTCATTATGCTTGTGCACGATGAAACCATTAAATAATGTTAGATACAGCTGGAAAAAGATTATGAAACCGATGACCCGAGTTGACCAAAGATAGAGTAAACGAGGGGCATGGTAGAAAAAATATGGATTGCGAACGAATTTGGAATTTTGCTTTCGATTAAAACCCAGAATAAAAAGGCAGCCGATGTTTTTACTACCAGTTTTGGAAATATTTCGTTAAAGAAATCGTAGGATTTATTTTCTAAAGAATTTGCTATAATACAACTGATGTGGAAAGATAAATATAAATGATATAAAGGATGAAGTAGAATATACATGTATAATTATTTTGAATATCATAATTACTATATGCATGGTAGGAATTACATAAAAGATACTGGATAATATTGCCACATCATAATCGCAATCTGAACGTGTTACTCACGAAATCGTTTTATTGAAACGCGCTACGTCGGGGGGGGGGGGGCGAAGGCACATATATTTAAAAAATCAAGGTTCAGATTTCAGCTCCATAGCATTTGCTCCCAAGACAAATCCCAAAAGAAAATCTAGATATTAAGCCCCCCCCAAAAAAGTTTTTAAATGATTATTATTTCAATTGTATACAGAGTTCTGTACGACCTTATTTCAAATCAGTCTGCGAATTGTTAGGGCGTTTTAACAGTGTATATTAAAGTGTACCCAATTTTATCTTATCTAACATTAACCTGAACTTCAAACCAATGTTGAACATTTAATATCCATAATCGCCATATCGTCTTCAACCAAACAACATCACAATACTTCACTTACCATCTAAGTCAGCATAGGAACAGTGTTTAGTAGGAGCAAATTTTGCGTTGCCCAAATTTGCGGATTAATGTGACCAAATTTCTAATGGGTCTAATACTGATTTGGATTTGCAGGAGTGGTGTTGGACGTACAGGTGTATTTTGCAGTGTTATGGAGTGCATCGCTCATATGGAAGACAGTGATTCCGTAGATATCTTTCAGACTGTCAAGATCCTGCGAGCTGATAGAATGCAGTTCGTTCAAACTGAGGTACATGTACCCCCCCCCCCCTTCTTAAAAAAAAATCAAATACGTTAAGCAGCCCGCATAATTGATAAGTAATTGATAAATGACAACACACTGGGTACTTATCACATACTTGCCATTATGCCATATTGTTTATTTTTTTAATTATGTCCAAGACTAATAGTAGTGACAAATTGCCATTCGCTAGAGCAGAATAGCTACTACCTATGTATCATGTTTAACTTTCTTCGTAACGTTCTTCAGTAACGTTTCTGGGCATGTGGTTTTTTTTTTCATTGGTCTGATAAGTCAGCTGACAGATAGAAAAAAAGCAACATGGAATCCATTTATATATTTTTTTTACATTCATCTAAAACTGTGCAAACTTTGAGGAAAATATCATTGGCATATTTCCTCAATTTAGACAGGAATTACTTTCCCTTCGATCTGTTTAAGTTGAGGAAATAGGATCACTCTATGTTGATAAATGTTAAAAGTGGGAAGCAAGAATGCAATCTTGTCCAAATACGTCCCAAGTAATACTGCCGGGCTCAATATATCGATTTATTTCTGCTGTGTGTGTATGAACAAAAATATATGTCATTTCAAGTTTTCTAACCGTGTTAAGATTTGAGAAGGCATATTAATTGTATATCATATAGTCAAAAAGGTTTTAAGAGAAGAAGTGGTCCTAGCGATATCCTTAGGTATTTTTCTCATATATTTCGCAAATTGTCATAGTTTTACTCTTAAGAACCGTCGTGTTACTTTATCTGAAAAGAATATTTGTAGATTTGAATGCCTGGCATATAACATGTTCACTTTGGCTTGAATCAAATGTCTAAGTTTGTCTTGGAAATAAATGACGACCACGTAAGGGATGAAAGCCTGGAATAAAACATTTTGGAGTTATAACTCAACATAATGATCTCTCTGTTTACCTCTGGGTAGGAGGACTATGCTTTCATATATGACGTCATCCGTGCGTACCTGCACCAGAAAAACTATGAGCAGCTCCCTTATCCGGTGGAAGATCACACATACGGCAATTTGGATACTGATGACTACTGCACACCCGACCCGGAAGAGAACCCATACGAGGTCACCGATTCGCAAGCAGCGGGCGCCAATGGACTCGTGTACAGCAATGTTGAGACTGGGAGGGCCAAGCAGAGCCAGGGACCAGCGCCTCCAAACTCGCAAACTTTGTATGAGAACTTCGAATTTGAATCTTAGACCTGGGGCCGTTTCATAAACCTGTTCGTAAGTTAAGAGCGACTTTAAGAACGACTGGTGAACCTTTCTTACGTGCTAAACCACCGCCAATGGTGTATTGCATTTACCAAAAGAAAGTCTTTCTTAAAGTCGATCTTATCTTTATGAAACACCCACCTGAACTATCATGGCACCGCCACGTAGGTTCAGTCCTGACGGTTCTGAATGAAGCTCGTCCTGATGAAAGGCTTGTTTTGTATTTTGCTGACCGCTGTGAAAGTATCGAAAACACAGTGACATTCGTAAAGTAGATGGTGGCAGGTTCATAAACTTTCAATTAAAAAGCAAGTTTTGAATTTTGGTGTCGCTCCTACTTTATGCAAGACAGCCTTTGTAGTAGTTATTTAGCTGAAAAAATAATAATCCGACTAATATTTTTTATGCCATGAATATCACGGTGCTGATCTTTTATTGATTCAAACAAGACTGATTAATAGGTAAAAAGAGAAGAAACAATTGCATTGTAACCCCTTTGTAACCCATCTCCTATCTTCCGATGGAGCGGATGAAGCTCTGTGTAGCTCCATTTCTTATGGATATTCAAGAGTATAAAGAACTATTGTTTTGTCTTCACACCTTTGTATGTGTCGGATTTCTTAATAATGCGCGCTTTAATTGTACAATGTTTTTAGTAGATTAGTGGATTATAAAAGAACAAAGATCGCTCCCATCAGAGAGAAAAGTGTTATTTGTGACCACTGTATTGAAACTTATAAACATATAATTCTCCTGGATTTATGTACAGTAGACTAAAAAGGGTTTTGCTATTTCTTAGTTAACGTATGTTGTGGCATTTTCTTCATATTGTTTTTTTTTCCTTTTTTATGTAATGTGAAGTATTGCATTGATGTTAGTTGAAATGATTTATTTCGTTTTCTTATTGTATTTGTCATTGATGTTTAATTTCTAATTGGAATGGAAACTTGTAAACTGCTGTTAATGTCTGTTATTATCTAATTTTTTTTTAAAAGCTATGAAAGTATTGACGATCGAACTACATGGATACCATACTTTTCATATTTTTATCTTATGAGAGGAAGTGTGAACCAGTTTACTCTTTAATATTTGCTTTGCCTTATTACACACCTTAACCCTAAAAAGACTGGGGGGGGGCTGATTCAGCCCCCCCCCCTCGACATTTTTCGTGATAAATCCGCCGCGCGAAATTTTTTTACCGCGTCGCTGACTGACTTTTTACTTTTAAGTCTCGCGCAACTTTTGAGACCAAAATTGTGACCCCCGGGTACGTGGTTCCAAAATTATGTAACATTTTGTAAGTGCATGCAGACCCAAAATTACTCAAAAACGTGAATTTTTGTACAAATCCAATGCAAATAGTGTTCCTACCCAATAATCACAAATTCATCATTATTTTTCTTTTACTGCTTAAAATCAATTAATTTTTTTTTAGTTTTTTTTATGGTCAAAATGAAGTCCCAGACAATTTCCATTGACAAAACAATAAAAAAAAACAAAAAGTCGAAAAACATAGAAATACAAAAGAAATGAAGAAAACAATAGAAGACATAAGAAAATAAATGTGATTTCGAATTTTTTAAAAATCAATTTGATCAGATGCCTATCTAGAGTATGTGAAACAAAAAAATAGCATTTCAGGGGCATTATTTTATTAATTAGAGCAAACTTATGATTTTACGCATAAATTAGCATAATCAATGAGACATAAGATTTTTTGCAGAATTTGATGTTATAGTTTTGTAGGTAATGCCATGGGTAACGCGTGTGCCAATTTTCGTCGCGATCGCGTGATAGACGGCCGAGATCATAAGGGGGGGGGGCTGAATCAGCCCCCCCCCCCCAGTCTTCATAGGCGTCGAAATAGCCCAGTCTATTTAGGGTTAATCTTGATTGCTAAGACAAAATTGTTATCTTATGCAATCATCACAGTAACTTGTTACACCAATGTTCGCTTGAATTGAACCCCTGTAATCTTGTTGTAGAAAGCTTACACTTATAAGTAAATCGAAAAAAATTATATCTGGATTGTCATTCTACATGAAACTGTTACTCAGTCGGAATCTATTCAATATTTCAAACATTTTTCAGGTTCACCTTTATATTCAGGTTTTGCATTTATTCACAGTTGTGTTCGTGTAAGGCACCTCTTCCCTAATATCTATGCTAATCTCTGAATTATTTTAAAGAATATTCATGTACATGTATATACACAGATTTAATGATGAATGTTTATGATCACATCTTACCATGAAAGCGCTTGCTTATACATGCACATGTAAACATAATGCAAGGGTTACCTAGGAAAAGTGCGGGCACGGCCAATATTATAGAGCACGCGGGAAAATGCAGGCGCGGCTAAACACCCTAGTCTGCTCCCCTTGAATACCCTCAGTTAGACGTGAAAGCACCCTACGGTGTTTGTGTGCTCGGGCGTGGCGTTTCCTGCGGCTGGCACTATAGATATTGTGGGCAATCATAATGATAAGAAATAGACTTGTTTATCTAAAACACAAAATTTTCAAGTGTCAAAAACATCGTACATTTTTTATTTTGCAGCAAATACCGGAAACGGGATGTCACGATGGGAGATTATTGTTGAAAAAATATGTGCAATTCTTTTAAACTGTATCCGAGATAAAGAAAAAATGTTATTGAACGAAGGATCTCGCGTTGCGCACAAAACTGCAAGTTTCTAGGAGTTTGAAGAGTGTAGTATTAATCTACTTCTTGTATTAAAAGACTGACTTTGGAATTCAACAAATGGTGTACTTTATTTAATCTTTCCTCTTAAACTAAATGTAGTTGACGCTTTGTATACGTTTGTGAACGTGTTAAGAAAGGTAGATCTAATGGTTGATAATATTAAATCTGCTCTGAAAGGTTATGTTAAGAACTAATAATTATGATGTGCTAATATTTCCTTTTCCTTTGGCCAGTATTTGTTATTTTCATTCTTCTCCTACTCTGGTGTGCATCCTTTTCCGCACCTGATTTTCTCACGCCAATGCTCCCCTCAATACAGATGTCCATTTTTGCTACGAGAGTGCTGTGACTCTTTTTTATACTGTGCAAAATTATAAATTAGAATGCTTGCTGCGTTGATTGTTTGAGAGAATAACGTCACAATTATATTTGCTTGCAGAGTGTCTAATACTTTACTGTATGGTATAAAATTATTTTGCCAATGGAAGATGGAATGTGGCTTTTGATTACTGATAAGAGAGAAGAGAAAGAGAAAAAAAGGGTTAGGGCAGGAAGTCAGGACAAGTGTTTAAATTTTTGGAGATAGTGTAGTTTGGAATGTTAAGCAATTCTGTCTGGAAGACTACACAACGCCTCCAAAAATAGTAATAAAAACGCTATTAAGCCAGGCCAACAACCAACGCTGACGTCGTTTCCTTGTTTTATGAAATATGTTACGAGTTTGTAACATATTTTATCTACTTCTCTTCTTCATTTGATAATGTCCTATAAGATTCGATCCCTCCGTGAACCTTATGGGAAAGCGATTTATGTATTAAAAATCAGATGTGATTCAGTGCACAATTACATTGTCAAATCTGCAACAATTAAAATGTTCTGTAATTTATATATTAAAAAACAAATAGTGTGTAAGGGACGGTGACACGACATTTGCTCCTGCGACGATTGCTCATGGCCTTATTTCGTCTCAGATATAAAGGCCCTATCTCACCAACGGAGACGTCGCCGCGACAGTCTCCAACTTATCAGTCGCTGCAGTCGCGGAGACGTCTCGGAGACAAAAATGGCTTGCGCTCTCACCAAGGAGACGTCTCGATGGAACGTTTGAAAGATCATACACCTGACTTGGAGCAGGAGGAGGGATATCAGCATGCGTTCAGTCACGTGGTTTCTGAAGTGGGTCAAACAGTGTGAAGAAGTGTCGCGGAGACGTCTCCGCAATGTATTATAATTTTTTTTTTGGTCTCCAGCAGGTCTTCGCGATGTCTCTGAGACGTTTCTGAGACATCGCGGCGACGTCTCAGCAGTCGCGGATATCATTAGTCTCCGAGACGTCGCAGCAACTGATGGAGACTTCTCGGAGACGTCGCGGAGACTAGAAACAGTCTCCAAAAATATTAAACATGTTTAATCTTCTTGCGACTCCTCGGAGACTGTAATTTTCATGAGACGTCTCAGAGATGTCGCGGAGACGTCTCTGCAACTAGCAAAATTTGTAGTCGCGAACTAGTTTCAAGCCCAGTGAGATACCCCCTTAAGGTTAGGGTACTAGGGTTGCAATAAGCCAGTTCGTAGTTCCTTTCTGCGCATGGTCAAAAGATTCTACGCATGATCAGAAGAAGGTCATTTGTACTAAAGTGACATGGTGCATTAAAATCTAATGAGCTAAGCACCAACTTTGATGTCTTGATTTTTCATATATTCTTTTGAATTGTCGTTTTCATTTACATCCACAAAAAACAACGATGCTTCCACGAACGACTGGTATTTCACAGTTTGTCAAGTACATTGTGCAATATGCTAAGATATGAATTTATCCTGCTATGTGAGGCAAGCTTACGTAATATCGTGCTTTGAAATCTGCCTATCATGATAAAAGAAATGAAAGGTTATTTGACCAAAATTGTGCATGAAGTAACTACGAACTGGTCTATACGTTTTTATGTTTTTTTATGTTAGCGGAGCAATTGTCGCCAGAGCAAATGTCTTGGAGCCTAAGTAAAGCAGTGGCTCTTTCGATGGCATATCACCTGTGTTGTACATATACCAAAGCTGTTTTTTTTTTTGGGGGGGGGGTCTGGGTAAAATGTTCAGCTATCATGTGAGATCACCCATGAAAATACAATCAAAGTAGTATAACATTGCAGAGTCCAAATATAACACTTGGTTGTAGATGTAAGGGAGTGTTGAAGAAGTACAATGTAGCCATATACATTCGTTTCAAGCAGGGGGGTGCACCATCACTTTATCTATTGTAAAATATATACAAATACCTTCCTCTGCTTTTCACCCCCTTCCCCCCCCAAAAAAAAAAAAATCAAGATCATCTTGCGTTTGCGTTGGTGATGATTTATGTATGACAGATATCAACAGCTTAAAGCCTGTGTATAGCTTTGGTAAAGGGTCAATAATGTGATTGATAATCGAATATCATCTAATATGACAGTCTTACTGAAGCGTAGAGACCGTTAGATATTTTTCCAACTGCACTTCTCTGAGAAAATTTCAAATATTCAAATCTTGGATATATAGCGCCATCTCTCGGCGATGCTTGTTTTAAGTTAAAAAAAATGGGCATTCAAGCACTCATCTTATAAATTCAGTGATTAGATATCCAAAAGTTACAGACAAAGAACATATCTTGAAAGTTTCAGCCCTTTCCAGGATTTGGAATAGGATTTAATTGAAAGACAAAAAACACACAGATATTTTGATTTGATCGGGTGACCCGATCAAGTTAAATTTCCATGTAAAATCGCAAAATTTATCCTGTAAAACACATTTTCATTTCATATTCTCCACATCATAACTGTAATAGGGCATATCCATTTATATTAGCTAGCAATGAATTGGAATAGTGAAAGGTGCATTTTGGTTGATTTACCAAAACTATACACAAGCTTTAATAATGAAGTAGACGGAAAAAATAAATGGCAATTTTTGTGAGGCCTCGTTGACTGTTAATGGTTTCAGATTCGAAGATTTACAGACCAAGGCCCGCTAACACAAAGTTTAGAGATTATTCGTATGCTTGAGTTTTAAAAGTAATTGTACTTTGTGTTAAAAAAAGTTCAGCCTCGTTCAAACGTGGGTTCCTAATAAGCGTACATTTTTTTATCATGCATTGATTAAAATGTCAAAATTTCCCCGAACTTTCCTCTCACCAAGATACTCCTAACCCTTTCCATAAGTGTCTTGGTTGAAGGAAGGTAAGAGCAACTCTGTGCAGACGGGCACTGCTCCGACCATGCCTAAGACCCTCACTCCGACCAATATAACCCACGTCTGGGTCCCGATGAGATATTGGTCGGGTGAAGGTGGATTTTGACAAGCCGCCATGCCTCGGCTGTATCAAAGCTATCATTGCTTTGATACAGTACACGTATGGGAGGAGAAATACAAATGTGTAAAGTTATTTGGCAACTCCTTTTTATTTAAATATTATAAAGAAATGGATGAAGAGAACAACGGTAAGCCTAGCTTAAATCAAGATTCCCCAAGGTTCACCCGACAAAGGAAATTATAATTGGTAAAGTGTCGAAAATCTGTCTGTCTGACGGTCAATCGGATCGGGGTTGCCCTAGCCATTAACCCGTCCCTGTGGTCTAGTGATTAGGCATTGGCGGCGGAAGCCAAAAATTTTGACAAGCAAAAAAAAGAAAAAAAAAAGGTCATCAACAACAAATTTAGGGGGGACAGCCCCCCCGCTCCTCAAATTTAGGGGGGACATCCCCCCCCCCCGTCCGCTTCCGCCGCCTATGTTGTTAGGGCACCGGCATTCAAAGCTGGAGACCCGGGTTCGATTCCCGGCAGAGACATTTTTTCGGCATAGCAAATTTTTTCAAAGGGTAGATAGCTCTGGGGAACCTTGATTTAAGCTACGCCTATCATTGTTCTCTTCATCCATTTCTTTACAATATATATAGAGAGAGAGAGATTTTAATCCATGCTTGGACTCCGACCAAGCACCCACGTCTGAACGAGGTTATACAAGTACTCGACACGGGAGCTGCAAACGCGCATTTTCATTTGAAACACCTGCTTTCCTCTTCATAAAAGAGGCAACTCAGTAATGAATCGGACTCATAACTGTTAAACGTTGTTGTGAAAACTATTTCTTTTGAATTATAACAATAGGGAGAAGGCAGACGCACGTTCCGAATGTAAGCATCGGTTTGGCTAATAAAGGTACTTATGAATTGGAACAAGTCAAGAGCATTCCAATATATTTTTTGAATAGCTGTCGAGCTTGGTTTAACAGACCATGTTCGACTCCCTTGTTATTTTCATAGCATATGTGTGCATGTGTTTGTTTGTCAAGAAAATCACAATTTTATTCATATTAACTTTTATATCATTCTCATCATCATCACCATCATTATCATTTTTATCGTTACCATTATATTATCATGCATGCACCAACGTCATCATTTTGATTATCATTATAACTATTATCATTATCAACGTCCACCCCCCCCCCCCCACACACACACACACCTCAATCACATTAAGGAGATGTATCAACTTCATGAGGGATATAGGAAAAGGCAGGCCGTCAGCATGATAAATGCGGTATAAAGTTCATCAGTGAAGATGGCTATATTCAGACCAGGCAATCAACGACCTATATAGGGTCATAGTCACAATGGAGCCCCCGCCCCCAACCCCGTACATATCAATCAAAAACTAATGCGTTCATCCTATCAATATGACATGGTAATATTGAATTGCGTATCAACATATCCATCAATATTGCTCATTGGTTTTTCTTTGTGGTTTTTGTGTGTGTTTTTTTCTGTGGTCCATTTGTTGATACGAATTTACTTTTGTCCTTTCGTTCATGTTCAGGTTTTTGGAAAAACTGTAGGTATACGGAAAATGATGAGCACACAAAAGCGGAAATAACCTTGACAAAAATATCCCTCATACCATGCCATCATACTGTACCAACCTTTGTAACATGGCCTTCACTTCAAAAACATTTCTAATGACAATAGCCTACTCGTGTTTTATTTTTCTCATCTCACACATGACCGACTCACAGATACAGCTTTATTCACAGCCCGAACACAAATGCATCAAAACTATTTTATTCAATTCAGGAAATAAAACTGATAGTTATGACATCGTCGTGCTTATTTAAGCGTGTACAACTTCTGACTTTAGTTGTGTTATCTGAGCAGCAAGAACGAAGTCAATTATTCATGTATCTGTTAATCACAGGTTGCACAAATATTTCTCCATGAAAGATCTTCAACACGTCTCAGGGAATGTCAAGCATACCTGATTCTTTTCCTTTCCTAGTTGATGAAGGATAAATGTCTCTACATCCCAGCTCAGATTATTTCCTGTGAAACGTGACACGTGATATTTCTGTTGTCAACATATTTGGTGTTTGGACTTGTGAGAATGCATCTTTTTATAACTCTGGTGTGGATATTAACAATTACAAAAGGTTTGTAAAGGTGTGGGGGAGAGGTGGGGAAGGGTGGATATATTTTAGGACAAGTTGTTTTGTCCTATACAACTTATATATTTTGATAACTTCGTATTTATTTTGTGAGTATTATTTTTCTCTCATTTATTTGTTTTTTTCTCATTTCAAAACATATATCTGTATATTTGTTATTTGTTGTGTTATCTATTTTTGAGGGCCCACATTGTACAAGCAGTGCTTTTTAGTGGGTCCCTCCATTTCCATCTTAATTTATTTTCTATTGAAAAATAGTTTACTTATTTGAAACCTCCATGTCTTGCCCAAATTGTTTAAGTGTTTTTCTTTCTTTCACAACATATGTATTATTATTTTTGTTTCTTTGCAACGGATACAAATACTTATGTTCATATATGGTATACTATTTGTTTTTGTTTGATGGTGTGAAATAAATAAATTTGAATTTGAATATTACATTCCAAAAGAAAATACCATGACCGTACGTAGCTTCGACTGTTGCTTATAGGTCACAGGGGCAGTGGGGGGGGGGGGGGGGGTAGGGGAGAATCTGCCTACAAAGATTATGTAAGGGATTTTTTGTTATGAAAAATGCCCCCTTTTCAAGCTGAAATGTGCCCCTTAAAAAATGAAAAACCTTTTCTGAAGTAACACATCGTAGGTAAGAAAACCAATAAAAGGTTTTGTCTCGCGCTTCGCACTTGCGCTAATTGATTGGTAAGATACATGTAGGCCTAACCCTCCCGTTCATGATTACATAAAGTGCTTAAAATGTCCAGTTTCCAAGTCGGAATATCAACCATTTTCACCTCGCTTTTCGCGCTAGCATTTTTTTTTTGAGTGAGATATGAATCCTATTCATGAGTCACTACAAGATGTCATTAAAACATGCATTTTCAGTACAGTATATGAAATATACACACACAAAAAGTAAGCCCCCCCCCCTTAAACAAAAACATCAATAATTTCCGAACCAATGCGAGTTTTTGATATATTTTTACATGAGCGTGTAATTAATTTTAAAAAGCTACCCTCTGAGTAAAATGTTATGGTCGTATTTTACGTCATGCTTCAGTGAGCACCACCAGAAGGCAAAAATGACGCTTTTCAAAAGTCACAAGCCAAATATCATGACTTTGACTCCACTTCAATGGAACGAATTCCAAATTCTCATGATAAATAGAAGGATTGTAAAAGGTGCTTTCTAAAAGAACGATACAACTTATTTGGCTAAATATCACATTTGAATAAACACAAGTCCAAATTTACTATAAATGGATTTTTTACACATTTCTATCGATAAAAATTATTGAATATGATGACAGTTATTTTGGGGAATTGTATCTTCAACAATATTCATCATTTCACGGTTCAATGAACATCTATTGAAAACAAAAATACGAATTTCAAATATCATAGGCAAGTATTGTTTCATTTTGGTAACTAAAATATGATATTTTCTCAACTTTTTCGTGATGTTCATGACCAGTTAAAGAGAAATTCCAGTAGTTGCAGTAAACACTGATTTCATGAGAAAGTCTGTAAAACATGGCTTAATTGTCAGTATATCATCGATGATCTAGATCTGGTACAGTTACATTAACTGAACTTTGTGAAATCTTGAAATCTACGCTGAAAAAATGTTCACACCGAAGATCCCCAACACAGATAAGCGCACGTGGGACAATGTATAATTATTGCTTAGGGCGTCGGGCCCGACGCCCTACCCGATTCCTGTGCTTATTTGCTGATTTCTCAGCAATTACACAATTTCTTCCAGAATTCTTTGGCACATGCGTTTTATTTATACAAACAGACACTTTGGTGGTCATTTCATTGGATTCTGTACGAACTCATTTTGATATCGTTACCAAAACTAGCATTTACCTTTAACATGCTTCAATGGTTCAAACACGTTTGAGTAGATATTCACTCTTGAAGGAACATGTGGAATGTGACTAGCTCTTTTTTTAAAAAAAATGCAATTGCTTACTACGAATATCTGTCACAAACCTCCTTGCATAGTTCATTTGATTTGATTTTTTATGAAATTCCCGATGTCTAATGCATCAGTGAGCATAAAATATTCGAAAACTATGCAAATGAGAAGAAGGTTCAATGCCTTGGCCCCACTCTGTGCCGTATCGAATGGTTATCGCGTGCGTGCCTTTTGGATAGTGTTACTCTGAAGCCATGTGCGAAAGTTTCATGAAATAACTGTTGGCAGAAGTAACAAAAACCGTCCATGAAACAAACCCTCATTTCACATTTGTTAAAATTTTGACATCCTCCCTCATAGACATTATGGGTGCATATGTTTAAGAATAAGGAGCCCATTATTCAATATGGTGGAACTTGTTTTCAAGGCTGTCTTTAGCAATGTCATTTGGCAGTAATGTTTATCAACTTATTGGCAGAATTCTGTGCAAAAAAAGGAAATCGATTTGTTATTTATGGATGAGCACGCATCAAAGTGGGGAAAGGGGTATTTTCAATGTCACAAACTCATTTTAAAGGATAATCAAGTAAATATCGGGGGCAAATTCGGTTTCAAATGTTATATAATTGCTGTTGTTTTTATCATCCATCATTTATATCACCACACACTTTTCGAACTTGTGATATTTTCATGATTGACCGAGCACATTCGAAAACTTGGGAAAGAATATTTATACTGCATAAATGCATTATTTTCCTAACAATTTCTCAGAAGCAGGGTCGTGTGGTCCAGTGGTTAGAGCATTGGACTCATAATCGCAAGGTTTTGAGTTCGAATCCCAACTCTGCCATTGTCTCCACTTTGATAAAAAGGCCCGAGAGTGATATCTGTCGTCTATAAAATCAGCGACTATGACTGATTAACCTAGACGTAAAACGTTTCATAGGTAATTGGTTATATGCCAGCTTGGCGTTTACCAGCAAAAAATGCTGTCCTGCCGAGTTCCTAGAAAGCCAGTGAACACTTTTTGCGAGAGTGATTACGAATTTCCTAGTTAACCACAGTAGATTGCGAGACAAATGATTACCCTCTAGCGATTATACTTCCATCTGTTTACAAGTAATAATATAGCAATGCAAGAAATGGTTCAAACTTCCTATATCTCTGCCAGATCAATATCTTCAAATTTCTTCCAATAAATGCTAATGAAAACTGTGAGTTGACGAGCACAATAAAAGATACGTCTTGACTCCAAGAGATACGGTTGCAGAGTGACTTTATTAAGGTGCCAATAACCATAGCACAAATGTATTACATCTCAACAGTAGATGGCGCTATACAAGTATCCAGTATACGTACATACATTACATCCCCCTTCCCCTGGTTTAAAAGACAGTGTTACAATAATTATATCAAAACGTATCAAAAGCGATTTATAAGCACAAGAACACAGTCAATATAAATCTTGCTTTGTTCGTATAGTAAACATAAACAGAAATATTACATTTTCACTTGAAGTTTGAAGACATGACAAAATTGTTATTATGCAGTAACATTTGTTGCCCTCTTTACCCATAACTGTAAAGTGTTATGGTCCTCATAACCCGCTTATCTATTCAGTTACAATTCATCCGTATAATATTGGAAGATACAGCTCTATCAGTTGCAGCTGTGAAATATAATACTTAAAAATGGTATACTTATACACATGCTACTAATACTAAATTGTTAAGCAAGTTACATGGACACAAATTATCATACATATATACATGATTAGGCTAGTTCCGCAAGGAGGGAAGAAGAGAGAGATTGAGAATGTGTGTATATAGAGAGAAAATGAGAAATCTCAAAGGAAACAATACATTTCTGATCGTACTGATATAATTAATCATGTTCGAGATAATTACAGACAAGGGAAACAACAGCATTAATTTGCCTCGTATAAAAAAGTAACAGTAGGCATTAAACGTGAACAGTTCATCAGGTAAATATTTAACTCTCCAGCCCAACTCATTTATCTACATTTTATTTACATAGTCAAGCGATCGGGAGGCCTAGATACCCGGCCACTCCTAGTAGTGTATGGTTCGGTGTGGGTGTGAGTTGGATTTGGGTGTGGACGAGCTTCGCTTGGGATTGGCTGCGGTTGGTGGGCAGATAACGCTTCCGCGATTGGTCTTGCCCGACGCTCCATATTTTCGCGCTCTTTCGAGATTCGGATATCTCGCCTGTTCCTCCGAAACTCGCCACGTGGTGAGTTGATGAGGTAGCTCCTCGGTGACTCATGAGCATCGATAACGCGACCCTGGATCCACTCGCTTGGGCGCGCCTTAAATCGTACCAGCTGGTCTGGCTCGAGATGTGGGAGGTCTTTGTTTCTCGACCTGGCATCATGATACATCGCCTGTTTACACTGTCTTTCGGACAGCAGCTGTCCCGCCGGAGGGACAGTGTGAGGCTTTAGCAGCTCGATGGGACATGGGAGCTTGCTCTGCAATAGCCGACTGTTTAACAGCTGTGCGGGAGCATGGCCGTCAGTCCCATCGATGGGCGTGTTCCTATACTCAAGTATGGAGTAGAACGGGTCTTGTTTGCCTAGCTTTGCTTTTTTCATGAGGTTCTTCACTGTCTGAACGGTTCTTTCCGCTTGGCCATTGCTTTGCGGGTACATTGGACTTGATGTAATATGGGTAAATTCCCACTGGCGTTCAAACTCTTTGAATTCCGAGCATTTGAATTGCCGCGCATTGTCAGTCATCAAGATGTCGGGAATACCATTTCTAGAGAATATTGCCTTCATCTCTTGAACGACTTTATGCGCTGTCAGATCCTGAATTGGCTGTACTTCCGGAAACTTCGAGTAATAATCAACTACCAGTAAAAAATTCTTTCCGGCCAGATGGAATATGTCAGCCCCTAACTTAGCCCACGGACGATTTGGGATTTCATGTGGCTTTAAGGGCTCGCTGCTTTGTGCATTCCGATTGGCCTGGCATACCGAGCACATTGCTACAGCCTCCTCTATTTGCGCGTTCATACCAGGCCACGCAAACAAATTTCTCGCTCTTTGCTTTATCTTCACTATGCCCAGATGGGATTCATGAAGAGCCCCCAATATCTCCCTACGCATGCTTGATGGAACCACGATTCTGTTGCTTCTAAGAATTACGTCATCTATGATAACCAGCTCATCGTGATAGGCATGGTATGGCGCAATTTCTGCAGGGAGATCGCGCTTGTCATTGGGCCACCCGCGTAGAATGTATCTACCTAGTGTTTGAAGGGTGGTATCCCCCTTTGTTTCTTCTTTCAGACGTTGCAGTTTTTCTGCTGACATGTGCAGAACACCTTCGATCAAATATACTTCCTCAAGCACCTTTTCCGAAGGCGCGTTCACACTCGGCAAGCGACTGAGCGCGTCGGGTATGAACATTTCACGTCCCGGTTTCCAAGATAGTTCAATGTCATAGCGCAGAAGATGCATTCTCATGCGCTGGATTCGCGGACTCAGCTTGTACAGTGGCTTCGCGAATATTCCGATCAGTGGTTTATGATCGGTGTAGATTTTTGTTTTCTGGCCCACTATGTAATCATGGAATTTCCGACAAGCATATAGTATGGCGCATAGCTCCTTCTCAATCGGGGCGTAGTTCCGTTCGGCACTTGTTACGCGGCGCGATGCATATGCTATTGGTTTCTCCCTTTGGGTGAGAACAGCCCCAAAGCCCTGATTTGATGCATCTGTTGCTAGGACCACTTCCTCGTGAGGGTTATATAATCCTAGAACAGGCGCCGCTGTGATAACACGCTTTAGTTTATTTATGGCCTGGGTGTGTATCTCGTCCCAGTGCCACACAACATCTTTCTCAGTTAACTGCCTGAGGGGGGCTGTTATTTGAGAAAGATTGGGAATGAATTTTCCCATGTATGTTATCATCCCCAAGAATGTTTCGACTTCCTTCCGACAGGTGGGGTTTGGCATGTCCACCACTGATTTGACACGGTCTGGGCTGGGCACTATTCCCGCGCCAGATACCACATGTCCTACATACTCGATGCGGCGCGTTCCCACTACCGACTTATTCTTGTTCAGTTTAAGGCCAGATTCTCTAACTTTGTCATAGAACGCATTTAGTCTCTTATCATGTTGTTGTTTGTTCTCTCCCCATACCAGAATATCATCCGCTACCACCTCTACCCCTTCTAATTCCCCAAATTCATCAATCATGGCTCTCTGCCAGATTTCGCTAGCAGAAGAGATGCCAAAAGGGAGGACTTTATAACGATACCTGCCAAAAGGGGTGTTGAAAGTGGTCAGAAAAGAACTTCTATCTGTTAAGGGTAACTGCCAATAGCCACTGGTTGCGTCAAACTTCGAAAACATGCACGCATTAGGCATTCTAGCTGAGACTTGCTCAAAGGTTGGCATTGGGTAATGTTCTCGCTGTATAGCTTCGTTTAGGTTACGGGGGTCTAGGCAAATGCGAACAGCGCCGTTGGGCTTCCTAACATAAGTCATACTGTTAACCCAGTCTGTGGGCTCGTCCACACGGGTGATAACACCTAGCCCTTCCATGCGCTCTAGCTCTCTCTTTATTTCGTCTCGCAGCTTATGGGGAACTGTGCGCGGCGGATTACGCACAGGCTGAACATCGCTCCTAATCTTAATGTCATACTCATGTGAACGCAGCCTACCAAGACCAAACAAATCATCGTTTTTCGCACTACCCTTGCTGTTAGTGTTAGCGTTATCAGCCTCGCGCTTATCCACACCGCCATCAATCACATCCACACTTTTCCGTTCAATTAAACCTAAACTCGTACATGATTCTCTACCTAAAATAGCTTTAACGTTCCCTCTCACAACTTGAAACTTAGCTACATGGGTATTCTTACCAGCCTTGACTCTGGTTGTTATTTCTCCTAATGGGACCATCCTATGTCCTGAAAATGAGCATAACACATACCTGCTACATTTCAATTGATTTCTAATTGCAGGTTCAAGCTTATTAAACACATACTCTGGAATGATATCTACTTGAGATCCACAATCTAGCTTAAAGTCAATGTCAATATCTCCAATCTGACATGATTGCGTCCATTTGTCATCTTTTTCTTCTCCGATCGATATCTCATCGATATATAGTGTCTCAAAATCCTCATTAAGGCGTTCAGTCTCTTGATCTTGCACATGATACGAGTTCTCATACATCTCAGCTCTCACTTCGCGAACGTCCGCGTCTCGGCGTTGTCGTTGTCGTCTCCCGGTGGCATGGGTGGGGCGATCATCGTCACGGCGGCGATCGTCGTCGCGGCGGCTGTCATTCCGTCTGTGTTGATTGTTCTGGCACAACATGGATCGCGAAAAGTGTCCTTCTCGTCCACAGGATTTGCACTTCTCAAATTCGGCTGGACATCTGTCGGCATCTGCGTGTCGATATGTGCAATATTTACAGTTTGCCTGTGTCGGGCGTTTATCTTCAGGATAACGTCGACCACGTTCATGACGTTGATCTCGCCTGAATGATCTCGAGCTGTGGTCTCCGTCCCTTCCATTTCCATTTCGCTGCCCTCCTCTAGCGCTTTCACGTCCTCGGCGCCTTGCGTCGATGGCATCCACGGCTCCTTTCTCGACGCCGTCGGTGTGCGAGGAAAGCTGTCTCACTTGCTCGGCGCTGGCTTCCGCCAAAGTACACATATCTGTGCACTGTTTTAAAGTCAAGTTCTCGATCTGTAGGAGTTTTTCCCGGAGCGCTTGATCCCTTATTCCGCAGACGATGCGATCCTTCAGAAGGGATTCTTCAAGTTGCTCAAACTCACAGTCGTTTGCGAGTCTTTTGATCTCCGTCAGGAACTTAGCAAAAGGCTCACCGTCATGCTGCTTGCGGGTATTGAACAAATACCTGTTCACTGTCGTGTTCTTTTTAGGTTCACAATAATTTCTGAATTTCTGCTTCAAGACATTTATCCTGTTCCTCTCGTCATCCGCGAATTGGAAAGTTTGGCATATAGCCTGAGCATGTGGCCCTGCCACGTGGAGAAAAGTTGCACACCGGACAATCTCCGGCTTCTCCGTCAGTTGAGTAGCAATCTCATAGACGTTAAATTCCCGTATCCAATCGTTGAAATTCTTGGACAAGTTCCCTTCAAAGGACAGTTGTCCAGGAGGTCGCAGACCCGACATAGTTAGAAATTCTCAAGAAAGCGCTGGTTCGTAAAAACCTTCTGACACCATGTGATGTGACGAGCACAATAAAAGATACGTCTTGACTCCAAGAGATACGGTTGCAGAGTGACTTTATTAAGGTGCCAATAACCATAGCACAAATGTATTACATCTCAACAGTAGATGGCGCTATACAAGTATCCAGTATATGTACATACATTACAAAAACCATTCATAAGAATGTTTACTTAATTCATATAAATGAGCAGTAACTCACAGTGGTACTCCAGGCTGAAAATAAAATGATTTGAACAGATTAAGAAAAATAAGACAAATGAACAAAGTTATGGCAATTTAAAGATTTGCATTATTCGCTGAAACAATTTTAGGCATGTCTTCATGAATATTCAATGAACAAACTGATGATATCATATCTTACTTGTTCTTTTGTATTTTATTATATGATATAAGGTCTATTCTTAACCACAAATATTGGAATAACAACTGATTTAGTGCATTACATATTTACATGCTAAAACTTGATCAAATCTTTAGCATTTTGCTGTGTAATTTCAACCAGGAGCATACCTTTATGCATATGAAATCAGTACATGTTTGTTTAATCAGTACATGTAAATCAGATTTGCCAACTATTGAATATGAACAATACCAGTTTTATTATCTGATCAAATACTTGAGTTTCTCAAAAAGAAAAAAAATATTGACATGGTTGAAGTTCGCAACGTCATGCATAAATAATTTTGTAAATGTGTAGCAATTCAGTCGCATAACAGTATAAGAAACACGATATCATAATGCATAACGGAGGGCGACACTTCCTGTATATCTTTGTCTGATCAATAACTTCATTTTTTTCTACAGAGCATGCTATTGAAAATCAAATTAATGTGAAAATATGCTAATTTATTAGAATGAACAGATAATCAGCAGTCATATAACTTTACATTTCACTGGAATGAAGAATGAAATGAAATACATGAAACAAGTTCAGCTTTTTAGAATCATATATTCTCACACTTAGATTAGGAAACTGAAAAGAAGAATTTTTTGGATCTCACTTAGAATCATTTGAAGGACAAGTCCACCCCAACAATAACTTGATTTGAATAAAAAGAGAAAAATCCAACTAGCATAACACTGAAAATTTCATCAAAATCGGATGTAAAATAAGAAAGTTATGACATTTGAAAGTTTCGCTTCATTTCACAAAAAAAGTAATATGCACATCTCGGTCGGTATGTAAATGAGGGAACTGATGACATCACTCACTCACTCACTATTTCTTTTGTATTTTATTATATGAAATATGAAACATTTTGATTTTCTCGTTATTGTCATGTGAAATGAAGTTTCTTTCCTCCCCGAACACGTGGAATTCCATTATTTTAACATTTTGTGCTTCAGGCAAGGAGGTCCTAATCATCAAATTTGTAAAAATTGAAATAATGTATAATTCAAACAATAAAAAACAAAAAATATAGTGAGTGACATCATCGACTCTCTCATTTGGATGTAACTGGCTCGTTCATATAACTATTTTGTTGAAAATAGGCAAAACTTTGAAATGTCATAACTTTCTTATTCTACATCCGATTTTAATGAAATTTCCAGCATTGTGCTTGTCTGATTTTTCTCTATTGATTCAAATCAGCTTTTTTCTGAGGTGGACTTGACCTTTAACTGCAAGTCGTTTTACCTCTGCTAAAGAGGTCTTCGTAACGTCTGGTACCAAAGTTCTTTCGAATGAGAACATGGCCCCGTCTTACAAAGAGTTTCGATTGATAGAAAGCCTGCAGAGTCAACATATAAAATTCATGTTTTTTTCTAATCGAGATATGAATGTGAATCCATAAATTACAATTTGGTCTTATTTCCTTTGTTTACAAAGGACATTTTGCAAAATTCTTAAAGAAAATTATGACACTGATGGATTTCCATCGGGGCCCAGGTCATTAATATACCGTGGTCACGTAGAAGCAGATACCAGTATACTTGTTAACCATGATGATGATGATTGTAGAGATTGGTTACACTATATACTTGGTTCAATGTGCGTTGTTGAAACATGTGACATCATTACAAAGTGACATCTTTCGTACGCGGAGTACATTTTGAAAAAGCACTAATCTGAGCGCACAGACAGATCAGGGGCTAATACACACAAACTCAAGTTCATGAGCCCAAAGCTGCTAAGTATTATCTCGGGAAGCAAAAGTACATGGTTAAAATGAAGGTGTAGCTCTTACACTTGGAGTAGATGCCGATAATTCACATTTTTGTGAAGACTTTACATAATTGCCTTTTGAGTTGAAAAATAGCTTGTTTCCCCTTGGGATTCGGTTCTCCGTATTTCACACACATTTTCGTGTGGTATATGTTGCCAGGTCCAAGCTGAAGAAAATCCCCAAATGGCAATCGAAAAATCCCCAAATTGGACCCTAAATCCCCAAATTTTTAAAATCACAACAATTTATAAAAAAAAGTGAGGACATTTATCATGGTTATTGCCAAAATTAGTTAATATGTGTTCATTTGTTCATACCATACACAGCAGATTATTTTTTTTTTAAGGTTTCGATGCAAAGTAGATTGGCAAACCCACCATTTACCGTATATTTTCAACCAATGAAAGTTCACTGTAATGAATTCATCGGTTAAATTTCGGATGATCTCCGTATTTTAGCATAAGAGAGTGATATATCTCTGTATTTTAGCATCATATAACAGAAAAATAACGAAACTTGGTGCTTTTCATCAAAACCTTCAAAAATCCCCTAAACTGCATGAAAAATCCAAAAATTAATTTTAATCCCCAAATAATTTTTTCCATCCCCAGAGGCTTCTCAAAATCCCCAAATTTTCAAAATTTGGGGATGGAGATCCCCAAATGGCAGAAGGCGAGGGGAGGCTCTTTCAGAAGGGCCTACTTCAGCACACAAAAGAACCATTATTACCTTCGAAGAAACAAAAAGTACATCCCTAAAATGAATATTAATATACTAATGAATATTCATGTGAAAAATCTAGCAATTTGGAAAAACTTGCCCGTAGGTACCTAGGCAATATTCATAAACCATGTCCCCTGACAAAATCTGCCTTTCGTACTCACTTTTCAACATGTGCTGCTCTTCAGGATAGCGCCTTCTGATTGGCTAATAATTTCGGGCGAAAAGGTTAGCGTGTGATCATTAATAAATATTCATTGGACTGATGCCGCTGGATCGAGCGCTATGATTGACTGGCTTTGTGATCCCGCGGATATCGTCTGCAAGTCTCTATATGCGTCTGTGGCGGCCGCGCTCCGCCGGCGCCGAGCAGGCTAGGCGCTATAGCTGGCTAGTGCGCGGTGACCGGTGCTGCATATCTATGCAAACAATTGAGGATCTAGCTGGCTAGAGAGACAGCTTGTAGAGCCATCATGGTCTAGAAAATATTACACTGATAAAGTTGAAACCTTATCAATTCGATCATATGAATTGTATGGCTATATTATATAAATATGGGTGCATGACATTTGCACATAAACAAACACCGCCCCCGTCGGACTCTGGCCTGTTGGCGCTGGCTGATTGGCTATTATTTTTGACCTGTGTTTGTAAACAAAATGAGGTCAGCGCGTGATAGGTTAATGAATATTTATAAGTCACTGTCAGTAACAAGATTTTATTGGCTGTATGTTAACAAAGATATGACGTCATACCTCATTAAATGTTTGTCTTCTGATGCTTGTAAACTTTTTGTAATGTTGTTTTCATACCATGATTTGCATAAACATGCAATTATGACTCATGCATAAATCAAAAGTCAAGGTAATAAAGTTCCACTCCCAAAGTTCATTGAATCCTGTCAAAATGTAATGCTCTGTTCAAAAGTGGCCAATAGGCAAAACATTATCTATTTTTTAAATGCTATGAATTTGTTTTCGAAAAGAGTTGACTTGCATGCTATTTTGAATAATATTTTCATTTTCAATAGAATCACAGTCATATACATGTATTTCATAGATTTTTATTTGCCATTAACGTTTAACTAGAAATGACCTACATACAAAAAATGGGTTTTTATTTTATCGCCAAGTTGAGATATAATTTTTTTTGTTTCCTGCATAGAATTTGCATATATTAGCATTTTTTGAAAAAAACACATTCATCATTTTGTGGCACGATAACTAGTATTAATTTAATCTATTATGATTTTTATTTCAATGGATATAATGAAGATTACTACAAAACCAAATCTATAAACAAAAGAAACAGAGGCAAAATAAAAGGGTTTTTTGATGAATTCTGTACCGAGTGATTTTTGGCTCACTATCTTAAATTGGTGTTTTTTATGATGTGATCACATGACAAAAAAAACGCTTTTGTAAATTCTGTCCCCAAAATTGTATCAATATGTTTAGGCACCTGACTTATACTGGATTTAATTGATTTGAACTCGTCATATGCTAGGTTGCACATTATCTTGTTTGTAAGAATAATGTTGAAGATGTACTGAAGACGGAAACGTATCATAAACTAGAAATAACCACTCTTTTGATTTTCACCCCCCCCCCCCCCCCTCTCCCTATAGCTACCGGATACGGGTAGGGCTATACCTAAATCGTATCTTATAACTTCTTTAACATAATGTATCACAGTTGAAAGTGAGGATTGCTCTACAACGGCGTTACATGTGCACGATGGCTTTCAGTATCGTATCTCCCATGACGGACGGACCTTCTCTGAAACACGATCACATTGTCAAAGTTTAGGAGGTGATATGGCAATTATCACATCAGCTGAACAAAACGTATGTACATTTTCTTTTAATTACTGCTATCAGAACAATTTAACCGATATGCTGTTGATATATTTGTTTTTATATGTCAGAAAATGAAAGAACAACTCTAAATTTCGCCTGGACTTAATTCATTTATTTTTCGCACTAAATACCCCCCCCCCCCGTACTAATGCGTACAATGTGTCAAAATCTGATCTGTCATAATGGTCCTAATATTCATGATATTAGTGTAACTAATTTTGAGATTATTAGCTAGGGCATCATAACGCCATCCAATATATACGTATATCTATGAATAAGCCTACAATTATTTACCTGAGAGTGAGACCGTAATGAGCTATCTTACTAGGTTACGAGGCTTTCAAGTCATAATTATAACAAGAATCAGCTATTTAGCCTAACAACCATACACGGATCACTTAATTCGACCCCAGGCGCGTAGCCAGGGGGGCGGTGGGGGAGGTCGCCCCCCCCAAAAAAAGAAAAAAAAGAAGGGAAAAAAGAGAGGAGAAAAGGAAAAGGGAAGGGAGGAAAGGGAAGAAAGGTAGCTTTGTGTTTTTTTCTTTTTATTCTTTATTTTTTTTCTCAAAAGAGAAACTCCTTCACTCTTCTTGCTACAAATTATTATATGAATTTTGCTTCCGCGCTGCGCGCGGTTAAATGACAATATTGAAGTTCTCCATTGTTCCCCCACCTTAACACTGTTTTTCCACCTCAGCTATGTGCTTCTTGCCAGTTCAAATTAAAATTGTATACATTAGGGCATGAATTTGAGTAAAGTTAGGCCGAAGTAAATATATGAAGTTATCTTTTTTTTTAATAATTGATCGCGCAACTTCTGGTCTGGTCGGCTCCGAGCGGGTAAAATCTTTATATCAGTTTCTGCCGTCACCTCCATAAAGTCAGCTTCTCCCGCTTTTCAGCTCATTACTATAAACAACCATAATTTGGGGGCAAACAGGTTCCTAATTTAAAAAGAGGAAGGTATGGAATTCGTGTCGTATTAAATAAAAAAAAGTACAATATTTTTTTTATCAAATTGTATTAAACTTCATGTCATTTCCCTGTATACATTCATATCCTGTCCTGTTTTGCGCCCTCAGTTTGAAATTTTGAATGACACTTAAGTTTCTTTATATTCAAAATGAAGCGCTTCAGGATAAGTAAAAAAAAATAATCATCCTTTATCATATAGATAGATAATTTCAATAAATCACAGAAGTTTCAACTTTATGCGCACTATTTTCCTTGTAATGAAGTTCAATAATCTTAGAAAATCAATTGAATAAGAGACGATTGGGTATTAGAGATATTTACATTTGATGAAACGTCCGCCCTTTGAAATTTCAGAGTTTCATTGCTCTGCGCGGGGAGGAATATCTTTCTCTACCAATCTTCTCCTCTGTTTTGCGAGTTAAAAATATGCACTGATGCTAAATTGTTTGTAATCAAATCTGATCTTTCCAAAGAAAGTTTCAATATATCTTTGAGAATACCCTTTTCTCGGGACCCTTTTTATGGCAAGAAAAATTGATAAAACACTTTAGCTTCCGCGCGAAGCGCGGAAGCTAAAGTGTTTTATCATTTTAAGTTCCTCCATTGTATACCTCTTTTGTGTGTTCACAATCACTTTTGAAAACAAGGTTCAAAATCGCAATATAGTCAACCGAATTGGAGGTACTAGAGACAAGAGAAACGGCTCCTTTTCATTTTAATTTATGAAACACTAAAAGCTTCGCGCTTCGCTCGGGAGGGGAAACTCCCCCTCCCTGCACCCACCCCCTAGGGAGCGCGCTTCGCGCGCTCTGTAAGTGTTGGCACGCTTCGCGTGCATTTACCGCCCCCTCCAAAATGAAATCCTGGCTACGCGGTTGTTCGACCCCGCTATAAACTAAATTTCTAGTTTTATTAGCATGGTTTTCTAGTAACATGTTAAATGCATCTATGCATCCCTCTTGCACGGGAAGGTGCAACTTGTCACCCTAGAATCAGGTTGAAATATTTTCTTATTATTGCGAAACAGAATTTTATCGCTTCGTTGTTGGATATGAAGGGGAATTACTTTATTGGATTAGGAGATATGGATAATGATGGTACCTACACATGGATTGATGGCACAATCTCTGGGTACGTAATACAATTGCTGTTATTTTTGGTATTTTACGCTGTTCACCTCTGTATGTTGTTTTATTCTGAATATAACTTCCAGTGTGAATTGGTTTACCACAATAATGGATAGAATGTACCCTAAATAAGTATATAAAATAAAATCAATAATTTAAGATACACACTGACGGTCTAACAAAACTAACTTCACTATGACACAGTTAAATACATATAAAGATGGAATTCATAATAAAACACACAATGGGCACCTGCGTCATGGTTTTGTGTAGAAACAGCTCATGCCTCGCCAAAATTTCAGCTTAGAATAAAATAGAAATTGGGGAAGTTAGGGGCTGAAATATACTTAATTGAATAGTATAATAACATACAATTACAAAAAAACATTACAAATGGAATAGAGTAGATGATTTATTAATTTATGATATGCATTCAATACATGAATTATATCCAACAAATGCATTCATTATAACATCAGATTGTGCAAAAGATAATTATTTTCAGTAGGTCAAAAATTTTAATTTTAATTTCATATTAAGTAGTATATATGGCTTATTATCAATGTATGTGACCGTAAGGTATTACATTATATTAAGTGAATAAAAATAAAACAGGAAATCAATAGAATGATAGATTCAAGGCAACACATAAATGGCCATATGATTAATACAAAAGTGCAAAAGCGTTTCATGACAAATATACAGTGCGTCACACACAAAAAGAAAAACGAAGCCGAGATTTAGCGATGATTTGTCATAACTTAATCATATATACAGTACATTCGATAAATTACCTGTCATTTTAAAACTTAGAGTGTCCCCTTTTATCTGGTATAACATACAAGACTTGTAGTTCACTCACGAGTGAGTAAAGACAATTTGAAGAAAGAATACAAAAGTCATTAGGCGGGGGGGGGGGGTATCTGAACTTCAAAAAGGAAACCACATGCTTAAAAAGTTCAATATCTGTTCTTTATTTTGATGCCTCAATCACAGAAAATGGTAAAGAAATAACACATTTCTCTTCTTTTGAAACAATCATGACAATGCTTGTGTTGCAATAATTTGCAACGCAAGCGCATTGCATGAACAGATGAAATATGCATCGCGATGGCTGGTGAAAGGCATTTAAAAAAATCGTTTTCAATGGTAACTGATAGTAAATCCTATTTACCCTTCGTGTAAGGGTTTGTACATCTGCTAAACTTATAGCTTCGTTTATTCAAATTCGCGCAGAAATTTTGAACATGTTTAAAATTTCCCGACGAATCGAAAAATCTGTTTGAATTCCCATCTCTTATTTATTTAGTCTACGGTTATCGTTTGTTTATACATCTCGTGTGTTTTTGTCGCGCATAGTCCCTCTTCGCGCTTTTGCCAAAGTGGACCGATCGCAAAAGAACCCGTAAAAATGCAACACGATGACACGACGAACAAGATTGCCTGATCTATTCCCTCGTCTTCGTTTCTAATCGCACGTCATATCAAACCATTGCTCACTGCTCATTTGTCTTATTGGGTTATGTCAACCCTTCGCTCGCCTTTAGCCGCAATTTTCTCAAAGAGGTGAACGGAAAAATTGATATCCTTTGCATGTCATATTTATCCTTCGCTTACCATTCGTTTATACAATTTGACATTAGATACTGATCGCATGATTTGACGGAAATTTTATTTGAATTCGTTTAAAGTCGCAAGCATTTCGTACATTGCTCCCATTCGTCACTCTTCGTCTATCTACATTCGGTCAGGTTTGAGGGGGGGGGGGGGGGGTTAAACAAGCTTAATTCTTCCACCGAAGATATCGAATGGTTAACAAAGACTCTACTACGCACGGTTGATCGTCAAAAAAACGGGGTGTCGAGTGAGTCTGAAAGCTAGCTTCTAAAAGCTTCTTTTTATAAAATATATTGAGATAAAAGCCTTATTTCAAATAAAGAGAACTTTGTTATTCTAGACCATTTTCTGTGATCGAGGTATCAAATTAAAGAGCAGATATTGAACATTATAAAAATGTGATTTCCTTTTTGAAAACCAGATACCGCCTGCCAAGTATTTTGGTATTATTTCTTCGAATAGTTTTTACTCACTCATTCATGAACAACAAACATTTTATAATGTACCAAATTTGAAGAAGGGACTCTAAGTTTTACAAGGTCATCTGTTTATTAAACTATGAATAGTTTATGATAAATTATCAATTAATCTCGGTTTCGTTTTATTTTGTGCGACGCACCAAACATATTCAAGGGCAGATTCAGCCTTTGTCAATGGATGGAGGTGTGATGTATTTATCCATATTCCCCGATCGGTGGTTCGACTATCCTAAAAGCAGGGGGAGGGGGCGTCATTAACATGAATTATTTGGTATATTTACTTGAAAATGTAATATTTTAAATCTCATGCACGTTATTCATTCAACATGCAATGCGAACGTGAAGCGAGACCAGATTTTTCTCAAATTCTTTCACTGTTCACTGTCCTTAATTCATCAACTTTTCTTTCTCATGTATCTTCTTTTTCATTTAGTTCATATATATTTTTAAAATAGTGTGCTATAAATTTAGCACTTACAGTGCTTGTATAGTGACTGCACTACGAGTGCTGATTTTCTAGTTTGAATTTAACTAGAACTTAATCAGGACTCGTATTGCAATATACAAGCACTGTAAGTGATAAATTAGCACTTCATATCTTACATTGTAGTCCCCCCCCCCCTCTCTCTCTCTCTTTTCTCCTTTTTTCCCTTTTAGTCCAGGATAGAAGAGGCGTAACCTTGTTTTTTTATATATATATACAATATTTTTTGATGGTTTCTTGTCAATTCGAGGGTGCTGATTACGAATCTGAATGATGCCACTCGTGTAACCTTGAGCATTTTCCGCAAATTGGCAAAATCCAATATGGCCGCCAAAATATGCAAATTACCCATAAAAATCCTAAAATTGTCCGCACATTAGCCACGAAATGCATGAAATTGTGTGGCAGGAGTGAGATACTCCCTGAAAAAACAATTTTTGACAAAATATTTATTTTCCTCATATTTAAAATGGCCGCCATAGTCCATTGTATACTATATTATGTACAATATAAATAGGGAAAACTAGCTTTCACAAAAGTGAGCACTAAACCGCAAAGAAATCGCGATGTATGAACGAAGTGATATATGCAAATCATTATTACTAAAGAGATATATCATTTATTATGTCATAAATGGGAAGATTTCTGTATTTTGATGTCTAAAATGGCCGCCACTGGCCCAAACAGTGTTACGTACAATGGCAATGGGGGCCAAAAAAATCACAAGAGTGATCACTAAAATGCATATTATTAAGATTAAACGAGTTGAATACTGACTAAAAACATAATTGTTAACGAAATATATTATTAATATGCCATTTATGTGATGAATGTTGTATTTAGATATTCAAAATGGCTGCCAAAGGCCCTAAAAGCATTATGCACAATGAGAAACTAGAGGGCAAAAAAATCACAAGAGTGATCACTAAAATGCATATATATGTGATAAATAAATGGGATACTGTTTAAAACACATATTTTCGAACGAAATATATCATTCAGGTTTAAAGTTTGTGTTAAATACTGTATTTTTACTTTCAAAATGGCCGCCAGAGACATTAACAGTATTATGCACAATGCAAAGTGGGAAACCAATATTAGCACCATAAATGCAAGTATTAGTGATCTATGAGTAAAATATTGTCTGAAAGCATGATTTCTATTAAGAGATATCATTTATTCTGCCAGTAAGGTGATAAATACTGTTATTGTAAAATCAAAATGGCCGCTACAGGCCCTTAAGATATTATGCACAATGTGAATGGGAACAAATTATTTCATCAGAAGTTGGCTTTGCTTGGCTAAATGGTGATGTATGAGTGAAATATCGTCTGAAAACATGATTTATAACAAAATATATCATCTCTTTTGCAATTGATGTGATAAATACTGTAGTTCACCATACAAAATGGCTGCCAAAATGCCCTTTTTGTGAACATTATTTGTCTACACTCAAATTCTATATTATACGATAAGGGCTTATGTTGGCCATTTTCAATTTAAAAATGCAGTGTTTATCACCTTAAATACACAACATTATGATATATCTCGTTAGAAACCATGGTGTTAGACAATATTTCACCCTTGCATCAGAATTCACAATTATAGGCAATGTATAGAGTCAAACAAAGCCAAATTCTGTGTAAAGTATATGTCTAATTTTACAATGTACATAATACTTTTAGGACCTATGGCAGCCATTTTGGATTTCAAAGTTCAGCATTCATAACCTCCACAACCAATATGTGATGTATAAGTTAAAAATCATGTTTAGGACAATATTTTTACTCGTATATCACAGTCATATGCATTTCATGATTCTCACTCTTGTGAAAATTAGTTTCTCCATTCGCATTGAACATGATAAATATAGGGATTATGGCGGCAATTTTGAATGTCAAAATACAGCATTTATCACATAAATTACATAAGATATCATATATTTTGTTATAAATCATGTTTTCAGACGATATTTCACTCATACATCCCCAATTGGCCAAGCAAAGCCAAATTATGCTGAAATAATTTGTTCCCATTCACATTGTGCATAATATCGTAGGGCCTGTAGCGGCCATTTTGACTTTCCAATAACAGTATCTATCACCTATCTGGCATAATAAATTATATCTCTTAATAGAAATTATGCTTTCAGACAATATTTTACTCATAGATCACTAATACCTGCATTTATGGTGCTCACCGTGACTCCTGTGAATATTGGTTTCCCACTTTGCATTGTGCATAACACTGTTAATGTCTCTGGCGGCCATTTTGAAAGTATAAAAATACAGTATTTAACACAAACTTTAAACCTGAATGATATATTTCGTTAGAAAATACGTTTTTAAACAGTATCCCATGAATTTATCACATATAATATGCATTTTAGTGATCACTCTTGTGATTTCTTTGCCCCTCTTTCTCATTGTGGATAATGCTTTTAGGGCCTTTGGCAGCCATTTTGAATATCTAAATACAACATTCATCACATACATGGCATATTAATAATATATTTCGTTAACAATTATGTTTTTAGTCAGTATTCCACTCGTTTAATCTCAATAATATGCATTTTAGTGATCACTCTTGTGATTTCTTTGCCCCACTTTCTCATTGTGGATAATGCTTTTAGGGCCTTTGGCAGCCATTTTGAATATCTAAATACAACATTCATCACATACATGGCATATTAATAATATATTTCGTTAACAATTATGTTTTTAGTCAGTATTCCACTCGTTTAATCTCAATAATATGCATTTTAGTGATCACTCTTGTGAATTTTTTGGCCCCCATTGCCATTGTACGCAATACTGTTTGGGCCAGTGGCGGCCATTTTAGACATCAAAATACAGAAATGTTCCCATTTATGACATAATAAATGATATATCTCGTTAGTAATGATGATTTGCATATATTACTTCGTTCATATATCGCGATTTTTTGCGGTTTAGTGCTCATGTTTGTAAATATTATTTCTCCCTATTCATATTGTACATAATAGAGTATTCAATGGACTATGGCGGCCATTTTGAATTTCAGGAAAATAGATATTTGTCAAAAATTATTTTTCAGAGTGTATTTTACTCCTGCCACACGCTTCCATGCATTTCATAGCCAATGTGCGGACAATTTTAGGATTTTTATGGGTAATTTGCATATTTTGGCGGCCATATTGGATTTTGCCAATTTGCGGAAAATGCTCAAGGTTACACGAGTGGCATCATCCAGATTCGTAATCAGCACCCTCGAATTGACAAGAAACCATAAAAAAATATTGTATATATAAAAAAACAAGGTTTGGTCAAGTTTCTATGGGGTCTATCCTGGACTGTTTAGTCGTCAGTGCTTGGTGGTACGTGGCCGTTTTGACACTAATGAATCGCCTACATTTGTTTAACATTGGACCAAGTTTATATTGGTCCATACAAATTTCGTCTATCTGCACATGGTCAGACAGTGTCTCCAAACTGGTTTATTGTGGGACATACAATACTAAAATTATCTGTTTCAAAACTCATTGAACTCATTGCCACATTAAAATGGACTCATGTCATGCATACCATTGATCTCCATGGTATAATGACAACATCCGCTCTCAGAAGAAAAAACGAAGAAGGCTGGAGAGGCAATGGCGACAGTCTTCACTTCATATCCACCGGGAACTCTTCTCTGCCCAGCGTGACCTTGTCAATTCCCTTGTGAAGAGGGCAAAGCGTTCCTATTATGTGGCTATCATTGAAGACTGTCACGACGACTCTAAAAAACTTTTTTCTGTGGCTAATCGGCTGCTGAATCGTCGACAATCATCACCTCTTCCTTCCCACTCTGACAGCTCGCAAATGGCATCTACTTTCCTTCACTTCTTCCAGACCAAAGTCAAGATGATCTGCGATAGCTTAGCACCAGATGAGTCTCCACACAGCCAACTCACTTCCTCCTCCTTTGACACTATCCAACCTACCACTCCTGACGAGATCATGTTACTTTTACGTAAACTTCCTTCCAAGTCATGTCAGTCAGATCCCATTCCCACTAGATTACTTAAGGATTGTTCCCCTTCTGTTGCTCCAATTCTCTCACATCTAATTAATATGAGTATAGAACAGGCATACGTTCCTCCCTCTCTGAAAGTTGCTCTCATTACCCCACTGTTAAAAAAACCCTCCCTGGACCAAAACTCCCTCCAAAACTACCGCCCAGTTTCAAACTTACCATTTTTGTTCAAGATTCTTGAAAGGATTGTGTTCTCTCAATTGTCCGAATACCTTTCAGATAATGATTTGCTCGATCCTTTCCAGTCAGGTTATAGGTCTAATCATAGTGTTTCTACACTACTTCTTGACACGTCTAATCATATCTTACAAAGTATGGATAAAGGGAACACCACAGCTCTTTTGCTGTTAGATTTGTCCTCTGCCTTCGACACGGTAAACCACACTATCCTTTTGAACACACTTAGTTCACTCGGTGTTAAGGGTGAGGCTTACAAGTGGTTTCAGTCTTATTTGTCATTTCACTCTCAGATTGTTTGTATCAACGGTTATAAATCTGATGCTTTGCCTCTCTCTTGTGGAGTACCACAGGGTTCTGTGGGCGGGCCAACTCTCTTTTCGATTTATTTATCCGGATTGCGACAAGTTCTGTTGAAACATAACATAAAATACCATATTTATGCAGACGACATCCAACTCATGATTTCTTTTAATTCGAATCAACAAGCTGCAGAAAGTTCCATCCATCGTCTTGAATGTTGCATGGTTGATGTTCACAACTGGCTGACTTCTCACTCTCTTAAGTTGAATCCAACCAAATGTGAATTTCTTCTTTTTGGCTCCAAAGTACAGCTTAGTAAAATCCACATCGACTCCATTTCATTTTCTGGTCTCACTGTAAATTTGTCAAGTTCTTGTCGCAATCTGGGTATAGTTTTTGATTCTCACATGACAATGTCAAATCACATTTCTTTTATTTGTAGATCAGTTCGCTACCAATTGCGAAATATTGGTTTTATAAGGAATTACTTGTCTCGACCGGCCACAGAAAAATTGGTTCACGCTTTAATTTCGTCCCGTCTTGATTTTGGAAATTCCCTATTATTTATTCTACCCCAGAATCAGTTAGTGAAAGTTCAGAAACTTCAAAATGCTGCCGCTCGCGTCGTTTCTCTATCCACCAGGCGCACTCACATTACTCCTATTTTAAGATCCTTACATTGGCTCCCTGTAAAACAGCGTATTATGTTCAAGATTTTGTTGTTAACTTTCCATTGTGTTCATGGCTCATCTCCCCAGTACCTTATTTCACTGATCAAAAGTTATACCCCTTTAAGATCCTTACGTCCCTCCCTTTCCAATTCTCTTGTTACCCCCAAAGTTTCCAAAACTTGGGGTGAAAGATCATTTGTTTACTCATCCTCGAAACTATGGAACAGCCTCCCTCATAACATCAAACAGTGCTTGACTTCTGAAACTTTCAAAAATTACCTCAAAACATTTCTGTTCAATTCTTCTTAATTTATTCTATAATTTCCTAAAAAGCGCCTTGAGCACTCTACATAGTGGATTTGGCGCGATATAAGTCTTAATTATTATTATTATTATTATCTATAGTTACATGCATGTGTCTTGTTCAGAGTTTAATTTGGATATCAAAAGTGACACCTGCCTTCATCAACCATTTGCAACATATCTTTACAACGATGATACTATTAATTTATTCATAATTTTTAAATTAAATAGCTTTAGAGGATGAAAATCTCAGAATAACTGTTTTTCAGCTTGTTCTTGTGAACATAAAAGGCACATGCAAAAATATCATAATTAAAAAGTACCAATATAATACATAAGTTTCAATTATATGTACATATATAATTCAGTATATCAAAGTAAGATTATTTTGAATGTGCAGGTGATAAATAGAGATAACTTATTCTTTCAAGAAGGTATACAAGCTGGGACAATCCTTTGAACGAGAACAACTGGAACGAGGGGATATTCAAACCTTACTGCGCCGTGATTACGTACTATCAAAGAAGCTCGGGTAACTATGTTCGTGGAATGTGGAATCGAGTAGCATGCACGTCAAAAAGAAGAAATATCTGCCAAATACCTCTAGGTTTGTATTACACACGTTTTTTTCTTAATTATGAAATATTGACTGGCCCTGAGGGGAACATCAAATATGTCGCCCGCAACAGAATCATATTGACCCGAGCCTTTAAGCGAGTTGCAATATAATTATGATTAGTTACCTCCACCATAAATCTTGCGCTTTTTTTACTTCATATTATGCAAAATTATATAAAAGGCTGGGTAGAAGATAAACTTTAGTACTCTAAGAATCAACATCACTAAAGATAATAATAATCATCTGAAAAATGGAAGAGAGAGAGATGAAGAGAGACTGGAAAGAGATCAGTGGAATATTCTAATCCCTTCTTCTTCTTTCTCTTTCATATTTCTTACATTATGGTTAAACACAATGTTCTATTGTATCAGGAACTTGACAATGGGAACATACTTTTTTCATGTTAATTATATTTATACTGATAATAATTCAATTTTCATTTTCCAAGTCTAAACCGATGAATTATAGTCTCTTCAAATTGAAAGAGACCTTGATCGTTTCTGCCACGTTGGGTTGGATGCTAAATAAAATGTCTTCCCTTAGATGAGCATACCCATTGAGCCAGACAGATTCCTTTATAAATCAAAGATGTGTTTTTCTATTCCTCTTTGATATATGGAATGTGTAATTCAACTTATTCGTTTCATGCGCCTTTTTTTTGCTAGGAGGTCTGCCACTTCGCTCCCGTGAATACCACAATAAGATGGTATCCATTTTAACTTGAAATAAATATCTAATGATTGTAAAACCTTCATTCTATACAAGATATCAACAATATTTTTTTTGTATTCGATTGCCTTCGAGTGCTTGAACAAGAGGCGACAATGAATCTGTAAAATTACCACGGACATACCTCTGTTATCTTCCGTCTAAAGACCAAAAAGCGACAGATTTTCACAAGCCTTCTTATAGTAACATACAGTGTAACTGCGTGACCTTAACGAAATATATTTTGGTAGAGATAACGAAAAAGGTAGGACGCCCTCTGCGGCACCACATCTTGAGTTTTGATGATCGGCAAAAAATGCCTGATATTTCCATTAAATCGAAGAAAATCTAAGTAATCCCTTAGTTGCATTTATCCTAAACGACAAAATAGAGGCAAGAAGTTTTCACGGAGTCAAAGAAAAGACAGAATAAAAACACTCCCGTAAAAGCATGTCTGCTATTTTTTATTGATTGGCAGCAAGTACATACAGGTTTCATCGATTAATTCCCGCTTCAAATGCCACCATGGTGGTGCTATACCCCTTACATTAATTCATATTACTTTCCAAGGCGTAAAATAAATAAAAAAAAAATACAAGTATAAGGGGAGTGAAATGCCGACGCACAGGAGGAGCGCCCTCGATCCCTTATCCCCACTCATTATTTTTTATGCTAATAATATCACACTTGTCCTGCATTTGCCACTTCCAAAGGGACGAATTCATAATCTTCCTTAATGAATAGCCGTTTTATTAAATTGGGTCTAATGATAAGAAATACTATACTACTAATAATAATAAACAGAATATTTATGGAGATATAATACAACCATAGTTGTAATGGGATGATTTCACATTGAATTGAACTAAACTATTTGACAGCGTCGGGTAGGCTAAATAGGGTATTATTTTGAATTATTTCAAATTACATCGACCAGGGAGATGTCTAATTCCTCGTAAGATTCGGTGCACTCGTGCGCGCGGTTACATTGCTGCAACGTTATAGTCTATAACATCCGAGTTACATTACGGTTTCTTTAGACAGTTCGAAAAAAGTGATTTGGGGGGCAAATAGTAGAATGTTTGCCTGATGATGATTGATCTCATTATGACCTCATATACATGAGGATCTCCTTGCATAATAATTGGTACGCTAATACGTGGTCCAATGTACGGAGAGGCTGTGACAAGCAACCGCATAGCCAGGATTTAATTTTGGAGGGGCGGGAAGTGCACGCGAAGCGTGCCAACACTTTCAGAGCGCGCGAAGCCCTCTCCCGAGGGGGGGGGGCGGTGCATGGAGGGGGGTGCTTTTTAATATCTCGTCAAATTCAAATCAAAGGAAGGTGCCTCTTGCGTCTTAGTACCCTTATCAACCCGAATTCAAATGAATTTCTGTGGTTTAAAAAAAATGTTTTCAAAGGAAATCATAAGCTTGAAGATTGAATAATTCCACTTACCGGTCGAAGCGCGGAACCTAAAACGTTTTATAACAGTTGAGAACATAAGTGGTATAAAATGCCTATCTTGGTCAAATCAGATTTGATCTAAATTCCGTTAACTGAAGCTATCTCGAGTCGCAAAACAGATTAGGAGACGGGTGTATAATATACAATGAGGAAATATGTCTACTCCCGCAATGCGCGAAGATTTTGATATCTCACCAAACTCAAATAAAAAGAAGACGACGTTTCCTGCATTTCTAGTACCCTTATTAACTTGAATTCAATTGACTTGCTGTAGTTAAAAGAAAACTGTTTTCAGCAGAATTTATTACCGCCCCCCGAAATGGGACGAAATTGAGGAATTCGAAATTAGTCCTCTTACCGCGCGGAGCGCGGAAGCTAACGTTCTTTAAAATTGAGAACAGAAGTTGTATAAAATGCTTACCTTGGGCACATCAGATTTGATTTTAATTTCTTTGACTTACGTTAACTCAAGTCGCAAAACAGAGTAGAAGACAGGAATATGCAGGAAGTAAATAGGCATCATTTCTTCCCGCGAATGGCGTTGAAGTTCTGAATTTTAGAACTTTCTCTGAAACTTCAACCTGTTTTAATTTTGTCATTTCTTATACTATACAATGTGACTCGATTAGGAAGAAAAACAAGCTCATAATGTGAAATGAATGATGGAAGCTAGAAGAGTGTCTTAACTTTCTTTTCCCGTGCTCTTTAAGCACGGAAACCTTTGTGCAATTGTGTAATTTTGCTGAAATGAAGGGCTTCCCTTTGTTTGATTAAGAAACTTCAGTGATATTTAAAACAAAAAAATCAATGCCACAAAACAAGAAAGGAGGTGAGTGTGCAGCGATAAAATATAGTTTCATATCGTACGTACTTTTGCATATAGTGTGGCACGAATTCAATCCCTCCCCCTTCGAGCAGGTATTCTTTGCCAAAATATCCTTTTGGGGATTCGGGAAGTGAAGGTAATGTTTACCCGCTCCGAACAAAAGAGCCGGCATCTTGTGTCAATGCAATTTAAAAAAAAAATCATACTCTTTACACCCATGTATAATTTACGGCAAGAATGTACGATTCCCACAGCCGGAAAGGGGAAAACGGAGTAGAAAAAAGGTGTGAGAAACAATGAAAGGGAAAGGCGATTTTGATATTTTTCCCGCGCGGAACTCGAAAGCAAAACTTTGTACGGAAAGATCGTACGTTTCGGTTTTTATTCTTTTGACAAAAAAGAGGGGAAAAAACCAAGACTTACCTTTTTTCCCTTGTCTTCTTTTGATTTCTCTTTTTCTCCTTTTCATGTTCTTTTTGGGGGGGGGTTGGGGAGGGCGACCGCCCCCACTGCCCCCACCCCTCTGGCTACGCGCCTGATGACAGGCAAAAAACGAATGTGTTATGACGACTGAAAAACAAAAACTATACGCACGGAGAAAACGTCGGCCACTCGGCGGAGAATTCATCAACTCAATATTTTGTACATGCCTGCGACCCCCCTCCCCCCCCCCCAAAAAAAAGAAATACTATAGGATTTTTCGTCCGCGTGGACGGATTTGACTCTCCGGACGTTTTCGCCTCCGACACCGGCCGCACAGAAACGTTGTTAGCGCTAACAGAGCACTAACAGCTGGTTGTGAGGTTTTTTTCCACACAGAAGCATAACGTTAGCCCAATCACTATCTGGCACTGACTAACATTACAAGGTCGCACGGAAGCTAACATTAGGGCGAATGTTAGAAATATTTATTAACAGTGCCAAAGGCACCTATAGTGACAATGTTATTGAATTACTGACTTGCGGAATGTTTACATCTGAATTCTTCACTCTCTTGGAGTCTGCAGCTATCGATGATAATTGTCCCCTAATAGTTGGGGACTTCAACATTCATGTTGATAACACTAGTGCAAGCTACGTAAGAACCTTCCTCGGTTCTCTGGACTCACTTGGATTTCAGCAGCATGTTCAGGAGCCAACTCACCGTGCTGGACATACCATAGAATTAATCATTTCAACATTGTTCAAGGAGAGTTGATGACATAGCCCCTGGTAACCATCTTCTGTCCAACCTGCCTTCTGATCATTCTGCTGTAATTGCAAGAATTAAGACCGAAAGTTTGGGAATCCAATGAAGCGGATCACGTACAGGAAGTTACAGAGTATAGATATCTGCTCCTTCAGACAAGACATTTTGAATTCATTAGTCATGTCTTTGTTATCGTCTTGTCCTACAGCATCTGTAAACATGTATAATATGAAATTGTTGGATCTCCTCAATAAGCATGCTCCTGTTGAAAGCAAGGTCATCACAATCAAGCCCAAAGCTCCATGGAAGTGAAGAGGTGCAGACGTTGTGCTGAGCGACTGATGCTGAAATCTGGATTTTTTTTTATTCATAAACAGCTTTACTAGCAGGAATGTGACTCTACTACAGTAAACTCTTTGAGGCTAAGTCAAGCTACTTCAAAGTTGAGATCGCAGGATCAGATTCAAGTAGCTGTTCCACCACATTTCCTGATCATGACTCTGATGAGGACCTTGCCAACAGATTTGGGGAGTTCTTCGAGAATAAGGTCGCGTCTATAATTTCTTCAATCAACGTCCCTTTTTTCTAATGATCTATTACTACCTTCTCAGACTGGGATTTCATATGACCCAAACCTTTCAAAATTTGACCTTGGTTCTGAAATGCAGGTTAAGCGTGTCATCAAGTCACTTCCTTCGAAATCTTGTAGCTTGGATCCCCTCCCAACTTGGCTAGTGACGGCATGCCTCGACGAACTCAAGCCTCATCTGGTGTAGTTCCTGAGTCTTTTAAAGGACAAGTCCACCCCAGCAAAAACTTGATTTGAATAAAAAGAGAAAAAATTAGCAAACACAACACTGAAAATTTCATCAAAATCGGATGTAAAATAAGAAAATTATGGCATTTTTAAGTTTCGCTTATTTTCAACAAAATGGTTATACATGTATGAACGTGGCAGTTACATCCAAATGAGAGAGTTGATTATATCACTCACTATTTCTTTTGTATTTTTTTATAAGAAATATGAAATATTTTTATTGTCTCGTCATTGTCATGTAAAATGAAGATTCATTCCTCCCTAAACATGCTAAACACGTGGAATTCCATTATTTTAACATTTTGTGCTTCAGGCAAGGAGGTCCTATTTGTCAAATTCGTAAAAATTGAAATATTGTATAATTTAAACAATAACAAACAAAAGAAATAGTGAGAGAGTGACATCACCTCATTTGGATGTAACTGGCTCGTTCATACAACTATTTTGTTGAAAATAAGCAAAACTTTGAAATGTCATACCTTTCTTATTTTACATCCGATTTTGATGAAATTTTCAGCATTGTGCTTGTCTGATTTTCCTCTATTGATTCATATCAACATTTTTCTGAGGTGGACTTGACCTTTAAAACAGCCTATGTTTTTCCACTTTTGGAAAAACCCAGCCTGTTGTTTCATCATGACTTAACTAATGATGTCAAGAACTACAGACCTATTGCTAATTTGCCATTTCTTACATGTCTTAATAAAGTTCTGAAAGATTTGTTGCTGCTCAGCTCCGAACTCACCTTGATGAAAAGGGGCTGTTCCACCAAATCACTTAGCTTATCACCATTTTCATTCTACTGAAACAGCCCTGTTAAAGGTTCAAAATGGTCTTCTGCTTGCCGTGGATTAAGGACAAGAGGCTGTTCTTATCCTTCTGGATTACTCAGCTGCGTTTGACACTCTCGACCATGGTGTTCTTCTTCAACGTTTGGAACATGATTACGGCTTCAGTGGAACTGTTCTTCTTTGCTTGGAATCCTACCTTGCCGGACGAAGCCATAAGGTTGTCGTGAATGGTTCATTTTCTAAACCCTTTTCTCTGCCCTATGGTATCCCGCAAGGCTCTGTTATCGGACCTCTCTTGCATATCCTGTATACTGGTCCTTTAGGAAAGATCAACTCTCATACAGGTATCCAGTATACTAACTATGCTGATGATACACAGATATCTCATCATGAAGCAAGTTGATCGAGGAGTTACGGTTCAAAGACTGTCTGCCTGCATTGCTGATAACAAGAGTTGGTCATCCAACAGCAAGGTTCAGCTTAATGAAGTAAAAACTGAGATGCTGCATGTTTTCTCTAGGTCTAGGAGCTCAGGTCATTTACCTTGCTTAGATTTTCTCGCTGGAAATATCAGTGGTTCAGACACTGTAAGGGACCTTGGAGTTATCATTGATAACATCTTGACCCTTAACCAGCATATCAGAAATGTTTGTCGTTGTGCATCATGGGGTATTTGTAAGATAGGGAATGTTAAGAAAGTATCTTGATAAATCAACTACCGAACTTTCATGCATGATTTTACCGGGAACTGGTGAATTTATGTTTCAACACTACACGTTTACAGAAAAAATGTAAAAAGTGATGTAAAATAGGAACTCCATAACTTCTGTGTAATTTTTACCTAACAGTAAAGTTCACAAATATTATGTAAATCATTATGAAAACTACAAAACCCAATTTATTGTGTAAATATTACCTAATTTAAATGTTTTACAGAAATTATGTAAAAAGTGATGTTAAATAGGAACTCCATAACTTTTATGTAATTTTTACCTAAAAGTAAATTCCACAAATATTATGTAATTCATTATGTAAACTACAAAACCCAATTTATTGTGTAAATATTACCTAACTTGAATGTTTTACAGAAATTATGTAAAAAGTGATGTTAAATAGGAACTTCATACTTTCATGTAATATTTACCTAAAAGCAAATTTCACAAATATTATGTAAATCATTATGTAAATTACAAAACCCAATTCATTGTGTAAATATTACCTAACTTGAATGTTTTACAGAATTTATGTAAAAAGTGATGTTAAATAGGAACTTCATAACTTTTATGTAATATTTACCTAAAAGCAAATTTCACAAATATTATGTAAATCATTATGTAAACTACAAAACCCAATTCATTGTGTAAATATTAACTAACTTGAATGTTTTACAGAAATTATGTAAAAAGTGATGTTAAATAGGAACTTCATAACTTTTATGTAATATTTACCTAAAAGCAAATTTCACAAATATTATGTAAATCATTATGTAAACTACAAAACCCAATTAATTCATTTTCTATTTTCAAAACCAACCTACATACCTGAGGCCTAAAATATCACAGTTGACATTGTAATACCATGCAAAAAAATCATAACCATTGTGACATAAAATGATACAGGTGTAATAAATAGTCAAACTGCATTTGAAAAAAATCTAATTGTGTCAAGATATTTCCCAAATCATTTTAGCTAAATTAGTGTATTACTACCTTCCAAATGTAGGCGGGAGGGGCAACATTCGACTATGTGAACATGCATAGAAAATTAAAATGCATATTTATTAGATAAGTCAAATATTTGACAAAGAAACCATGTACATTATTTGGTGTTTATTTTAAGAAATAACATCCCTTGACAATAAAACATCAGATAGACAAGAAATTAAGTTCTTAAAATTAATTAACCAACTTGCATTTAACTTTTTTTAAGGTAAAATAATAAAGCTGCAATATGTTCATTACAACTTCTCTACAAAGAAATCTGGAATTTTCTGTGACATGCCATGACTTACATCTGAAATAAGCATAAATCAAATCTAATCACTATATCAGACATATTTATAAAGAAAATGGGCCTTTGCTCTCTCGGTGTCATATTTCAAGACATACCTCCCCCATCACCAGGGGGGGGGGTAGAAGACCAAAAACTCTTTCTTGTAAGCTTTTGTTTACAATAGACACATGTGACCACCAGATAAACACTTCTCAGATATTTGTGCCACCTATGGTATTCTGTATTTCTATCAATTATGCAAAATTCTTGTAATGGCTTAGTACACAGTATCCAATGTAAATCTTGGGCTAGTACTTTCTCTTATAATCAATATCACATGATTCAATTGAAAAATTGAATATTTTCATTGAATGGAAAACTTTTACCTCCACATGTTTGTAAACAAATGTATGCCCTATCACATACACAACCCCATTTGTTTTTGGTTTTTAATTTAAATTGGTTGCATGTTCGAAGCAACTTTCAGAAAAATTTATCTTAAAATAAAGTATTGTATTCTAAAAAGATTTCATTGTATTGGGGGTATTGCATATTTGAAAATTAAAATATCATGAGAAATGTCCCCTTTATTGAATACCCATACACACTGTTGATATCTTTTGGACCTCTGGTTTACCTGTGTCTTTATAAAATTTTTGACAAAAGTGCTTTCACTCTTAACATTGGTATCAGTTACATTTTAAGGCTATAGTCTCAATAGACTGAGATGGATTCTTGGCATATCTTACCATTGTAGCCTGAACTGATGGCAATTTTAACATATATAGGGAGCAATGTGTCATTGAATATGTTTATGCTACACATAAATGCAATCGGGTGTTCTCCCATTTTAATCTGAAAGACTTGATATGACGTCTTGAGAGGGATATCAACATTAAGCATTCTTACAGTTTATAGGAAAAACTTTGAAATATTAATAATTGAGTTCACAGTGAATACTGGACAGTTTTTAACCTTTTTTTTGGGGGGGGGCAAAATGGGTGCGGAAAATCTACCATTGTATCTTTCTGGCATCTTAATCAAATAAACAAGTCATTACAATAGAATATGACTATCAGATCTATAAAGGTTCCTCCATTGTAATTACTTCACACAGAGCTCTCTAAAACTAGAAGGCCATGAACCATTTACTGGCTTGTTACACCATATATATATATATATATATATATATATATATATATATATATATATATATATATATATATATATATATATATATATAAAACACTTATTCAGTTTACACATGGTGATGGTAATAACAGTTCTCAATTACAACTAAGATCAAAAGAATAAAAAAAAATGATATCAATGTAGTTTCCCCCTGTAATGTCTTCAAAGAAACATGCATTCTTGAACAACTTACATGTATGCTCTATAAATGACAATGATCAAAATTGAGTTATAAAAAAGAAATAATGAATCTCTTAAGGCTAAACCTTTTAAAAAGCCTGTTGAAAAAAGGTGTACTAGTTCCTTTTGAATATAAACAATAAAACAAACAAAAATTATACAAATAACAACTAAAGGTGTTTCCCTTTCTAAACAGGGATTGTTTAAAAGTCTTACAAGAGCCATGATTTCTTGGCAATAACACTCCAAGTTAACAGTAATTAAAATGCTTTGTAAATGAGCTAAAAAGCAGCTACAAGGTCTGATGTGCTTTCTTGAGAATCATATTCAGTGTCATTAACGATATCAGCATCTGCATTCATTTCAACACGATTACAGTCATCATCACTTGATTCCCCGTGACTGCTTACATTAGATAAGTCAGATATGTCAATATGAGGAACTCTATTAGCTTGGCACTGGTCATCAGCCTGAATTGTAGGGGGTTGCAAATGCCCTATGAGGTGCCTTTTGTATGATGATCCACTAAAAATTTCCTTACATTCTACACAAACAAGTTTTGTGCAAGTAGATGTTAGTATACCATGGACTACTTTCAGGTGGCAAAATAGACCAGAAATTCCTCCAGGAATTTTAGAAAGACATTTGCAGCAGATGAAAGGTGACATGTTGATTATTTTTGGCAGCAGTTACTGGAGAAAAACAAAATGAATTATAAAAAATAATCAAAACACATCCCTGGAGATACATACACTTTGGGATAAAGCAAGATAATGATAATTGATAATGATTATAGCATGTTGACATTGACCCCAAATGACCTAGGCCTAGATCTATAATCTAGATCTAGTAGAATCCTAGAATGAAACTGTATGAAGTGCATAAATGGTGATGGCTAATTTAGTCTTAGACATACCCAGTTTGTATTGACATTATTGGTTATCCGCCCAATTCCCCCCCCCCCCCAGCCTGGGCATCAATGGCATGCGCCTATAGTAGTCCAGGATAGAAGAGGCGTAACCTTGTTTTTTTATATATACAATATTTTTTGATGGTTTCTTGTCAATTCGAGGGTGCTGATTACGAATCTGAATGATGCCACTCGTGTAACCTTGAGCATTTTCCGCAAATTGGCAAAATCCAATATGGCCGCCAAAATATGCAAATTACCCATAAAAATCCTAAAATTGTCCGCACATTAGCCACGAAATGCATGAAATTGTGTGGCAGGAGTGAGATACTCCCTGAAAAAACAATTTTTGACAAAATATTTATTTTCCTCATATTTAAAATGGCCGCCATAGTCCATTGTATACTATATTATGTACAATATAAATAGGGAAAACTAGCTTTCACAAAAGTGAGCACTAAACCGCAAAGAAATCGCGATGTATGAACGAAGTGATATATGCAAATCATTATTACTAAAGAGATATATCATTTATTATATCATAAATGGGAAGATTTCTGTATTTTGATGTCTAAAATGGCCGCCACTGGCCCAAACAGTGTTACGTACAATGGCAATGGGGGCCAAAAAATCACAAGAGTGATCACTAAAATGCATATTATTAAGATTAAACGAGTTGAATACTGACTAAAAACATAATTGTTAACGAAATATATTATTAATATGCCATGTATGTGATGAATGTTGTATTTAGATATTCAAAATGGCTGCCAAAGGCCCTAAAAGCATTATTCACAATGAGAAACTAGGGGCAAAAAAATCACAAGAGTGATCACTAAAATGCATATATATGTGATAAATTAATGGGATACTGTTTAAAACACATATTTTCTAACGAAATATATCATTCAGGTTTAAAGTTTGTGTTAAATACTGTATTTTTACTTTCAAAATGGCCGCCAGAGACATTAACAGTATTATGCACAATGCAAAGTGGGAAACCAATATTAGCACCATAAATGCAAGTATTAGTGATCTATGAGTAAAATATTGTCTGAAAGCATGATTTCTATTAAGAGATATCATTTATTCTGCCAGTAAGGTGATAAATACTGTTATTGTAAAATCAAAATGGCCGCTACAGGCCCTTAAGATATTATGCACAATGTGAATGGGAACAAATTATTTCATCAGAAGTTGGCTTTGCTTGGCTAAATGGTGATGTATGAGTGAAATATCGTCTGAAAACATGATTTATAACAAAATATATCATCTCTTATGCAAATGATGTGATAAATACTGTATTTCACCATACAAAATGGCTGCCATATGCCCTTTTTGTGAACATTATTTGTCTACACTCAAATTGTATATTATACGATAAGGGCTTATGTTGGCCATTTTCAATTTAAAAATGCAGTGTTTATCACCTTAAATACACAACATTATGATATATTTCGTTAGAAACCATGGCGTTAGACAATATTTCACCCTTGCATCAGAATTCACAATTATAGGCAATGTATAGAGTCAAACAAAGCCAAATTCTGTGTAAAGTATATGTCTAATTTTACAATGTACATAATACTTTTAGGACCTATGGCAGCCATTTTGGATTTCGAAGTTCAGCATTCATAACCTCCACAACCAATATGTGATGTATAAGTTAAAAATCATGTTTAGGACAATATTTTTACTCGTATATCACAGTCATATGCATTTCATGATTCTCACTCTTGTGAAAATTAGTTTCTCCATTCGCATTGAACATGATAAATATAGGGATTATGGCGGCAATTTTGAATGTCAAAATACAGCATTTATCACATAAATTACATAAGATATCATATATTTTGTTATAAATCATGTTTTCAGACGATATTTCACTCATACATCCCCAATTGGCCAAGCAAAGCCAAATTATGCTGAAATAATTTGTTCCCATTCACATTGTGCATAATATCGTAGGGCCTGTAGCGGCCATTTTGACTTTCCAATAACAGTATCTATCACCTATCTGGCATAATAAATTATATCTCTTAATAGAAATTATGCTTTCAGACAATATTTTACTCATAGATCACTAATACCTGCATTTATGGTGCTCACCGTGACTCCTGTGAATATTGGTTTCCCACTTTGCATTGTGCATAACACTGTTAATGTCTCTGGCGCCATTTTGAAAGTATAAAAATACAGTATTTAACACAAACTTTAAACCTGAATGATATATTTCGTTAGAAAATACGTTTTTAAACAGTATCCCATGAATTTATCACATATAATATGCATTTTAGTGATCACTCTTGTGATTTCTTTGCCCCTCTTTCTCATTGTGGATAATGCTTTTAGGGCCTTTGGCAGCCATTTTGAATATCTAAATACAACATTCATCACATACATGGCATATTAATAATATATTTCGTTAACAATTATGTTTTTAGTCAGTATTCCACTCGTTTAATCTCAATAATATGCATTTTAGTGATCACTCTTGTGATTTCTTTGCCCCTCTTTCTCATTGTGGATAATGCTTTTAGGGCCTTTGGCAGCCATTTTGAATATCTAAATACAACATTCATCACATACATGGCATATTAATAATATATTTCGTTAACAATTATGTTTTAGTCAGTATTCCACTCGTTTAATCTTAATAATATGCATTTTAGTGATCACTCTTGTGAATTTTTTGGCCCCCATTGCCATTGTACGCAATACTGTTTGGGCCAGTGGCGGCCATTTTAGACATCAAAATACAGAAATGTTCCCATTTATGACATAATAAATGATATATCTCGTTAGTAATGATGATTTGCATATATTACTTCGTTCATATATCGCGATTTTTTGCGGTTTAGTGCTCATGTTTGTAAATATTATTTCTCCCTATTCATATTGTACATAATAGAGTATACAATGGACTATGGCGGCCATTTTGAATTTCAGGAAAATAGATATTTGTCAAAAATTATTTTTCAGAGTGTATTTTACTCCTGCTACACGCTTCCATGCATTTCATAGCCAATGTGCGGACAATTTTAGGATTTTTATGGGTAATTTGCATATTTTGGCGGCCATATTGGATTTTGCCAATTTGCGGAAAATGCTCAAGGTTACACGAGTGGCATCATCCAGATTCGTAATCAGCACCCTCGAATTGACAAGAAACCATCAAAAAATATTGTATATATAAAAAAAACAAGGTTTGGTCAAGTTTCTATGGTGTCTATCCTGGACTATAGCCCTAGGCCCGAAAGCTGCATGGCCCTCGGTGCCGGCAGGGCAGGTTGTCACGGGCGAACGGTACCGTTAACTTCAATGACGTCGTAGGCCTAGGCTAGAATCTACGAACAACGGTGCATTGTGAGTCGGCCAATTGATTTTCAGCCATTCAAGTTTAACATTTATAAAGACCAAGGTAAAACGCTACAAAGAAAAAAAAACGAAACTCACCTTCGAAAGTATCAATGAGGTCTTCATGGTCCCATTCTTTTAATAAGATTTGCCAGGTTGCCATTCTGATTCTGGTCGGTCACTCTTAACTTCAAGATCTTGCGAGCGCTGGGTCTGGGTACGGTACCGGTGGCGCTGGCCCGCGCCGGCCGCCGGTAGCTAGCTCTCGTACGTATTGCACGTGGCCACGCGCGCTGCTCTGTGTGGTCTCTGATCTGCACATGTACCGTCAGTACGGTACATGTGCTCAATTGCATGATGACCGTCGCCATTTTTCAAACGGTAGAAAGAAATGTAAAAAGTAAATGTGAAACACCGGGGTAAAACATCGCGTTTCTTTTGTTAATTGGTGGGGGTGGGGAAAGCAATCAAGTGAGAGTGCTATTTTTATATACATGTATGCAGCTGCATAAAAGATCGGGCATATATTTTAGTCTAGGTGATTGGTGAAAAAAATGTTCAGAAAATGGTAAAAGCATGAAAATTGGCACAAAGGTAGAGTAAGTTATTCTAAACATTTTTAGCAGGGGGTGCCAACTTGAGTTACTCAAACATAGCAACGGTTGCTAGGTAACATATTTACCCTAGTAACTGAGATTTATTGGGCTTTAGTAACATTTTTTTCAATTGATATGTCACATAAATTTTAATATAAAGCATGTTCATTTGTGTCACAACAGTTTTGATGCATTTATCCATAGCAACGATTGCTAAGGGACCCTTTTCCATAGCAACGAATTGTTTATCATAGTTCAGATCATTACAACTTTCTCAGAATAGCTCAGAAATTAAATCTGGCCCATAGATCTTCGATGTGTTGAATATTCCCCTAGGTACATCCAAATGGGCACCATAGCAACGGTTGCTAGGTAATTTTTTCCTCAGTAACCAATTTTTATAGGATATGTTTTTCATGATTATAATTTCTATGAACCACATCTTTTCTATTAAAGCATCAATAACATCAATAACAATATCCCATGAACTATTATACCATGTATGCCCGACATTGCGAAGTGCCAGTTGCTAAGTAACATGCATGCTTTCTGTAGCATCCAATGGCTAAATGCCATTTTGATGTGTGTAAATCATAGAGGTAGTAATAAAACGACAGATGATTCCTGATATAGATCATGTCTATGTGTTCCATATTATTGGCATAATAATACTTGATGCATGTTTAAAAAAAACTCACATTAAATTCAATCTTTCTCCATTTGGAAACCATGATTATTATGGATGAACCTAGATATATAAAAGGGATCGACCACGGATTAAATTATTTGGTGTCTTTCAGAGCAAAGGGTTCTTAATATTTGACATTACTATTTAGTTAGGCACTTATCATTGAATGATAATATAGACCTCATGATATTGATCGACATTTGTGTCATCGAGAAATAAAAGTCTAGCTATCTATTTTCCAAGGGGGCCCTCTGAATCTCTTTTAAGACACTGTATGATATCGACAAATGCCCTTGGAAAGACTTCCGAACATCAACATTTAACAAGAGGTTACTCTTGTAGAAGAATGGTTAAAAGGGCTCACTAGGAGGTCATGGGTGCTTCACTACCTAAATATATCTTATCTTGGAGAGATTAAAAAAATGACAGCCAAGAATTGATTGAGACAAGTAATAAAGTTAATATTTATTGCTAACAAAAATCTCACCGGAAGGTAATTTTCAAATGAGTGCTTTGATACCACTCAATCCCTTGCCAACATTAGTTGGTCGCTTGAAAGCCAACAACTTTTGCCTTGGTTTACCCCCCCCCCCCCTTACATAGCCTGCAATGAAGATCATATAGTTCTCCATGTCGTTCCAGAACCTAATGCCACGTACGTGCAGGGGTTGATTTTGACTGGTCAGTTCCGTTTCCAGATGTTTTGACCTGGATCAATCCTACGCAGCGCCGGGATCTATCATGACGTGAAAAATCTGATAGAGTTGAGTTGGACCCAAAGGTTGGACCATTCAGTTCCTTTTCTAGGCGTGTTGGCCTGGATCATGCAGCTAACGATCTATCATGACTTCTACAGAAGTTGATTTTGATTGGTCAGTTCCATCTCCAGGACGGCGTTTGACCTGGATCAATCCTGCATCTCTGCGATCTATCTTGACGTGAAAGATCTTGCACAAGTTTAATTGGACCTGTATTTTCCGTTTCTAGGCATGTTGACCTATGATGGATCCTGAAGCTATATGATTGATATATTATGACATGATCCTGCAGGTGTTTGACCTGGATCAATCCTGTAGTTCCAGCATTAATTATCACATGAACAACTGAATCTCGCAAGAGTTGATTTGGACCGGCCAGATATGTTTCAAGCTAATGCAGATGTTGATTTTAAAAGATCTTGCAGGACTATGCTCAGCTGGCTTTGTAACCTACGTACGTGAAGCACGTTTACTCGGCCACAGAACAGTAGCAGCATGAGGTTCTGATATGCTATTTCCTTCCATATGCCTCCAATAAATTTGTCTTCTTCTTCTTCTTCCTGTAAAGTACAGACTGCCGTTGGCATATTATCGTACTTGTGCTTGTCAAGTGCCCAGATGAATAGTGCGAGCAAAAATCTCTACAAAACTATGTGCGGCTAAAAACAGAAGAGGCCTTAACGAAGCCTCCTTTGCTGCACCTCCTGCTTGAAAGACGCGAGGGAGGTGCTGTGAACTATCTTTGCTGGGAGTGAGTTCCATATTCTGATAGCATCAGGAAAGAATGTATTTTGATATATTTGTGTTCTGGCATATGGAATTTGGAACTTATCAGGATTTCCACGTGTACATGGTCCAGTTGATGGAATAAAGTGGTCATCCGGGATGTCAATAAGCTTGTTGATGATGCAGTAGACCATGCTAGCTCGCTGTTGTGCCTTTCTTTCCTGAAGAGTAGCCCACTGGAGTTGCTTTAGCATATCTGATACACTACTGGTATGTCGAAAGTCTCCTATAAAGCAAAGCGGGCGTCATGTCCATCTAAGATGGGAATAATTCTGCAGATTGCATTATCACCTTGTCTCGCAATGTAATGTCCTAATGGGGATAGATGTTTCTTACACCGAACTTTGATTGATGAACAATTCATTGTCCCATCGAACAGGACGATGACTGAAACTTTCTTGATGCTTTCCTTTGTTGCCTCTAAAATTTTTTTTGTCGAGTACAATGCATACTTACAGTGGTTTTGCTTTCCCCCACTTCATTAAGCCAAACAGTCTTATCTTCAACTTTTGACTAAATATATGTCAATATTTTTCTTTTCATCATCTAGGAAGTATTGCAAAATACTTGTTAATTATGTATATGGCTCAAGCATAACCCAGCAATCAAATAAAAAAGATCCGTAAAGTGGCAATTGCTTCTAAAACTTTAATAAATTTGGGATTAGAATCATGTTTTGGGAAAAGGTGCTTAAACATAACAGGAAAGAATTGTGAAATAATCGTCTCAAGTTGGTTGAAAGCTACATGTTTGCTTTCTATATTTCAACCATGCTTTTTGATGACCTGGTACAACATACAATATCTTACAGACTACCGCTTCATCTTCATGATTTGTAGGATGCGGCCTTAGTAATAAGTGTCAAAGAAATAACCGTTTCTCTCAAAAGATTTTGTTGTATAATCACTAAATGTACTACTTTGTTACATATTCACAAGACAGTAATGCATGCACATTTAATGCTTGAGGCTGTTTCAGGTCTACTGAACGTGCTATACAGTGCACATACAGTCAATGATGCTTGAGGCTGTTTCAGGTCTACTGTAGGCCTACATGCCATAATTCCTCCAAGGAGAACCTTGATGAGGTCTTGGAGCTTGCGTTTTTCAGTGGCCCCAAGAGCTATACTTGCTGGAGCTCCGGTCCCTGTTAGGGCCACCTCAGCCAGACAGGTCAAAGGGTAGAGTCGAGACTAAGAGTTATCCCTGGCCCTTCACGTTGGGCTCAGGGCTAAGTCGGCTAACAACCCTGTCCCGTAAATATAGTATGTTACCCCGGGATGTTACGGAAACAGTCAACGAATATTTTCAGCAATTAATGGCGTGATAAGCTTTTAAAGTCATCAACAGATGCATCTATGACTGAAAAAAAAAGATTAGGTACACTTAAACTATACAAATTTTGGCCCAGGACCGATGTAAGTGAAGGACATTCGTTGCTGACATACATGCCAGTGAGGCATAATGGTGTGAAGTCAGTCAATAATAAACTTCACTGAAAAAAGTGTCGACATTACTCACCATTACTTCCCATTGAAGCTTTGTCCTTTGTAAGCGATTAGTTCATATAAATCAAATTTCAGCTTCCATCAAAGTTCAGTGTCTTTCCCGGTGTCACATGCGACATCCACTAAAATACCCTCTCTCATTTTCATAACAGGAGAGATCCTTTATAGGAAGCACATTTGATGACCCGGTGATGATTTTTGTCTGCGTGTTATAAGCTATGTCATGTATGAGTAAAAAAGTATCAGTGAAGAAAAACAATAAACTTATGTACATCAATAAGGGTTGTTACTTAGATGCCATTATCATGCAGACATTATTATGATTATTTGGACTGCCTCTGATTTTTTAGGCATATGAGATATTTTTGTAATTCTAAGTTTCATATGTTGACAAAATTTTGTAACCATTTTCATTCAAATGTTATGTGAAGATGTTGTATTCAGGAATATTAAATATAGTTGCTATGGAAATTGTGTTGCTTAGCAACTGTTGCTATACATGGATGGAATGTTGCTTGATATGTGATTGTAAAATGGGCGCTTAAAAGTCAAAATATAGTTTTTAACCTGTAAATAACACTCCCAAATCGTGGTTGCTAAGGTAAACATGTTACCTAGCAACTGTTGCTATACGAGGGGAGATCAGGTTGGCACCCCCTGCTAAAAATGTTCAGCGCTGTTTACTCTACCTGTCAGCCAAATTTCATGCTTTTACCATAATCTGAACAATTCTTGCTATTTCTTGCACCGATCATCTAGGCTATATAGGGCAAGTATGTTTCAGAGCTAACAGCTTTTTTCTCCTGTTGTTTTTATGATTTTGATTAATCACGCATAAATTCAAGGCCTATCCACCTTGATGCACCGTGAAGCCTAGTATAGCCTAAAATGTCAAGTGATTTACACATGGACTTACAACATTTTGCAATTTGATGATATGACATAATGAAATATTAAGTAAACTTTCAAATTTTACATTTTACAAGACATGTGAAATGTAATTTTTACAAATATTTCTTAAATATTACCTAATGAAATTACATTGTGACACTTGCTACATTTTTTTTAAGCAAAACATTTACAAAAGGAAGTTTACATAATGAAATATTAAGTAAACTTTCAAATTTACATTTTACAAGACATGTGAAATGTAATTTTTACAAATATTTCTTAAATTTTACTTAATGAAATTAATTTGCAACGATTTTTACATATATGAAGCAAAATTTTACAAAAGAAAGTTTACATAATGAAATATTAAGTAAACATTTCTCTGTGTGTAGGACTATGTAAAACTTCTCAGTGGCCATGGTGATTACTGAAACAGTGGTTATATTTACTTTCCACTATAAAGACATATTCAGTTTAAATGACCATAATTTCATACATACAAATAAATAGGTGGGGAAATCACATATATTTAATTCGTTTTTTGTATTAATGTTCAATTGTATGCGTGACTATACTCCACACCCTGCTTCCCTATACAGTGCGTCCCAAAAAAACTATACACTTTTGAAACGGCTGCCACATAAAAAATGTAGCACCTTGGGGAATAGACTTATAGATATGGAAAGCCAATAAAGTCAACTTTCAAATGACACCAAAAAGTTGGAAAATTATTCATGCTTGAGCGAGCACTGCCCACTGAAACAAAGGGTATGCAAAATAGGGTGGGCTGGAATTAGGCTTCCAATTTCTTTCAGATTTTTTGTTTGGTACTTGCAAAGTTGAAGGTTATGTGGTGAATTAAAGAAGATGTGATCAGTTTGTGAAAATTTCATACGTTATTAAATTGAAATTGAAATTTAATGTATGAGTGATAATGAAAGGCAATCTTTAGTGCAGCTTTATCATGTGGATCATGTGGATCTCAACAATGTCTTCATGACAGGAGAAGAGGGCGGTAATATGACTTAGGTAGGTGAAGTAAGTTGATGGGATAAAGGTCAACAGAACATTTAGCAACCCCTCCCTCCATCTCTACCCCTCCCCCACTTCTCTCCTCCTGAGAGACTAAGCTTGGCTAGGCTGGGCAGGAATCAGTCATACAGTTTTTTGAGAGGTTAGTCCTTTGGAACTTACAAAGCTAAGGGTGTTATGCTATTCATGAGTGAGATAAGTTTGGTTTTAATAGGCAAATTTCATGAATTACTAAATTGAAATGTAATGCATGAGTGAACAGGAATTGTAATTTTAGTGTAGCATATTCATCTTGTGGACCTCAGAAGTGTGTTCGTGAGAGTCAGAGTAATGTGATGGTACTTGTACCTGTTACAAGCAAGAGGGCGAGATATGCTAAGACTTGGTTAAAGGGCATTCCTCTTCTTTTTGTCCTTTTACAAATTAAAAGTCATATGTACCCTCCCCTCTTTACCTCCATTTCCCAGCCCCCCCCCCCCCCCTCTCTCTCTGTCTCACCTCCTGGATTGTAGCCTTTTCAAAACTTAACTGGCAAATGACCGGTGGCTGATGGTCAGTTTGAATGATTACCAAAAAATTTAATGATTATGATGATTATTGGAAAAAACGAATGTTTGATTGATTACATTGCACATTGAATGAGTTGATTTACTGATAGATTGTTGATTAAATGATTGATAGGAAAAAGTTGATGCCCTAATTCATAATTAATCATTAAACCAACATTCTGCTCTGGACTTCACGCGTACATGAGAATAGCCATCAGTCTCTCAATCGGAGGGGAGGGCGGGAAAGAGGGAGGGGCGGGGGCTGAATGTTCTGTTGACCCTTATTTCATCAACCTACTTCTCCCACTTAAGCCCTATCTCACCCCCTATTCTCCAAACTTGCCGACTCCCATGAACACATTGCTGAGATCCCCATGATAAAGTTGAAATGCTGCCCCAAAAGTGTAATTTGTGTTCACTCATGCTTTAAAGTTCAATTTGATAACTAATAAAATTGCTTAAGCTATCAAAACTGATCACAGTTGATCATTAATTTATCACAACGCCCTTAACTTTGCAAGTTCGAAAGGATTTACCTCTTAACAACTGACATAAATTGGAAGGCTAATTCCAGCCCACCCTAATTTTCATACCCTTTGTTTCAGTGGGCAGTGCTCGCTCAAGCATGAATAGTTTTCCAACTTTTTGGTGTCATTTGAAAGTTGACTTCATTGGCTTTCCATATATGTGAGTATTTTTCTCCAAAGTGCAAGGTTTTTTATTTGGTGGCCATTTCAAAAGTGTATAGTTTTTTTTTGGGACGCGCTGTATAGGAAAAGGCGGGGTAAGTTTAACACGCATACATTCGTAATTCCGAAGTTTCGTTATTCCAAAGGTTCGGATATCCCGAAGGTTCGTATTTCCGAATGTTCGTATTTCCAAACGTTCGTAATTCCGAAGGTACGTCAGTCCAAAACCGAAATGAGGTACGTATTTCCGAAGGTTCGTTAGTCCAAAAAAGAAGTGAGGTTCGTAATTCCGAAGGTTCATTAATTCTAAAACGAAATAAGGTTCGTAATTCCGAAGGTTCGTTAGTCCGAAAACGAAATGATTAACGGACCTTCGGAACAAGGAACCTTATTTTGTTTTGGCATTATCGAACCTTCGGAATAACGCCACAAATGTTCCGATTAACGAACATCGAGGTATAGGCAATTAACGTGCTTCGGAATTACGAACCTTAGGAATAAAGAACCTTCGGAATTACGAAGTGTAACCGTTTAGCATATGGGGGTAAGTTGAGCCACCAGCCCCAGGCCAATAATGAATGAGTCAGACATTGCGGTACTGCCATATATTGCACATAGCCCCTTACCCCCACCCAAGTTTGTTTCAACGTTGAAACAAAAAAATATTTTTTCAGGAAGAATACAAATTTCAGCCAAAAAGGTAAAAAAGGGTGTAAAATAGATAAGTGATTTCTACCCACACTTACATATACTAAAGACATAAGAACAACAGGGCCCCGTCTTATAAAGAGTTGCGATTGATCCGACCAATCGCAACTATGGACGGCCAGCAAGGTCAACATTTATGAAATGCTTGCTTGTTCAAAAAATGTCTAGATAATAATAATAATAATAATGAAACGTTTTTGTATAGCGCAAAATACATAAGCAAAGTTGCATGTCTCTAAGCGCTTTTTACAAAAGGAGTGGAGATGAAGGGGAGAGCACCGGGTTCTTACATTAATTGTTTACAAAATGGTGAATAAATGTGTTTTCAAGCTATTTCTAAACTTTTCGTATGGTTGTATATTTCTAAGATATTCTGGCAGATTATTCCATAAAATAGCAGCTGCATGTGAAAATGATCTTTCCCCATATGACTTTGTCACAGTATGTGGGACCTGAACTAATGACTTTTTACTTGAACGTATTCTGTCAGGTTTATATGGTGTTAACAGTTCAATAAGATATAATGGAGCAAACTGATGGAAACATTGGTAGGCGAATAGAAGTACTTTGTAGTGTATGCGGGATTGGATAGGTAGCCAACGTAAGTTTTTCAAGACTGGGGAAATTGGTTCATGTTTCTTTGTTCATGTTACGAGTCGCGCTGCTGAATTTTGAACGAGCTGTAATCTATGAATTTGACGAGACGGAAGACCAAAAGCAAGCTATTACAAAAATCAAATGGCACATAACGAAAACATGAATTAGGCGCTCTGTTGTTGTCTTATTAAAAAAGTTGCGAATTTTGCCTATTTTATACAGTCCATAAGATGCTGCCCGACATTTTTGTGAAACAAAATGTTCAAAGGTGAATTTATCGTCAAAAGTAACCCCTAACTTTTTACATGTTTTGGTTGCGTGAACAAGAGCGCCATCGAGATCTAGTGTCAGTATTGGGTTTATACTTACTCTATAGGGAGAAGAAACATGAACAAATGCAGTCTTGATATTGTTGGGTTTCAAACCATTTAGTTTAGACCACTCTTTGACTGACCGTACACAATTTGATATTTTTGTAGTAATGTCTTCATCATTATTTCTCTTAAATGTAATATAAAGTTGTGTATCGTCTGCATCGAACATTTTTTGGAACCCCATGTGTATCAATTATATCCTCTAGAGGAGAAGTATAGAGAGTGAATAAAACTGGGCCGAGTACGGACACTTGAGGCACCCCTTGAGAAATTAAGTGTCTGGATGACCGCTCGTTTCCGATCACTACAGTGTGAGTGCGTTGGGATAAGTAAGACTCTATCCAAGTATGTGCTAGACCATCAATTCGAAGCGCATGCCATGTTTAATTGTATCAAACGCGCAGGAAAAATCCAACAGCACAAGAACGACTTGGTCAGTTGGTCTCCTCTATCAAGAGATAAAAGTATGTCATTTGTTAGTCGCACAAGAGCCGTTTCAACGCTATGGAACGAGCGGTAACCAGATTGTGACTTTGCATACAAACTGAAGGTAGTTAACATTGTTGAAGTTGAAATACAGCTATTCTTTCTAGCAGTTTATCAAAAAACATAAGATTTGCTATTGGGCGATAACTTTTCAAGATCGTTTGCATCAAAGACTGAGCGTTTTAACTAGCCAAGATATTTGCACTCTTAAATATTTCTGGAAAAGAGCCTGTCGTCAATGAATCTTTAATAACTTGTGTCATAAAACGTAATAATTCGTTAAGGAACTTCTTCATAAAGAAGTTGGAATTTGGTCTAATTCAAATTCAGTTGAAGAAGTTTTGAAGAGCCTTGCAACCTCATCCTCAGTCACAGATCTGAAGTGACTGAAATATATGAGGTTGCAGCTTCTCAGGGAATTCAAGAAAGTTGTCAACAGTGGATATGACAGCAGTTCATCATTATTTGGAGAGATATTTGATGATTTTGGTCGTAAGAGGTGTTCAACTTTCCTGAAAAGTTCCCGCGAGGAACAATCTTTGAGCTGATTTCGGTGATATCTTTGCTTGGCTAAAGTCAGTTGATTATTGTAATGATGCGAGGCTTTCTTGTAGATCTGGTGGTCAATTTCAAGACCATGTGGCAAAAGAGTTTTCCTTTCGAGCGCTCGAAGTTTTCGCTTGAATCGTTTTGAGTTCAGTGGTGTGCCATGGAGAATCTGGTCGATATCTGACTGTTCTAGTGATTTCTGGTGCATGCTTCTCTAAGAGTGAGGACAGAGTGGTGTTACATGTAAACTGATCTACTCGCTGGTTCAGATCTTCGCATGGAGAAGTATATAGATCTGACTGAAGAATGTTACTGCGGAAAGTTTCAATATCAATGTTGTGGATCTTTCGGGTCTTAACTTCTAATTTCAGTGGTGGAGGCTTTTGATTGTCCAGTTTGCATATAACAGCCTCATGATCTGATAGTAAATAAGACGTTGAGCTAAGATCGCTGACGAAACTGTCCGAGGCTCTTGTGAGTATGAGATTGGGAACACATGCTGTTGGAGGTTGAATGCTGATAGTAGAGCTGAAAAATTGGCCGAATTAGCATCATTGGTAGAGTTTACACGGTAATTAAAGTCCCCAACTATTAATAACTGATGAGGTGATGAAATGAGCTGTTCCATAAAGGTAGAAAACTCGCGAAGAAAGAGCTGTTCGGTCGAGTCTCCCGTAGCCCTTCGTTGGGGTCGGGAGATGACAAACAGCCGTGTTGGAACATGACGACATGAGGTCAGAAGGATGTCTAATTGTTCAAACGAACTGAAATTAGAAGTCGTCTCATATGTCTTAACACGAAAACACTTTATAATGCATATTCCGACACCACCGCCGATACGGAACAACCGGTGCTTATGGTACCAGTTATAATATTTCAAAACTGAAGTAAGCTGAGCGAGGGGTAGCTGTCGTGGTCATTTCCGGAAAACGAAAATGGAATATACATATTGACGAAATGTGCACTGAAATTAGTAAGGTAGTCAGCTTTCTGGCCCGTCTTAGACATCTTATATCAGAATCCAATTCTATTATCCTTCCACTTTTTGATTATGCAGATATTGTTTATGATTCGGCAAGCAAAAAACACACTGACCGTTTGCAAAAATTACAAAATAGGGCCGGACGTCTCATTTTAAAAATAAATCCGTTTAATCACGTCTCAAACAATATTCATATAAAACTACATGTAGGATGGCCGTCTCTCAAATCAAGGCGTAAATCATATTTAAACACGATGGTATACAAATCCCTTCATAACTTAGCCCCACCTTATTTAGAAGAGTCTTTTCAATATTGTAATCATTCGTATTCTCTCCGATCGCAAGGAAATATTAAAATTCCCAAACCCAAGAGTGAATGCTGTCGAAGAACGTTCTTATATAGAGGATCACAAGAATATAATAACCTACCATCTACAATAAAATTATCAAATAGCCTATTCACTTTTTTATAAAAATTTAAATCAGTTAATTCAGTCTTGCCCTGACCTTAAAAAAAATACTAGCGACAAGTGGGTGGGTGGGAGGGGGGGGGGGTGTTGCGTTAGGGTATAGATGTATTCTCTTGTATTTTTTTTGTTGTTTTTCATTGTTTAGATCAAATATTTCTTATGTTTAATTCTATTTATGTCATGTACAGTAACTGTTGTTGTGTCATATGTTATGTACAGTAACTGTTGTTACATATTTTCTGGACCCCAGGGAAGAACAGTTTTGTTACATTAACAAAGCTGAGTGGGTTTATCCAGCCATCTCACTTTTGATTTTTATTATGTACATACATTTACCTTGTATTGTTTTTTAACATTATGATATGGAAAATAAATACCAATCAGTTTCATTTTGTATATTGGCCTGTTTGAGATGACGTCGTCGACAGCTATACACCTTACGACTCCGTTTGGTGCGACGTTTACAGATACCTAAATTGTTTAGCTTTATCCAAACTTCTGGAGACACTTTACATGTACATTGCTGCTTATGTCTAAGACTTAGAAGGGTATTTACATCATATATAATTCTATTGGACACTGTAATTAAGTTTTTTTTACTTTAACAGAAGTCTTCGAGTATTGCCTTAATTAGTCAATGTGTTATTATTGTTGCTCAAAGGACCAGGATTGGGATGAACATCCCCACATTGTACTAACTTTATACGAAATGTAAATGTGCATGAAGTTCCATGATAGTATGGAGTTATTTTCCTACATATTCAACATACATATACGTACAATTAAATGACAGAGGGTTGAGATACGCAGGAATTAGCCCATTGTCAAGTGATTCATTAGAAGATGTAGCAACATAAAAGGATTGTGAAAACAGTACAATGGTAAGGGTAAGGCCATGAAAGAAGGCCCTTGTAACCAGGTGTAGAGCTGCTGATTTGAATAACAGTCAAATAGTGGTTTTGATACACACAATGATGAATGATGCATGATTAAACAAGCATAATGAACATTGTTCAAGCGTCTGTTGACACTGTACACTACACAAAAATGGTTTCTTACTTAGATGGCTACTCACCCAGTACAACTCAAAAAGTGAAATTTGTAACTGTCAGATAAATACACAAAGTTAACAAAAAAACTGGTCTACTTTGACCTCAAGTATAAACTTACAAAACTGGTACAACGATATGAGCAAGAAATGAACCCAGTGCTCAATAAACAAGGAAACTAGTGGAGCAGCTGTTGCGCGCACCACCAGCTTCCCCAGTATTCCCTGGATGCATATCCATAAAGTCACTGATATCTTGACAATTTGGGATGTTCTCCTGTAAAAAAAAATATGACACTGATGGATTTCCATAGAGTTGCTATTGATCGGATCAATCGTAACTCTTCGTAAGACGGGGCCCAGGTATGGATCTTCGTTCTTGTCATAGTCTTTACATGATGGATCCATAAGACATGTGTGGATGCGAAACTATCGCATTAAGTTTGGACTGGGGTAAGTTGAGCCAGCCAGCATGTGGCAAGTTGAGCCATGGTAATTCTTATGGTAATGTATATATTATATATATAGAGAGAGAGAGAGAGAGGAAAAATGACTACGAAGTGGTCGTTGCTCCTTGCTTCTCCATTTAATCAAGCTTTCGATCAATGCATGATCTTCCTCAGGACTATAAATATATAAACAAAGTACAAATACAATACAATAATATAATAATACAATATGATGGCCTCTAAAATAATCTAAACATGCCTCACGGTTACTTATAATTATTAATTATTTTACACTATATAAACAAGAGAACATATTATATGATATAAAAAGACTTATTGCCAGATAAAGATATATATTTATAGAAACAGATATCAATTTTATGTAATTATATTACAATTGTCATATATATATATATATGTATATATATATATATATACACATACATACACACATATATATATATATATATACATATATATACACATATATATACATATATATATATATATATATATATATATATATATATATATATATATATATATATATATATACAGAGATTTATTATAAATGTATACATGTGTAGGAGTCAACATATCTGAGGAATTATAAACAAGAGAACATATTATATGATATAAAAGGACTTATTTTGACAAATGCCAGATAAAGATATATATTTATAGAAAGAGATATTTATGTAATTATATATAGATTTGTTATAAATGTGCCAACATATCTAAGGAAATGCAGACAGAAAACATGATATATGATAAGAGACTTATTTTGACCATTGCCGTATAAATGTATATATACAGAGAGAAATATTAATAGAGATTTATAATAAACGATTGTATGTGTATAGGAGTCAACATATCTAACAATAGAACATATTATAACAGAGCAAGTGATAGTCGGTTGTAACGAGGTGTGCCTTAAAAAGGTAGTTTCTAATTGCGTTTATAACGCGTGGTATATATAGTACATTCATGTTTACTACCTCCATGATATAGTGCACCGACCTGTTATAGACAATATATCAATCTTTTTCTGCACAAGGAATATATGAAGATAATGCAGCAAGGGTCGGTAACTTATCTAAGAAATACAAATTACAGAACATATTATTAGAAAACAAAGTAAATACGGAATAGTACCTGTGAGCAAGGGCAAGGATGTCATGGATGCAGTGTCATGCTTGGGCGTCTGTAGTGTAGGTAGTGTGTGGTGCGTGTGTGTGTGATTGAGTGGAGGGATTCAGGGGTTCAGGGGTTAAGGGTTATTGGTCAACATTAATGCCTTCCGGGTTAAGGGTGTGTAGTTTTCTGATCCAAAAAGATTCTCTGTGGAGGATGGTCTGGCGGGATTTGTTGTGGATTGTTTCAATGCCCATTATGAGTACGTCGTTTATAGAGTGACCGGGTTGGTTGAAATGGGTTGTGTAGGGGAGAACTTTATGATTGGATGAATTGAAGTTGCGTATTTCTGATCGGGTTTTGCTGAATCTTGTGTAAAGGGATGTTTCCGTCTTGCCCACATATTGTTTGTTGCATTTTTTGCATGTTATTAGATAGATGAGTCAAGATGACCCATGTCGATTTGCAGTTTATTCGTGTTGTTATTGGGAATTGTTCCCCCGTGATTGAGCTTGAGAATTTTTTCCCCCCTTTGACGTGTATGTGGAGTATGCATTTCCTTGAGTTACATTTATAGAAGCCGGTTTGTCCTGGGTTGTGTTGTTCTTGTTTTGGGTCTCCGGAGAAAACTAATATGTCGCGGAGTGTACGTGCGCGTCTGTATGCAATTATAGGGGGGTCCGGGAATAGTGCTTTGAGATCTTCTCATTGGTGTAAAGTTTGGTGATGTTCTGATATGATTTTGCGGATGTTGCGTGTGTCGGGACCATACGTGGTTACCAATGGGATGCGTTCAGATGTGGGGCGTTCTTTTTTCTTTAGTAGATTTTCCCGGGGAACATCGGTCTTTTTATAAGTCTTTTTATATCATATAATATGTTCTCTTGTTTATATAGTGTAAAATAATTAATAATTATAAGTAACCGTGAGGCATGTTTATATTATTTTAGAGGCCATCATATTGTATTATTATATTATTGTATTGTATTTGTACTTTGTTTATATATTTATAGTCCTGAGGAAGATCATGCATTGATCGAAAGCTTGATTAAATGGAGAAGCAAGGAGCAACGACCACTTCGTAGTCATTTTTTCCTCTATATTGACCCTCACCACTATGAATGACCGCCAGTGTTATACGAGGCTTTTGGAAAATTTCTTCCGCTATATATATATATATATATATATATATATATATATATATATATATATATATATATATACATGTATATATATATATATATATATACAGTGCGTCCCACAATAAACGAAACCGAGATTTAGCGATCATTTGTCATAACTTAATCATGATTAAAATAGACAAATGACCTACCAATTTAAAGGTTAGAATCTCCTCTTTCATCTGATATTACTTAGCTTATTTCTTATTCACGCATGAGTGAGCAAAAACAATTTGAAGAAAGGATATCAAAAACTCATTTGGCGAGGGGTATCTGGGTTTCAAAAAGAAAACCACATTTCTGAAAAATTCAATATCTGCTCTTTAATTTGGTACCTCAATTACAGAAAATGGTCAAGAAATAAAAAAGTTCTGGTCATTTGAAATAAGGCTTGTATTTCCATAATTTCATGAGATAAACTTGTTTTCACCGGTTACCCACAGAAGCTTTCGCATGGTGAACAAAAGATTTAATGCATGGCTGATCGTCAACAAAACGGAGTGTTGAGTGAGTTTGAAAGCCAGCCTGGAGAACCTCTTCATTTTATGAAATTATTGAAATTCAAGCCTTATTTCAAATGACCAGAACTTTGTTATTTCTTGACCATTTTCTGTAATTTAGGTATCAAATTAAAGAGGAGATATTGAACTTTTCAAAATGTGGTTTTCTTTTTGAAACCCAGATACCCCCTGCCAAATGAGTTTATATCCTTTCTTCAAATTGTATTTGCTCACTCACGCGTGGATAAGAAATAAGCTAAGTAATATCAGATGAAAGAGGAGATTCTAAGCTTTAAATTGGTAGGTCATTTGTCTATTTTATTTATGATTAAGTAATGATAAATGAGCGCTAAATCTCGGTTTCGTTTTTTTTCTGGGACGCACTGTATATATATATATATATTTCTTTTATATTTAAAATAAAACAGAGTTGCCAAAGCTGTTGTCACAAGATATCGTTACTCTACCCTTCTTCCCTACCAACCCATCTTCGATCAGCTGTGACTTTACGTGCTCAGCTGCTTACGTCCACTTATCCCACACAACGACGCCTAGTTACCATTGGAAAGAGCCCAGACCCAACCTGCAAGCTCTGCTCTCTGGAGGAAGAAACCACTACCCACTTTCTTGCCTCATGTCCAGTCTTTTTGATGCAGCGTCTGGACCTTCTACAGCATCTTGAGAACCTTGACTTGCCTACATCCATCCTAAATGACTTCTCTGGAAATGACCCCCTCATACTCGCATCCTCCATTCTCTTCCCCTCACACTCCCTGCCCTCTTCTTCTGCTTCCTCTTTGACATGTCACTGCTTAAGGTACATTCTAAAAATCCATCTATGCCGGCAAAATCATCTAGAAAGGACCTGAACCCTGCGGCTTGCCGCCGATCTCCGTAGACCGGAGGAAGGAAATTTACAAGTACAAGTACAAGTTGTACCTCCGCATAGCTTCACACACACACATACACACACACACACACACATATATATATATATATATATATATATATATATATAGGTCATATATACATGTATATATATATATAAACAGTGCGTCCCAATTAAAAAACGAAACCGAGATTTATTGATGATTTATCATCACTAATTCACAAATACAATAGACAAATGACCTAACATTGTAAAGCTTAGTATCTCTTCTTTCATCTGATATCACTTAGATTGCTTCTCACTCACGCATGAGTGAGCAAAAACAATTTGAAGAGGGGATACCAAAAAGTCATTTGGCGGGCTGTATCTGGGTTTCAAAAAGAAAACCATATTCTGCTTTTTAATGTGATACCTCAGTTTATACAGGAAATGGTAAAAAAAGTTCTTGTTATTTGAAATAAGGCTTGAATTTCAGTAATTTCATAAGAGGAAGATGTTTTACAGGCCAGCGTTCAAACTCACTTGACAATCCGTTTTGTTGACGATCAGCCACGATAGCTTCTGTTGGAAACCGATGAAAACACGTTTATTTAATGAAATTTTGGAAATACAAGCATTCTTTTGAGGGAACATAACTATTACATTTCTTGACCATTTTTTGTGATTAATATATCAAATAAAAGAGCAGATAATGAGCTTTTTAGGCATGTTATTTTTCTTATGTAAATTCAGATACCCCCCCCCCCCCCGCCAAATGAGTGTTTGGTATCCTTTCTTCAAATTGTTTTTGCTAACTCATGCGTGAATGAGGAATAATCCGAGTAAAGAGGAGACTCTAAGCTTTACATTGGTAGGTCATTTGTCTATTGTATTTGTGATTAAGTCATGACAAATCATCACTTAATCTTGGTTTCGTTTTTTCTGGGACGCACTGTATATATATATGAAACTTAAAAAGTCATCGATATGCAGGCATAGAGGAAATTTACATGACCGTTCCTTTTCTTTCTAGAGGATATAAGTATAGAAAATTAGCAAATAAAAAGACTGTAAATTTCTTTCAATAACTTTCAGTGTGGGGGTAGGAAGTTATACATATGTGAAAAATATTTCAGAAGAATCAAATTTTGATTTTATTATTTATTATTTCAGCAAGATTATTAATCATATCAATTCTAACATGCAATTAGGAAAAAGTGTTCCAACTTAGCCCGCCTTCCCCTACACCTCCATAGACGGAAGTCATTCTTCCACTCTACGAGCAAACCTAATAGCCTCCATTTCCCCTATTAAACAAGTGTTGATATTTGCCGTTAAAATATTATTTTCTATCGATGTTATGGTTTATGATTTGTGTTCAAACATGGACCTACTATGTTTTATAGAATCGAAATTCAGTAATTAACACCGCGGTACAATGCCGTCACAAAATTAGAATTAATGTTGCAAATCCGAGCCCTGGTTTAATGGGAATAATACATTGAGTCTATGTGATAAAGGCCCTTACATTGTATCAATCCACACATAGATAACTATAGTACGACCTAGATTTTGTTTAACTATGATACTCCAAGCAATATGGGGTTTGACCCACCACTAATTGCAACACTGGATATTCCACTGCAATGCTTTCCAGGAAGGTCCCCTTCACATACAGTCGGTGGGCAAACCATGACAAAAGTAGCTTCTTTTATCCAAGTGATATTCATGAGTATAGGGTTTTTGCATTGCTAATGGGCTTTTTTTTTATTTTTTATTCGGTCATTGCTGCTCTAAATATTGACCAAATTTCATGTGCTATTTTTGTAAAGAAGAAGAATCATTGTTTTAGGTCATGTGTTTGGATCTTTAAAAAAATATTGTAATATAAGGAAAAACTATTGATCTAAATCATGAAACAAAATATTTTTTCATGCAACAAACGTTAATTTTACTCTTAATTTCTGTTTGAGCACAAATGATTTTCAAATCATGATATAGCTGAAGATCTAAGCTTTCATACAGTATAATATTTTTTTTATAAGAAGATGTATTTAGATGGGTCAGCAGCCAGCTTTTCATAGGCCAAGTACAGTTAGCAGCTCAAAAACAAGAATACTGCACTCTGATTGGTCATAGAGACCACACAACCACGCACAAATTCCAATGTTCCCCCACACTGGACCTCTGCAAGGTCACATTCACCATGGAGTAATCTCTTCAAATTCTCCACGCCAGTTGTTTTTAAAAACATTCAGCCAATCAGAACTCTGGATTTTATGTTACTCAGAAATTTCAGCACTCTCGTCTTGCATCTTGATGGAAAAAACTGGCTGCTGACCCATCTACAAGATGCCACGTATGAAAAGTGACATTGTAAGAAAGTATAGAATTTGAGCTTTCTGATGATATAAATAAAGTTTGTGCCTAAAACACAAAATGTTGCACAATTTGCAAGTGAAAACAGAGGAAGAAAATTCTATTTTATCTTTTCGGGAAAAAATTCACTTATTTATCGAAATAGTTTATTCAAACGAAATGACCAATATAAAAGAGTAACATTTAGTCTTTCTGATGGTAGAAAAATAATCAATATTACTCAAAGAAAAAGTGGTTAATTCTTTGAGAAAGAAAGTCTCATAATTTACGACATTTTGCAGGGACATGAATTCAGCCACGAGAGAACTTGGAAAAATCTTGCTCATTTGCTCAGTCCCTGACTGCATACTCATTCCTCTTTCATTAACCCACCCTCCAATTATCCGCCTAAGAGTAATGCGGGTAATTCAATAAAAATTGCGTTCGCAACTCTGAAAATAATCCGCACTATTTTTTACAACCTGAAAATGGCGGATAATTGTCGTGGCAACTGCACAGCCCCCTCCGATTGGGTTGTGTTGGAAAAGGGTGACCTTTGTGACCACACCATGGCAACTATCCGCATTACTTTGGAAATGCGTTCATAAAGTCAAAATCTGGTCCAGATGCCGCTATTATGCGGATAATTGCAGCATTGAAATAATGCGGATAACTCTGGTCCCGCTCTGATTTTACGACCAAATTATGCTGCTATTATCCGCATAATTGGGTTTATGAAAGGGGTATAAGAGTCCAAAAAAATCCAAGCAGTGGAAACTTGTGAAATTTACATATTATGCAAATTAGCCATAAAAGTTAGAAAAATAGGTAAAATAGTCAAAAGATTAGAAATTAAGAGTCCAAAACAAGTTAATTTGAGCGAAAAGATTATACTATATCTTTTGTTAAGAAAAAAAAGCTTACGAAAGCCGAGAAGGAAGAATTGACTTCATTGGAAAAAGGATAGGGGATGTTTACATGTGCAACTTTGTGCAGGTAATTCAGGGGGAGGGGTTCAGCACCCCCACTGTTTTTCAAAAAACATGTACAAAAATATATAAATGACTATATGATTGTGATTTTTTTGCATGACGGTCAGCTCCCCCCTCCCCCCAACTTTGAAAACCGTTCCGCGGCCCCTGTATTATGACGTATCATTATAGGGGGTTATGGTAGTATCCTTTACAACTTGCTACATCATGTTAAAATATGAAAATGTTGGTGGCTCCCCCGATTATAGGCCCCTCCCCCATTTTAAAATTCTGGGTCCACCACTAATTTGCCCATAAATTAAACTGATCATGAGAAATTGTTACGAAAAGAATACATTTATGCCGTATAAAGAGTATTCATTCCTAAGTTTTCGAATGTGCTCGCTCAACCATGAAAATGTTTTAAGTTCGGAAAGTGTGTGGTGATAGAAATGATGGATGATAAAACAAAAACATTTGAAACCGAATTTGCCCTCAATATTCACTTTATTAGCCTTTAAAATGAGTCTGTGACATTGAAAATACCAATTTTTCCACTTCGATGCGTGCTCACTCATCCATGAATAAACATATCGATTTCATTTTTGCACAGAATTCTGCCCATAGGTTGATAAACATTACTGCCAAATGACATTGCTAAAGACAGCCTTGAAAAAAAGTTCCACCATATTGAATGAGGGGTTACTTATTCTTAAACATATGCACCCATAATGTACACAAGTCTATGAGAGAAGAAGTCAAAATTTTCACAAATATGAAATGAGGGTTTGTTTCATGGACGGTTTTTGCTACTTCTGCCAACAGTTATTTCATGAAACCTCGCACATGGCTTCAGAGTAACACTATCCAAAAGGCGCGCACACCAAAATAACCATTTAACACGGCACAGAGTGGGGCCAAGGCTTTGAACTTTCTTCTCATTTGCATAATTTTAGAATATTGTGTGCTCACTGATGCATTAAACATCGGGATTTTCATAAAAATCAAATCAAATGAACTATGCAAGGATGTTTTTAACAGATATCCATAGTTACGAATTGCATTTTTTCCAATAACGTAAAAAAGAGAGCATCACATTCCACATGTTCATTCAAGCGTGAATGTTTAATTAAACGCCTTTGAATCATTGAAGCATGTTAAATGGTCGTGAACATAACGAAAAAGCTGAGAAAAGATCATTTTCAGTACCAAAATGAAACAATACTTGCCTACGATATTTGAAAATCGTATTTTTTGTTTTAATAAATGTTCATTGAACCGTGAAACGATGAATACTGTTGAAGGTACTCTTCCCAAAAATAACTGTCATCATATTCTTTCATTCTTACTGATACAAATGTGTAAAAATCCAATTATTGCAAATTTGGAAATTGTGTTCATTCAGTCGTGAAATTTGACCAAAAAAGTTGCATCGTACTTTAGAAAGTACCGTTTACAAGCCTTCTGACTATTTTTCATGATAAGAATGTGGAATAAGTTCCAGTAAAATGGAATCAAAGTCATGATGTTTGGCTTGTGACTTTGAAAAGTGACATTGTTGCCTTCTGACAGTGCTCACTGAAGCATGCAGCAAAATAAGTCCACAACTTTTGCTCAGAGGGTAGCTTATAAAATTACTTACACGCTCATGGATTTACTTACACGCTCATGTAAAAATATACTAAAAACTCGCATTGGTTCGGGAATTATTGATGTTTGTTTAAGGGGGGCCTTACTTTTTTGTTGTGTATATTAATGTATGGATGGTTAACAAGAGATATTAACCCATCGCGTGGTATAAGACAGGGCTGTCCCTTATCCGCATTAATATTTATACTTTGCATTGAAACCCTTGCAAATCAGATAAGACAAAATAATATCATAGGTTTGAGTATTGGTTACAAACATGAAAATAAGAATACTTTCAAGATACTGCAGTTAGCAGATGATATGACATTATTTGTTAAGACAGTGATATCAGGCAATACAGCCATTACTATCATTAGAAACTTTGAAAGATATTCTGGAATTCGTTAAAATGAAAACCAAACAAAATCTCTTTGGCTAGGAAACAACAATCCGACAAATAATATTGGAAATATATTATGGGAAGACGTTTATGTTAAGTCTATTGGTATTGATTTTTGTAAAAAGAAGCATTTAAGTCTAGAAATGAATTGGTCTGAACAAAGAATATTAAAAATTAAACAGTTGTTACAAATATGGAAACAGAGAAACCTTACGTTAAGAGGGAACATTTTAATATTAAAATCGTTGATTATGTCAAAAAATAATTTATACAACACAAGTTCTTTCTTGTCCTAAAGAAAGAGTAAAGGAGCTCGATAAATTATTTTTTTTTATTTCCTATGGAAAAGACGACCCGCAAAGGTGAAACGGACCAATGTACTTTAGTTAGCACAATAGAGGAAGGTGGCCTAAATGTGTTAGATGTTGAAACAAAAGTGGTGTCGTTTAATTTATTTTGGCTTTTTAAATATTTGAGTGATGAGTTAAATCCTGGATGTAAATGTATGTTTGATTACTGGTTTCAGCAACTGGGTGGCATAAAAGTTATTATGAATTGTAAATACAACATTAAGAACAAATGTTTTTTTAAAAACAGGATATTTCTATTATAACTTGATATCAACGTTTTTCTTATTAAAAAGGTAAAACTATTCAAGAAACATTAAAGCAGATATACAGCATAAATTATTACAAAGAAATGATTTAGCTAAATAAAGACATGTTATACAAAGGGAAAATGTTATTTTATATGAAATGGATAAACTCTGATATTTTGTTCATGGGGGATTTAACCCTAAAAAGAATGGGGGGGGGGTGATTCAGCCCCCCCTCGACATTTTTTGCGATAAATCTGCCGCGCAAAATTCTTTGACCGCGTCGCTCGCTGACTTTTTTACTTTCAAGTCTCGCGCAACTTTTGAGACCACAGTTGTCACCCCCGGGTTCGCGGTTCCAAAATTACGCAACATTTCGTAAATGCATGCAGACCCAAAATTACTCAAAAACGTGAATTTGTGTAAAAATCCAATGCAAATAGTGTTCTTAGTCAAAATTCATAAATGTATCATTATTTTTCCTTTTACTGCTTAAAATCAATTAATTTTATCTTTTTTATGGTCAAAATAAAGTCCCCGACAATTTCCATTGAAAGAAACAATAAAAAACATAAAGTAAAAAAACACAGAAATACATAAGAAATTTAGAAAACAATGGAATACATAAGAAAATAAATGTGATTTTGATTTTTTTTTTAAATCAATTTGATCAGATGCCTATGTAGAGTATGTGAAACACAAATTAGCATTTCAGGGGCATTATTGTATTAATTAGAGCAAACTTATGATTTTACGCATAAATTAGCATAATTAATGAGACATGAGATTTTTGCAGAATTTGATGTTATAGTTTTGTAAATAATGCCATGGGTAACGCGTGTGCAAAATTTCGTCGCGATCGCGCGATCGACGGCCGAGATCATAAGGGGGGGGGGGGGCTGAATCAGCCCCCCCCCCCCCGTCTTCTTAGGCGTCGAAATAGCCCAGTCTATTTAGGGTTAATGGATGATAAGGGTTTTCTACCTATAGATAAGATTAGTGCAAAAATAGTAGTTAAGGATGGAAGGTGGTACAGTCAATATACTCGTATAAGACACGCTATCCATTTATCTTCCAACATGTCTTTTTTTTCTAGCACAAGTTTATTTCAAAAGAAGTATTCAGAATTTAGAGCCAATGTTAATGTATATAATGATATTAGATTGGTTGATAGTATTATTTCATTAAGTAAATTGACAATTAGGAAAATATATTATGAATTGATCAAAGTAAAAACCGAAGAATCTAGAGCTGAGGAATTTTATTTTGGAGTAATACGTTAGTATTTGACTACCACTTTGGATAGATGTCTGGTTATTTAAGTTAAAGTTTGTTAAGGACAACGTATTGGTCAACTTTAATTTTATATTCATGTATGATAATTTGGCAACACCAGTTAACCTTTTAAAATGGAAATTAAAAGAAATTTATCAATGTTTTGACTGTGATCAAAAAGATGATTGCAGTCATATGTTTTTCTCTTGTAACATAATGATAATATTTTGGAAAAAAGTTGAAGAAAATATACAGAAATATATTTTGCCAAATTTTCATTTCCAGCCATGTCATATACTATCAGGAATTTCTTTAAGATCAAAAGAAAAAAATGATAATGATATAATTTTGAATTATGCTTTATATGCTATTCATAAATGTTTTGCTGGAAAAGAATCTAAAAGGAAAATAACGATTTGAAGGCTGTTTAATATATTGTTGTACCTACATGTATGAAAATATCGTTTACAGATAGAAGAAAATGTGAAATCCAGAAAACCATGTATTTCCCTCCAGAAATGGAGGCAAATGTTAGCACGGTGAATATATTTTGTTTGATGAATAAAGAAGACCAGCAATGGTTATTTTACAAAAATAAATAAAAAAAATTGAGCGATACATTCGTGATAAATAAACGTATTCAATGTTTTTAATCAAAGTGCCAAGAAATCTACGTCATTTGCATAATGTGCAAATAAGCATCCGTGTATGGAAAAATGTCAAGATGTTGTCATTTTTCTCACATTGACTGCTTGAAAACATTTCATTGAATTTGAAACTTACATGCTGCTATCACTGAGGACTTTGAACGCATTTATGTTCTGCTTAGTGTCTGTAGTGTAATTTGCATATTATGCAAATATGTATCTAGCATGTGATAAATATTCAAGAAAATACAACAGAAACATCCCTCAAAAATTGCAAGTAGATTATTTGTTGAAATTGGAACACGGCAATGCCTAACAGGAAAAAAGTTACAGCAATTTGAAGAGTATAAACGTCGTTTCGTCGTATCCGTCGTATTACCATGATTACTGACTTTTATCTTCATGTTGATACTATTTTTATAATGTAACCTGCCTTCTAACTTCACTATTGCCACACTCGAGGAGCACATTTTGGATGATGAAGCTGGAAAATGGACCTTTGTACACATCTTGGTAATTATTTTTTGACACTTTTTCTACCTCGGTCCCATATACCGAATTATGTGTTGTGGATTGCTGCTTACTCTTGACTCTGCTCTGAGCCTGGCTGAGCTGAATTTGCAAGCCAATGCTAGTTTGCTTCGAGATTGTCTGAGTGTGTGCTCAACTGAAGACATTTTTTGCTTTTTTGCTTTTTCGCTCTTCAACTGCACTATTAGACTCTATTATTGGTATTAGTTACACATCACACAATGTCTACGAAGAAAATGGTAGCAGCTGTATTGAAAGAACTGTTAGAGAGTTCAGAGTTTTTGGATGCTTTAGCAGAAGCAGTTGATAACAAACTGAGTGAAATTGTAAATAGACTGGATACACAAGAAAATGATTTATCACAATTGAAAACATCAACGAAGAAGACTGACAAGCTTCTTTATGACTTACAGTCTCAAGTAAATGATTCTGTACAGAGTCTTACTTCTAGATGCGACAATTTTGATTCCAATCTTTTGGATCCCACCGTTGATGGAGACAACACAAGTAGAAAGGTTCAGTCACTCCAGGAATCGCTTGAATTAAAAAGCAACATGATCAACAAGCTACAGTCTACAGTAAATGATCTTGAACAATATTCACAGAGAACATGTCTTCGGATCTTAGGAGTTCCTCACCGCCCTAATGAAGACACTGATATTGTAGTTTGTGACATAGCTAAGAGAATTGGTGTTGACATCGCTACCTGTGACATTGACCGTAGCCATCGTGTCGGCAAGAAACCTGCAGATCCCAAGAGCCGCGGCATTATAGTCAAGATGACCTCATATCGCGCAAGACAGAAACTTCTAGGAAATCGAAGAAAGTTGAAAGTGGGATTACAATTCATGAAGATCTGACGGCTTGCAATCATGAACTTCTACTGGCAGCGAAGAAGCATGAAAAGGTCCAGTCTACATGGACCATGGATGGTCGTGTGTTCATAGTGAAGCATCCAACTCCAAGTAATAGGAATCCAATGAAGCAATTGATCAAATGCAAAGATGAACTTGGCAAACTGTAGACTGTTTATTAAACTGAATATATATAAACTGAACTTGAAAGCTCCTTGAGCCTGTGGTGTGTTTCATCCTACCTATTTGTAGTAAGTCTTCATTTATTTTGTTTTTTTTTTAAATAAAGAGTGAGTGTGGTGTGTATGGCTGTGTGTGTACTGTTCTTCCTCTTCCATTACTTCATTGTGTTCTAATTGTTTATCTGGGATTTTTCCATTCAATCATTACAATGATGACTGTGAATTTCTTTGGTCAGTGTATACTTTTTTCAATCTTAAAGAGAAATGCCAGTAGTTGCAGTAAACACTGATTTCATGAGAAAGTCTGTAAAACCAGGCTTAATTGTCAGTATATCAGTCAGGGAAACTCCCGCTTTTCCGAGATCGTTTGAAATGTCCCCTTTTCGGGATAGTTGCGTTCACCGAAGCGTGAATCACCGCTGAAAACCTTCGCCCTGTGTAGTCTTTCTCGGCTGTTTTCAGACCCTTATGTATGTGTGCGAACACTCGGTAAGAGCGGTGAAAATGTGTACGCGTGTATACAACCATAGAGCTGTTAGCTCCATGATACAACCGTGCATTCTTCTGGACATTGTTATCTTTAGAACATGTGCCTCTCTCTCCCCCTCTCTCTCTCTTTCTCTCTCTTATTTATTGTCAAGCATTCAATTTGATTTTCGTTCATCACTTACCCTTAATCCTGACGTTAAATGTACCGTAATTAGACCATATTTTTGGATCCACCGTCATATCCTTAATATCCAACTTTCATGTTAATTCCACCTCAGCATTCATCTTCAGCTTATGATCTGATGCACAATCCATAATCAATTCATTATAATATTATTTCCACTACTAGTGCCGGCGGAAGTCATGGAAATTATTAAGTCGATATGCAATTTCCGGGCAATTTCAAAACATGCCGAATACAGGTCTGTCCTACAACAATCATTGGCTGGTTGACGAAGCCAACGAAATGGAAAAAAGTATACTGTATTCACATTCAAAACATACATACTGCAAAGTATTGGGGCTAGCGGTCACCAAATAAAGTGCATTATAAAAGTCTGCCTGTCAGCTCGATCCATGTCCAAACTTCCCTCAAACGTCCAGCCCAGATGAGAATAATTATCATGATGTCATTATGATCATGACCATTCTCCATTCGACATGATCCATGCTAGCAGTGAACAGGTGTGAGATCAATGGTTTAGATTATGAACATTATCGAGAACTGCAAAACTACTGCATATCCATTTTCCATAGCACTAAACCGCCGGAGAGCTGGTTAGAGGTTATTACCATAGGAACGAATATATTTTCCGAGTCTTTCTTATCATATATTACGTAATACCGTACCCAAAATAACTTTCAGCATGATCATGGAATGTCCATGGTAGTACCATAGCTCTATGCACACTTTGTACACACACACACTGCACGTTCGGCTACAACATGTAGCGGAGTATCGCGGCACAAAGGCTGAACGCAGAGACTAACCTCCTCTTACGAGAACTTTTGCTTGCATTTTTTCAGCATAAATGTGTCTTCTTTGTTCAATAGCGTCTAAGCACCACGGTGGCGAATTCTATTTTTTGGAATATAGATGAGAAATTTAGTTTTCTTTAACATATTTGAAAATAAAAATCTGCCACCGTCATGACGAAAATCTCGCGTTTGAGGACTGTATACCCCGATTTTCCCTTATCATCAAATATCTTCTCCCAGTAATACAAATCCTATTGCCCTCAGGCATGAAATTTAAGTATAGAAACACCTGTTTCTTGACCTCGGTCCGAAGATAATTCACCCCAGCGTCTACGGTCACAGCAGGGGGCCACACACGATGGATTGCAATGTGTGTAGTTCCGGCGAGAGCATGGATGTATACACGCGTTGATAGAAAGTTTTTTCTTCCTTTCTTTCTTTCCTTCCTTCCTTCCTTCCTTCCTTCCTTCTTTCTTTCTTTCTCTCTCTCTCTCTCTCTCTTCCTTCCTTCCTTCCTTTCTTTCTTTCTTTCTTTCTTTCTTTCTCTCTCTCTCTTCCTTCCTTTCTTTCTTTCTTTCTTCCTTCCTTTCTTTCCTTCTTTCTCTCTGTCTGACTGTCTAATTCTTTTCTTTCTAGACTTATTTTCTTCATCCACCCCCTTTCTACACCTCTAAAGAACGTGCATTTGCCAATCATATCTGTAGTAAGGCCTATAAATGTCCTTTTCTCAAAGTTGAGGTGTAGGCCTATACATAGAACATTAAAATACAAAGACCAGCATTATGAATCTAAATGTTTGGATAGCATTTCAATGTTCTATTCATATCTATTCAGAACGTTTTCTAATTCACATGCGTTATTAGCAGGTGATCTTCTTTATCTTTATCTCCCATTATTGTTCTTATTTTGTAGGCCTATAGCCTGTGTATACGGTAAACCTCCCTCTGAAATACCTTTCTTGGTTTCATGTTTTCTTTCAGATTTGTTTCCACCCAGGCGCGCCGGAACACTTTCAGTTTTTTTTTTTTTTTTTTTTTTGGGGGGGGGCAAAATCCCGAAGGGGGCACAATATTTTTGAAAGCGTGAGATACGGAAGCGATCGAGCGGGAGAGGGTGTGGTTGAGGGTGTAAAAATTGAGTGTAAAAGTTGCGTTTCTAAGAGCATTCAAAAATAAATTTCTTGAGAATTAAACAGTCTTGGGGTTCTTTGCCTGAACTTGCTCCTGTTTCCTTCCTTCTGACACAGACTGGTGTTTCTTCATGATCAGGGTCGCAGTTCCAGCAAATTACGAGCCTTATTGCAAACTCTATCGCCGGTCTGCGCTGGGTGGTGTTTGCGTGGAAGTGCTGGGGCCGGCTCGGAGACCTGCCTCTCCAGTCTGACTCTGATTAAGAAACTCTTGAAGTTGAACTTCGTCTGCGATTACGATCTTTCCAACACTCCATCTTCCCAACTCATCAATCGCCTGAACTCGCTCTCCAACGATGAACATTTTGACTTACAAAAAAATTAGCACAACATACCTAAGTTAGACATTTAATGGTGGAAACTAAAACGACCCAAAACAAACGGTGGAATGGATGCAGCGCACATGGGCAGTTTACCGGAGAACCACGTATGGTGCAATAATACGTTTGCGATTAAAAAAATAGTTACAGGCATAGTTTGTATTTAAATTATGAATAAGACTTTGGGGTAAAAAAATAATGATTTCATATTTTTGTGCATATTAGCAGCATGATTATTATACTTTGTATGTTGGTATGCCATTACTTCTATTTTTCGAACGTTAAGACTGTATCATTGCGCGAGTGAACCCATTTTCTTGCTGGACGGACAGAAACTATGCATGCATCGCAGTCCTTGCATGCTAAGCATACCGTAATTTTTATTCGCTTACTTTCCTTATTTCAAGGTCGATTTTCTTCGTTCGAAATTGAAAATGGACTAGCATTGGATGTCTGAATGTAATATGCCTTTGAAAACGTGTTTAATATCGAATACAATAATTTCATTCCGAAGATCCTTCTACAGGCAGACAAGTCTTACGTAATAGCACAGCGTTGATTATCATTTCGTCCTTGGCTCAACGCTCATTTAGCTGGCCCGTGGTGGTGAAATCGAGACAAGGGGATTACCTGGCCAAGACGAGTTTATCGGGGTTGGAAAAGTTGTTTGAGATATTCCAAACACGAATCGGGGTATAAAACCGCAGTTTGCAGTGCGAAGTGAGGTCGAGAATCAAACGGGACATTTTCGTAATGTGGGCCCTTTTTTATATGAATTTTTTAGTGAGGGTATGTCAAAAAACCCCATTCACTTTGTACAGGAAAGCTATTCGGTGAGATCCTAAAAGATTACGTCATGCGACCACAAATTCCTGTTTATCGAGATTCTGTCGCTCTCGCAAAAGCGGGAGTTTCCTTGACTGTATATCGAGGATCTAGATCTGGTACAGTTATATAAACTGAACTTTGTGAAATCTTGAAATCTACGCTGAAAAATGTTCACACTGAAGATCACAAACACAGATAGGCACACGTGGGACAGTGTATTATTATTGCTGGAATAAAGACCCGACGGAAGTGACCGAATCCGCGCTTATTTTGCTTATTTCTCAGCAATTACACAATTTCTTCCAGAATCCTTTGGCACATATTTTTTATTCATAAAAACAGACACTTGGGTTGTCATTATATTAGATTCTGTAAAATGTCATTTTGAGATCGTTACCAATACTGGAATTTATCTTTAACAAAGGTATAGACATTGATAAGCTGTTGAAATTAGAAATTAATCCATTTGACATGAACTTACCATTTCAAAACTTTGATGTTGAAAATATATTATCTGATGAAGATTGTAATTCTTTATATGAAAACAATTGTAAATATACCTTCTGTGATGTTTTCAACAGTCAATATAAGTATACAAAAACAGATATTTCTATGTTGCATTTGAATGCCAGAAGCTTGCCCAAGAATTTTAATGAGATTCAAATACTTTTGTCATCTATTGACCACGAATTTAGTTTTATAGCAATATCTGAGTCGCTTTGCTTACGTTGATCCGAATTGGGCGGGATCGCGGGATCTGCGGTCACGTGACTATTCCCGCCAAGGTCGTTGGCGTTTGCGTGTAGTTGCGTTAAGGCACCCTCATTGGTATGAAGAATTTGAGGTTCAAGTACTTTTTCTGAAGCAGAATTCGATGTAGAATCCATTTTTTTCTTCGCTTTCTTGGTCACTTTCTGGTGATGATGAAGTCTTGGTGGGTGTCTAAGGTTGTAGGACCTGTTGCTCATCTCAGATCTATTTCATATCTTTAAAGTGGTACAATGTTCGGGAGCTCAAAAATACGCGTGTGTCACCTACGAGAGCATGTTGCCGAATGATATAAGGTCATCTTCAGGTCAAATAAAAAATGGTTGCCAGATGCCATCTTGAAAAATTGAATGTAAACCCCTTCCTCCAGAAGGATGAGTAATACCTTTGTTAAGGGTTTGGGGTGTGTAGAATCTCTTTCTGCCATCTATTTTGCAGTATAACGGCATCTTCTTTCAAAAGGAATCATTAATAATAACTTTATTCGTGAGTCACTTGGTATACTGATGCAGTTTCTGATGTAATTTTGCAATAAAGGATAATCTTCAGACCAAATTCAAGATAGCCGCCAAACGCCATCTTGGAAAATTATTTTCCGAGGCTTACAGTGTAAGGGCTTATATAAGGGGATTTCAGTAAGAATACTCATTTCTTTTATTAATTTTCAATTTTTAGTTCAAGGGAAATTCAGATCTGAGATGTTGTCAGACGTTCGACATTAACTGCTCACCTTAGAATGAATCCTCTTTAGGTTCGGGCTATGGTCATTTTTTTTTTTAATGTCCATCCATACTTTTGTATTGAACTGCTGAAGAGGCTTTAAAGTCTTATTTGAATTTGAAGTGGTTTCTCCATATTTTCCTAAATCAAAGCGTCCAATGATAGTTAGGCATCAGTTCGTCTCAAAAGACGATGGTGTAGCGCGCTAGGTGTTACATTTTCGAGAGTGGCAGTCTCTCAAGCAAATTTGTACAGATAAAGGAGGATGGCGCTGAGATAGGTTCAGAGGGAGATGCTGCCCTTGCCTTTAGAGGTTGATAGGTGATCCAAACTCCTTACATGCACAGAACAGGCGGCTGTATGACTAGGTCCTGTAGGCCTACTCCCGCTTCGTTATGAAAGGCAGGGGCGACGTTGTTGCCGTACAACATCTCACGAAGAAAAATATGAGAACTCCCGAAATAAGTCATAGCCAAAACCTTAAGCTTTCATACTAAGGTGAGCGGTTATGACGAAATCTTAAATCAAGCTCAAAAGCATTATTTGTTGTTCCCTCTGTCTTTACAAAGTCATATGTTGAGCGTGCTTTTACTCATGCCTCTGCTGTCCTCTGGAATGCTTTACCTTTTTCCATGCTTTACCTCCATTTCCATCTTAATTCAATTTCTATTGAAAAATAGTATACTTATTTGAAACCTCCAATGTGTTGCCCAAATCGTGTAAGCTTTTTTTCACAACATATGTATTATTATTTTTGTTTCTTTGCAATGGATACAAATACTTACTTTTATATATATGGTATACAATTTGTTTTTGTTTGATGGAAGTGAAATAAATAAGATTGAAATTGAAAATTGAAATTGAACCTAATTCAATGAGATATCAAAGTGATTTATGTACATTCAGGAGTCTGATCCCTCAAAACATATCTTTTCAATACATAAAATACCAACTTTGAACCAATGATCCAATCTAAATATCTTGATTACTTTATTCTTACCTTTCACTATTTCTTCTTTAAGCGCATAGGTACATGCTATGCTATGTGTGATGCGCTATACAAGAATTGAGCATTATTATTATTATTATTATTATTAAATATATCAACCGTCTGAGACCTGACTTAACCTCTAAAAATTGGGAAATTATAAAAATGAATCATTCTTACTTAAATACCCTTACATGAGCTCCTTCACATAATAGGAACCCTCTTTAGGACAGCGCGTACGCTTTTGAGGAGAGGATCTCTTCAAGGTTCAATAGTCTCGAATCCTATCTGAATAATCCTATATTGCAAAACTGTTAATAAAATGAAATTAAAATATCAAATAACTCACGAAAAGAGGTATTATTAATCATTCTTTGACAAAGGGTTCAGAAGTTAATTTTTCAAAATGGCTTCATCTGGCCGCCATCTTGTATTTGACCTTAAGATGAAATTATATTGCAAAATAGATAGCAGAAAGAGATTCTACAAACCCCAAACCCGTAAACAGAGGTATTACGTGTCATTCTGGGGCAAGGGGATCAACAGTCAATTTTTCAAGATGGCATCTGGCGGCCATTATGGATTTGACATGAAGATGACCTTATATTTCAATAATGATTATAGAAATTGATTTTACACACCCCTAAACCCCTGAAAAGAGTGATTACTCATCATTTTGTGGCAAGGGGTTCAAAAGATAAGTTTTTAGAGGACAAGTCCACCCCGAGAAAGAGTTGATTTGAAAAAAAGGAGAAAAATCCAAAATGCAAAACACTCAAAATTTCATCAAAATGGGATGTAAAATAAGAAAGTTATGATATTTTAACGTTTCGCTTAAATTTCACATAACAGTTATCATGGTCGGTATGCAAATTGGCAGACTGATGACGTAACCCAATCGCTATTTCTTTTGTATTTTATTGAATGAAATATGAAATATTCATTTTTTTTCCTCCTTGTCAAGGGAAGCAAACTTTTACTTCTCCCTGAGCATGAGGAATTACCATCATTTTAACAGTTTATGGTAAAGTTAAGTTGGTCCTTATTGTCAAATCTGTAAAAGAATGAAATATTGCATTATTCAAACAATAAAAAAATCAATCATATCAAAGAGTTGTGCATGTAACTGTTTTGTGAAAAATAAGCGAAACTTTAAAATGTCATAACTTTCTTATTTTACATCCGATTTCGATGAAATATTTATGTTTGTTTGATTTTTCTCTATCCATTCAAATCAACAATTTTCTGGGGTGGACTTGCCCTTTAAGATGGCATGTGGCGGCCATTTTGGATTTATGCAAAGTAGCGAAATTGCCCAAATAGCAACTTTTGGGCAACCAAGCTGAATTTGTTCTAGGGCCCCATAGCATACGGAGTCCAACGTTGCCAGAACTGGCATAATTATGCTTTCTGGCATAATTTCGACCCTTTCAGCATAATTCATTATGCCTGGCATAATTAGATTTTTTTAGCAAAGAATCTGGAATAATAATAGCATATTTAGCATAATTTTCATAGATTTTATCCTCACATGTTGTTTTTCATTTTTCACATTTCATTTCAAGATTGAAGGACTTTTTTTGCTTGTCAATTTTTTTTCTAGTACGAAATCCTTTATTTGTGATCGAAGACCTTTTTTGGGGGGTTGTCAATTTTTGGGCCGAAGGTATTGCTTCCCCCCCGTGGAAAATCCTAGGTACGTGTTGAGGATTCAAAACGGTTTGGCATAATTTTTTCCGCGACTTAGCATAATTTCGCTGCTCCTCTGGCATAATTGGATTTTTTCACTGGCCACGCTCTTTAGGACGCGAAGAACAAATATCCAGTATTTTTCCTTAAATACAAATCATATTAAGAGAAATATGCATGCTTGGTAATAGCAAAGTATTAATTTGAACAACAGTCAACGTGAGAAAAAAAAATTCTTGACAAATTCCATATATGGATACTTATTTGCATGATATGCAAATGAGGCAGATTTGCTAGTTTTTTTTAAATAAAAACATTGAACTTATTTATTCACCATGGAATTATGTTCAAATTACTTGTTTTTTACATTTAATTTATAATCTTTGGATTATTTTCGTTATTTTCAATTTAAAGGCTAATTTGCATAATTTTGCTCTTACCCTCATGCACACAACTGCACTTCTTTTTACTATAAATGATTTTCCCAACCGAGATTTCTTTTCTCCAATATTTTGTATTTCGTGACATCGTTTTGTCAAAATATGATTCATGATGTTTTTCATGTAGCCGCCTCTCCTGGCTGTTATTGCTTCAAGCACCTTTGTGCTTATAATAGCTGACCCCTGTATTTTACTTAACTCACTATATCACATGCTTATGTATGATTTAATTATTAGCATTTTCTGTATCATTTGCAATGTATCTCTTCAATTATAACGTTTAAATTGTATTCATTTATATGCTTGGTATTATGTGAAAATGTTAATTCATCATTGATTTATGAATAAAATGGAGAAACTCCTGCAAAATAAATAATAATATGCAAATTAATTTTCAGGCATCGGGATTAATTCTCATGCTTAGTGACAGTAGCACATAAATGTCAACATAAATGAAATGTTTTTAAGCAGTCTTTATGAAAAAAAATAACAATATCTTGACATTTCCATAATAAGGATGCTTATTTGCATAATATGCAAATGAGGTAGGTTTTTTGGCGCTTTTAAATAAAAATATTGAATAAAGGTATATATCATTGATATTCGCTCAAATTAAATTGTTTTGGACACTCAATTTGAAAACTTTGGACTATCCTTATTTTTCTAACTTTTTATGGCTAATTTGAGTAATACGCAAATTTCATAAATTTCCACTGCCTGGATTTTGGGGGACTTTTAATATTTTGTTAAGGGGACCTTCCTGGAAAGCATTGCAGTGGAATATCAAGTGTTGCAATTAGTGGTGGGTTACCCCCTATTACATTCACAAATGTAATAATCGCCCACAAATGTAATAACACGTTACCCACAAGTGTAAATCAAATGTAATAACGCCCACAAATGTAATAATATAATAATAATAATAGGCATTTATATAGCACCCACAAATGTAATAATGCACTTTACCCACAAATGTAATAATGACTTTACCACAAATGTAATAAATTTGAAGAGATTTTTGGCGAATCCGTTCTAAACTAAAATCCTATAATAATACGTTTATATAGCACAAAAGTACAAAGCCTTTTTTCCAGACACGGTTAATTCAAAAATTAAAATAAAAGTCAATTTTTTTTCCATACCAGGTTGTTTAAAAAATTATAATAGAAGTCCAAAGTCTTTTTTCCTGACCCGGTTATTTCAAAAATTATAATATAAGTCCAAAAATAAGATACGATAATGATATTCCAGTGGAATAAAAATGAAAATCGAGATTAGTCTTTTTTCCAGTCCCAGTTAATTAAAACTGGTGGAATTAATGTCTTTGTTGTTGTTTTAACTCATACGGCGCGTATTGTTAATATATGCGCCAAGAGTAAATTGAGAATCAAGCATAGTCTTTTCTCCAGACCCGGTAACTAAAAACTAAATTCCTAAAGTAATGCGTTCATACAACACAAAAGTGCAGCCTTTTTTTCCAGACCTGGTTAATTCAAAATTTATAATTTAAGTCCTAAATCTTTTTCCAGACCCGGTACCGTTGTTAAAAAAATTATAATATAAGTCCAAAGTCTTTTTTCCAGACCCGGTTATTTCAAAAATTATAATATAAGTCCAAATGAAGATATGATAATGATCGTTATTCCAAGGGAATAAAAATAAAAATCGAGCTTAGTCTTTTCTCCAGACCCAGTTAATTAAAACTGGTGGATAAATGTCTTTGTTGTTGTTTTAACTTATATGACGCGTTATGTGAATATATACGCTAATATTACATAGGTTGTGTAGATTCGAATCAGTGATAGGTCAATACGCCATCACGTGACCATAGCTGCGAGGATCGCATTTTATCGCATTTTTATCGCATATTCACTAAGGTGACGTCACTCGCTGCATACAATTTTCGTAACAAGGTACGCGTCGATTGCATGAAGAACGCGCTTGATGTATTTAAAAAGAAAAATCTATTATGACGTAGATGGATCAGAGCTGTAGCAAGAATTTCGGGTTTGAGCCAGATGATGAATGCAATTTCTGATGGCGAATCCACATAGACTATATAATATAACAGATATTGCCTGATCTATCGTTTTAATAAATAACATTTCAACTCCCCTCCGAAGCTATATTTTTCCCTCGGGATGATATTTTCCCTTAGCGCTGCGCGCTTCGGGCAAAATAAAATCTCTTGAGAAAAATATAACTCCGTCGGGGAGAGGAAATGGTATATTCAAACTCTAGGTAGGCAATATCTGTATAAGATTAAATTGAGAATCAAGCGTAGTCTTTTCTCGAGACCTGGTTGCTTAAAACTAAAACCAATTACCCACAAATGTGAAACGACTTTACCCACAAATGTTATAAATTTGAAGGGATTTTTGGCGAATCTGTTCTAAACTAAACCCCTATATTAATGCGTTCATATAGCGCAAAGTCACAGTCTTTTTCCCAGACCCGGTTTTATAAAACATTTAAACAATCTTCCAAATAAAGATCCCTAAATTAATTCTTCATATTGTTGAATAAATAATAAAGAACAATATTAACAAGGACCCTAGCCAGGTCCAGATTTAAAAAAATGTACTCAGAAAAGTGCTTTAGGCATTTTGTATTAATGCTGATTTATCAATAAAGGTAATTCATGGGTGCTGAACCCAAACATGCTGTTTGCCAAACTTGATTCCGACGTTTTCATCCTCAAATCGGCAATAACCAAAATGGCGGCATTTTTAATGCAGTTTCCCATATTAAATAATTTTTATGGGTGAATTATATTTAAAAAATTGGGATCCATGCGGTATTTTTTTATACCTAGGGTTGCAAAAATAATGTGTCCGATTGATTCGTCAGCCATCTTTAATTCCAAGATGGCTGCCATGATTCATAATTTCTTAATTTTTTTCAAATTTGTGTGAATAATATGTCTCCCTTATAATGAAACAAGTTGCAGCAATAAATATCTAATGCATTAAATCGGTTGTCAATCCAATTTTTCTAGTTCTTGGAGGAAAAAATTGAATAAACCTAATTTCATTTGATAAAATACAAAAGAACAAGTGGAGACGTGACATCATCAGCCCACGTTACGAAAATTCATGACGACTGCTTTTACAAAGTATTACTAACATAAAGATTCACTAACTTTGCTATTTGTTGTCAGATTTTGACGAAATTTCGGCATTGTTCTTAGTGAATTCTACTCTATTTATTAAGCTATAAGTACTTTCAGCCTGGACCACCCCTTTAAAAAATAGTTGCTATTTCTTATAAATCTGGCTGCACATTTCATATACTATCTACCTACAATGTAAGAACATTGTTTGTGCCTTTCTCATGATCTCAAGGGTCATATGATATAGGTGAAGACAGATTAAAGGGAACCACTGTTGTCCATTTTGTCAAAAATTGAAGAACGCTCCAAAAATTACATTCGAATTGGCCACCATTGTTACAAAAATGACAATACTTCATATCCCATCTAGTGCCACTATTTTGGTGTCTCTGTTTCTAAGACTCATGAAAATATGCTTTACAAGAATTAGTGACATAAGAAGGTGGTGGTGCAACAATAAGTAAACATCCAAAAACAATCTTTAGAAAATAAGGTACACTTTAACCTAAGAATTTCCATAATTCACTGATTTCAAAACACGTCATTTTCTTCATGGTTTCATGATTAGGGGACAGCAGTCATTTTCAAGCAATTTTAGATGTCGGTTTGGACTTTTTACGACGAAAAGGAAACTGACCATGTTTATTATTTGTTCCTATTTATTATTTCAGCCTTTAAACCGTTATACATGTAGCGTAGATTTTGTTCACCTAATTATGACTATGTTTAGCTGATGGAAGTGTTTTAAGACTCACTTTGAAAGCCAACTTTAAATAATAGGCAAAATGGACCGCTTCATACCATTGTAACTAATCCAAAAGTATTATTCAACCCTTGAAACCATAGTGTAGACACCAACATCATATTTCCCAAATGGATTTTAAATAGATTATGTCAATTTTTGAGTATCAGCAACCATGTATTACTTGACCATTTAAACCAAGGGTTAGACAACATAATCATATACCCCAGGTGGATATTAAACAAAATATGACAGTTTTTAGGTAACAATAGCCATTTTAGACTCCAATTTTGGACGCCTTTTTGGATTCTTGGACATGCTGGACCTCTGACTGTCCTCGTAACCTATCCTTATTTATTACTTGACCCTTTAAACCATGGGTTAAACACCAAAATCATATACCCGGGCTGATACTAAACAAACTATGTCAGTTTTTCGGTGAGAACGGCCTATATAGACTCCATTTTTGGAAGCCATTATGGATTTTTGGACATAATGGAACCACTAACTGTCCTTTCAACTTGTCCCAATCTAATACTTGACCATTTAAACCATGCGTTATACTAAAAAAAATCACATTCTCTAGGCGGTTATTAAACAAACTGTGTCGGTTTGTAATTAACGACAGACATTTAAACTCCATTTTTGCAAACCATCCTGTATTTTTGGACATGGAGGACCATAGACTGTCTTTTTTACTTGTCCCAACGTATTTCTTTACCCATTAAACCATGGGTTGGACACCAACATCATATGCCCAAGGCAGGTATTAAACTATGTCGGGTTTGGGGATTTTTAGATAACAACAGCTATTTAAGACTCCAATTTTGCGAGCCATCTTGGACCTTTGGACATGGTGGACTGTTGACTGTCCTTGTAACTTGTCCCGGTTTACTTCTTGACCCTTGAAATCACCAATGAATACAACCCAAATAAAAGACACTAAAATACGTAAAAGATGAATTATGTATTTTTTGGCCATGGCAGCCATTTTTACGCAATCTTGGATTTTTAGGTACCCTGTAGTGCTTATGTTCACTCTTTCCATTTTCACCCTCCACCATTGAATACATGTATGCACCGAAAAGGGGTGTCTAGGGAAGATAAAGTGCCAGTTATTTTTATTTTCAGTTAACAACGGCAATCTTGGACGCCATCTTGAAAATAACCACGTTTCCGGATACGGATTTTGGTGGATTTTTAGTATGTTATTATTTAGATCAAATAGTACAAAAAACCGTTGACAAACTTTTTTGCGACAAGTTTTTGGGGTCAGAATAGAGTAAATATGGGTGTAGAATGGCGGCCATTTTGTATTTGCCAATTTGAGGATTTTTAACATCAAAATCAAGATTGGCAAACAGCAAATTTGGACTCAGCGCCCTCAAATTTTGTTAAAGCACTTCTCAATTCAGCATTAACACGATTTGCCTAAGGCAGTCTACTTTTCTCAATTCTGGACCTGACTACCCACGATCTCATTGATGTTGAATAACTTGAAAATAAAGCTTATATTTTCTTCAAGACCTAGTTATTCTAAAGTAACAAATCATGAAAAAGATGTATAATAATAATAAAACAAAGGCCCCACAATCTTGTTGATGTTGAATAACATGGAAATATAGCGTAGTCTTTCCTCCAGACCGACTTCTTTCAAAATTACAAATCATTTTTTTAAAGAGTCAACAAGTAACAAAGAACCCCACTATCTTATTAATGTTAAAGGGGAAGTTCACCCTGACAAAAAAATTATTGTAAAAATAGCAGAAAAAATAATAAAAAATATTTACGAAGGTTTGAGAAAAAAAATCATCAAATAATTAAAAAGTTATTAGAATTTCAATTATTTGATTTGTGACGTCATATGCGAGCAGCATTCCTACATAGCAAATGGTAAAAAATCAATAAAATGTCATTTTCTCAGAAAATTGAAAATGGTTTTTACTGTACCTTTTGTATATCAATAGACAAATCACTTCACATCCGATCATGAATAGAAAACAAAATTAAGTAATCAGCAACCATATAAAATTTGAAATTCATGCATTTAATATTACATAACACATGGGGCAGCTGCTCGTTTATGACGTCACAAATCAAAAACTTTGAACTCTAATAACTTTCTTATTCTTTAACAGATTTTCCTCAAACCTTCACCAATATTTTTTACTATTTTTTCTGCTATTTTTACAACAAAGTTTTTTTCAGGGTGAACTTCCCCTTTAAATAACATGGAAAATTGCGTAGTCTTCCTTCCAGACCCAAATCTTTCAAATAACAAATGATGAATAATAATAAATTACTGATAATAAAAAGAACAAAGACCCACGATCCTATTTATGTTGAATAAAATGGAATTATGGCGAAGTCTTTCCTCCAGACCCTGAGATAAAAATCATTAGAAACACAAGAACAACAAGAAAACAAAGACCCTGCAAATTTATCAATATTGAATAGCATAAAAATATGGTCTAATCTTTGCTCCAGAACCAGTTATTTCAAAATAGGAAATCATAACAAACAATAAAAGCAAACAAACAATATTAGCAAAGATTTACAATATCATTGATGTAGAATAACGTTGTTCTTATGTTGGGTTTTAAGGCGCGTATCATTTATATATGAATATTTACGCCTATGGTTAATTTGTCATTTTGTGGTATGCGTTATCACAGGGTTTTTATAGTTTGGAAGATGCTGGGGTCTAAGTTTTAAGATTAATGTTTCGCTTAATTTGTATTTTAAGAGAACCTGGTGTGGGGTAATGACAACACTCTAAACAGAAGCGATTTAACTGGGTTTAATTTTGAAGATTGGTCTTAGCTTTGATTTTTTCAATATTTGTTCATATTTGTAATGACCGGGTCTAGACGAAAGAATAACCATACTCGTGTTATTCCTCAGGAATAAGAATATGGCTTAGTCTTATGTTTTTTTGTTTTTTTTTTAATGATTGGGTCTGCAATAAAGACAACGCTCTAAACGTGCTTTTCTACATGGTCGTAATTTGGAGGATTGTTTGTTCTTAGATTCGTTGTTGGGGGTTGGGTTTTATTGTTTTTGTCTCACCTGCGAAGCAGAGTGAGACTATAGGCGCCGCTTTTCCGACGGCGGCGGCGGCGGCGTCAACATCAAATCTTAACCTGAGGTTTTTTTTTAAATGACGTCATAACTTAAAAAGTTTATGGACCTAGTTAATAAATCTTGATCATAAGGTTAATCAAGTATTACTGAACATCCTATTAGAGTTTCATGTCACATGAACAAGGTCAAAGGTCATTTAGGGTCAATGAACTTAGACCATGTTGGAGGAATCAACATCGAAGTCTTAACCTGAGGTTAAGTTTTTGAAATGTCATCATAACTTAGAAAATATATGGACCTAGTTCATGAAACTTGGACATAAGGTTAATCAAGTATCACTAAACATCCTACATAAGTTTCACGTCACATGACCAAGGTCAAAGGTCATTTAGGGTCAATGAACTTTGGCCGAATTGGGAATATCTGTTGAATTCCCATCATAACTTTAAAAGTGTATGGATCTGATTCATTAAACTTGGACACAATAGTAATCAAGCATCACTGAAAATTTTGTGCAAGTTTCAGGTCTCATGATTAAGGTCAAAGGTCATTTAGGGTCAATGAACTTTGGCCGAATCGGGGTTATCTGTTGAATTACCATCATAACTTTGAAAGTTTATTGGTCTAGTTCATTAAACTTGGACATTAGAGTAATCAAGTATCACTCAACATCCTGTGCGCATTTCAGGTCACATGACCAAGGTCAAAAGTCAATGAACTTTGGCCGTAATGGGGGTATCCGTTGAATTACAATCATAACTTTTTAAAGTTTATGGATCTGACTCATCAAACCTGGACATAAGAGTAATGAAATATCATTGAACATCCTGTGCGAGTTTTAGGTCACATGTTCAAAAGGAAAGGTCATGTAAGGTCAATGAATTTTTGCCATGTTGGTGGTATTTGTTGAATTACCATCAGTGTATTGGTCTAGTTCATAAAACTTGGACATAAGAGTAACAGGGTATCACTGAACATCTTGTGCGAGTTGTAGTAGCTTTCAAAGTCAGCACTGCTGCAATATTGAATCGCGTGATGCAGGTGAGACCGCCAGAGGCATTCCACTTGTTAGATTTTTAGTAACCGGGTCTGGAGAAAAGACTACGATTGATTCTCAAGTTACTCTTAGCACATATATTCACAATACGCGCCATTCTTTCAGTTTTAATTAACTGGGTCTGGAGAAAAGACTAAGCTCGATTCTCATTTTTATTCCACTGGAATATCATAATCGTATCTTAGTTTGGACTTATATTAAGATGTTTAAACAACCAGGTCTGGAAAAAAGACTGCACTTTTGTGCTATATGAACGCATTACTTTAGGAATTTAGTTTTTAGTTACCGGGTCTGGAGAAAAGACTATGCTTGATTCTCAATTAACTCTTAGCGCATATATTCACAATACGCGCCGTATAAGTTAAAACAACAACAAAGACATTAATTCCACCAGTTTTAATTAACTGGGTCTGGAGAAAAGACTAAGCTCGATTCTCATTCTTATTCCATTATTATATATAATATTTATAACAGCGAAAAGAGTCAAATTTGACTGGTTGCCAAATTAAAAATAAGAACCCCCCCCCCCTTATTCCACTGGAATAACATTATCGTATCTTAGTTTGGACTTACATTATAATTTTTGAAATAACCGGGTCTCGAAAACAAACTTTGGAGTTCGCTTGTTTGTTTGTTTGTATTTATTTCCATATAAAAAGATAAAATATATACATGATCTATTTAACATAACATACAGATGGAGGATGGCCCATTTCAGCGGTATCAATAAGATACCACTGTTCTTCCATGGGGTCCTTAAAACATAAATACATGCATATAAAACAAATATACAAAATATACACAAAACTTAATCGAATGCATGAAAAGAATGAAAAATCACTACCCACCCCCCCAAAAAAAAAAGAAAATGCAACAACAGGCAAATCATTATGGAAAACCGAGATACAATTGAATATTTGATTTAAATGACTGTATCGTTGAACTAGACGATAAATGAATTGGTAATTTGTTATAAAGTGTAGCCCCCCTATACAAAAATGTCCGTTTACAGCTGTTTGACTTTGGTTTTGGGAGACTGATGTGATTTTCTGTACGGAGAGAGTAAGGGTATGATTTACGAGAAAATTGTGTTTTCATATAATCAGGTGCGAAATTATTCAAAATTTTAAACATCATTACGTACATATGTTCCTTTTGCCGGGTATTCAAAGTCTTCCATTTCAAGATGTCATGGATGTATGAGGATAAAGTATGCAAATATGGATCGATTTTTAGAATAATTCTTCCTGCACGATTTTGTAGTTTTTGCAATAAATCCAAATATTTTTTAGATGCAGATTGCCAAACAATATCAGCATAATCAAAGTGTGGAAGGATAACCGAAGAATATATTAAATTTAAACTAGATTCATTAACAAATCGCCTAAGTCTGCCAAGGAAACCAATCATTTTACAAATTTTTGAACACATGTGATCAAAATGAACATTCCATTTAAGTTCCCTATCAATAAAAACTCCAAGATATTTAACACTTTCTACCATTTGAATATCTGTTTCGCGAATGCGTAAGTGAAGATTTTTGTGTCTTGCCAACATATGCCGAGTACCTAAAAACATACTTACGGTTTTATTACAATTAAGTTTTAATCGATTTTTGCTCATCCAATTTGCAACATTTTTCAGTTCATTGTTAAGTGTTCTTTCAACTACAAGTGGATTTTTATCCGAGAAATATAAAACAGAGTCATCGGCATATAAATGAAAAGAACATTTATGAAGAGAGCATGACAAATCATTTATGAATATAACAAAGAGAAGCGGACCCAATATAGACCCCTGGGGTACACCATTTGAAATTACATATTCATAAGAATAGAGATTATTCAAACAAGTTTTAATTTTACGATCGGAAAGATAGCTTAAGAACCAATCGAGTGATTTACCAGTAACTCCAAGAACAGATAGTTTAGATAAAAGTATTTGGTGATCGACTAGGTCAAAGGCTTTTTGTAAATCTAAAAAGACGGCTCCCGTATAATCCCCATTATCCATGGCAAGAAGCCATTCATCAGTAACCTTTGATAGGGCTGTCGTAGTTGAGTGTTTAGGTCTAAATCCTGATTGTTCAGAAATGAGGATTTGGTTTTTATTCAGATAATGCAATAGCTGTTTTTGAATGACCCTTTCAAGTAACTTAGAAACACATGGAAGTAATGAAATTGGTCTGAAATTATCAGGATTCGATTTGTCCCCCTTTTTGTGTAAAGGTATTATCTTGGCAACTTTCCATTTACCTGGTACTTTTCCGTCTACAATAGATCTATTTATTAAATAGGTTATTGAGGGGACTAATTCATTTGCACAAGTCTTTAGAATAAATGTAGATATACCATCAACCCCAACAGATTTTTTGTTTTTAAGTGCATTGATTTCTTTTAAAATATCACTTTCTTGTATCTTGTTTAATATCACTTTCTTGTATCTTGTTTAAAGTAAATATATCATCAATATCAAGTACTTGAGGAAAATATGTTAAACCTTGCGTTTCATCAGTAGATACGTTGTTAGCAACACTTGCAAAATGTAGATTGAATTTATTAGCAGTTTCAAAAGCGTCACCAGTGCATGAATGGTTAGCAGATGATACATTACGATTTGACATAAATGATTTTAGTACTTTCCAAGACTCATTTCTAGTTTGATTTTGACATAATTTTTCATAATAATATTTCTTTTTTTCTTTTTTAATTTCATAGGTGACTTTATTTCTTAAGCGCCTATACTCTACCCAAAACCTTCCCTCTTGTTTTGATTTAGCTTTACATTTCATTCGATCTCTCTGTTTCATTAAGTTGAAGAGATGTTCATTTAACCAAGGAGAGTGTTTACTCTTTATACGTTTAGTCTTAAATGGCATATGTTTATCATCATATTTCAATATCTGAAACAACCGGGTCAGGAGAAAAGACATTGGACTTACATTATAAGTTTTGAAACAACCGGGTCTGGAAAAAATACATTGAACTTATATTATAAGTTTTGAAATAATCGGGTCTGGAAAAAAGACTTTGGACTTATATTGTAATTTTTTAAACAACCCGGTCTGGAAAAAAGACATTAGACTTATATTATAATTTTTGAAACAACCGGGTCTGGAAAAAAATGACTTACATTATAATGTTTGAATTAACTGTGTCTGGAAAAAAATATGAACGCATTACTATAGTTTAGGATTTTAGTTCAGAACGGATTCGCCGAAAATCCCTTCAAATTTATTACATTTGTGGGCGATCAATAATTATTTCCTTTGTAGGTAGAGAGCATTATTACTTTTGTGGGTGAAATTATTTTGTGGGTAAAGTGTTATTACATTTGTTGATAAAGTGTTATTACGTTTGTGGGCGTTATTTCATTTTTTGGTGCAACTAAGCCCCCCCCCCCCCTCCCCCTATTCTTGCTAGATTGAATGGACTATAAGGCTCAAACCCATTAAAGGGGAATCCAGCCTTGGCCATAGAATGTTGTGTCGGGAAGTAGAAAACTGAATTAAACAGAATGGTGAAAGTTTGAAAGAAATCGAACAAGCCATAAGAAAGTTATAGCTGCTTTAAAATTGAGATCACTAATACCATGTAGATATCAAATTGGCAACTGGGTAAGTAAATTATTACAAGGGGCATGGACAACTTTTTCATAGGCCATGTACTTTATTATCAGGGATTTGTGTTTTTCCCTTAGTACCCATTCCCCTGGGGCAGTAATCTAAATATAACCCAGGTAGTATATTGTTTAATGTCCTCAGGAAAGAAAAATAAAACCTTTAGGGAAAATGACATTTCAGCCATAATATGTATTGAAGTACATGGAAGAGTAGTCGTTGCCTTACATCACTATGACATCACATAAGCGGGCAATTTGAAGTCTCCATAGGTATAGTGATTACCAATATTTACAACTTTTAAAAAAATTATAACTTTCTTGCTATTTGTCCAATATTGTTCAAACTTTCACCTATTGTTACGATACTGCAACAAATAACAAGTAAATTGATTTTTAATTTCCTCTTTTTTTATTACAGGAAATAATTATACATAAATAAAACAAATAATGATCTTACATAAATCTCTTGAAGTGTCCGATGTAAAATCCCGAAGTGATGATACTATATCCAAGTAATAATCCAAATGATAAAATCCTAGTTGACTGGCGATGATGAAACTGATGTTGAAGTCCGATGAATAATAAAAGTCACTGTAACGAGTTGAAATGTCCGTGAAGACGATGTTGATGATGATTAACAGTCAATTTCAGCAATCCATGGGTTGAAGCGTGTTCATTGAACAGGTTGATGATGTTGATGATCTCGATGAGAACTGATAATTTCTCTCTCAAAATAACTGCAAACAGTTCATTGATGCATAAACTGCTCTGATCTGATCTGGTGAAGTGATCTCATATGATGTGATGTGATCTCCTGCTCTCATATGATGTGATGATCAAAGTGATCTAATATGATATGATGATGATCTTGAAGAATCCGCCAGCTTTATATAGTTTGCAGCTATTCTTCTAGAACTCACTATTAAGGAAGGTTCTAGCATTTTCTTTAAAAAAACTCTCCTTTCAGGAGCAGTCAAAATCCAGAACACTCTTGAATGACCTCATTGAAATCAAGAGTGTCAATAACATAGCTAAGCCTATTGTTCCTAATCTCTATTCAGAAATAACAATAAAACTCCTTGGCCTTTAAATAGGCAAGGCCTGCATAATAAAAAGACATTCCTGAATGTTCTTTACAATTCTTGGCTATCCTTAAAGGGAAATAACTAATAGATGAATGTAATTGCTTTTAAAATTCTTTTACAATTATTCTTATATATAACACCTCCCCCACCGGGGAAAAGAAAGCTTTACCGTAGTAAAGGTTTCTTTAAGATTTATTTTTTCTTTTAACTGTTCAAAGTCATCTTGATAAATCATTTACATTTATCGTGTACAAAAATATAGTACTTAACGAACATGTTAAAATAAATGAACATCAAAAATGTTTTCTTCAAATGACACACTTGGTCAAAATCATGAATAATTTCACTTTTTATACTCTTGATAGAGCATCAGCAATTACATTATTCTTTCCCTTTATGTGTACAATTTTCAAAGGGAATGGTTGGAGCATTAGGCTCCATCTATACAGTCTTTGATTCTTTGTTTTGAATTTCTCCAAAAACACAAGAGGATTGTGATCTGTATAGACTGTAATCTCTCCATTGGTTAGATACACCTCAAACTGCTGAAGGGCTAGTACGAGACTCAGGGCCTCTTTTTCAATAGTTGAGTACTTCTTCTGAAATCTATTGAGTTTCTTAGAGAAGTAGCACACTGGTTTTTCGATGCCTTTTTCATCTTCTTGGAGCAATACTGCTCCTACTCCAACATCACAAGCATCAATTGCTACTTTGAATGGCTTTGTGAAACTTGGAGCTGCCAAAATAGGCTCATTCACCAAAATGGCCTTTAATTTCTCAAATGATCTTTGACATTCGTCAGACCAAACATACTTCACTTTTGCCTTCAGCAGGTTTGTCAGAGGACTAACCACTGTACTGAAATTTGGAACAAATTTCCTGTAGAAGCCACTCATACCTAAGAATCTGAGCAATTCTTTCTTAGTTGTGGGAATTGGGAAGTCTAAGATAGCTTGTATCTTGGCTTCTCTTGGTAGCACTTGCCCTTGACCAACCACATGACCAAGATATGTGACCTTTGCCTTGGCAAATTCACTCTTCATCAGATTCACTACTAGATTGGCTTTGTCCAGCCTGTCAAACAGTGCTCGCAAATGATTCAGATGATCATTCCAAGTATCACTGTATACTAGGATGTCGTCTATGTATACGACACAATTGTCAAGTCCGGCAATCACTTGATTTGTCAACCTTTGGAAGGTTGCTGGTGCATTTTTCATTCCAAAAGGCATGACTTTGCATTGAAACAAGCCTTCAGGTGTAACAAAGGCTGATATCTCTTTGGCTCGGTCAGTCAATGGCACTTGCCAATATCCTTTAAGCAAGTCTATCTTTGTGATATAGGCAGAATTTCCAACCCTATCAATACAATCTTCTAACCTAGGAATTGGATACGAGTCAGTCTTAGTTACTGCATTTACCTTTCGGTAATCAATGCAAAATCTCTGAGAGCCATCTGGCTTTGGAACCATTACAATAGGAGAACTCCAACTACTCTGACTCGGTTCGATTATGTCATTATCTAACATAAACTGTATTTCCTTATTAACCATTTCCAACTTGCTTGGATTGAGCCTATAAGGATTCTGTTTGATAGGTCTTACATCACCTACGTCTACATCATGTACAGTTAAAGGTGTACGACCTGGTTTGTCTTTACATACATTCTCATATTCTCTTAACAGGCCAGATATATCATTTCTTTGATCTTCAGGCAGGTGTTTTAATGCCTCATCCATGTTTCCTAACATCTCTGAGTTAGACAACTTTACACCACATGGTTCGTTCTTGGATACATCTGTATAAGACAATTCATTATCTGTCTTTCCATAACATTCTTCTTCATGTACATTTACATGTTTTTCTTCTTCTTTGACCTGTGTTGTACCTATTGGCTGACTAGCCTCTCGCTCAAAGTATTCTTTTAACATGTTTACATGACAAACTCTTTGAGACTTTCTTCGATCAGGGGTACTGATCACATAGTTGACATCATTCAATTTCTTTTTGACTATGTAGGGACCACTAAACCTAGCTTTCAAGGGCTCACCTTGCAAAGGCAACAACACTAACACTTTGTCTCCAGGCTTGAAACTTCGCTCTTTTGCATTTTTGTCAGCGTGAGCTTTCATTTTTCCCTGCGACTCTTTCAAGTGTTCCTTAGCCACATCACAAGCTTTTGAGAGCCTTTCTCTAAACTTTGACACATAGTCTAGAAGGTTTACATCATCATTCTGAACCATAAACCTCTCTTTGATAAGCTTTAGGGGACCCCTAACCTCATGACCATAGACCAATTCAAATGGACTGAAACCTGTGGACTCATTCGGGGAATCCCTAGTTGCAAACAGTAGGAATGAGATCCCTTTATCCCAGTCATCGGGATAGTCTTCACAATAAGCCCCAATCATGGTCTTAAAAGTCTGATGATAGCGTTCTAACGCTCCTTGGGACTGTGGGTGATAAGCAGAGGACTTGATCTGCTTTATTCCCAACTCCTTCATAACTTGCTGAAATATTCCTGACATGAAATTTGACTCTTGATCAGATTGAATTTCCTTCGGCAGACCGTACCTAGTGAAAAACTGCACTAACGCCTGCAGCACTGTCTTTGCAGTGATACTCCTCAAAGGTATCGCCTCTGGAAACCGTGTAGACAAGTCCATAATCGTCAGGAGAAATCTGTGACCCGACCTCGTTCTGGGTAAGGGTCCGACACAATCAACAAGAACCCTAGTAAAAGGTTCATCAAATGCAGGAATGGGTATCAATGGAGCAGGCTTGATAGAAGGCTGTGCCTTACCAATAATCTGACATGTGTGACATGTCTTACAGAAATGCACAACATCTTTGTGCATCTTAGGCCAATAGAAATGCCTCATAATTCTATCTTTTGTCTTCCGAATACCGACATGACCTGCCATAGGTAACTCATGAGCCATTTTCAGAATATCTGTGCGGTAACAAGGAGGAACTACAACCTGGTGAATTATACACCAATCTTCATCAGCTGGTCTCCGGGTGTCACGTGGGAAGTGACTTTTTTTTTTATTATTTAACTACTGCTGCTCGACACCAAAATAATGAACACGTAAAAACTGAGGTTTACAGCTAGGAAAGATTTAATCAAAGCTCTTAAATCATTCTGTGGTTTCCTTTGATTTCTTTTACAATGAGTTACATGAAAATATACATGGATATGGATTATGGATAACAAAATATAACTTAACTTAAACGGTAATATCGTTGATGTGAGCCCCCATCATCATATCTGGTCTGACACGCCCCACTTGGCCCTGGTGGTCGGTCCAGTTCCTGGCCTCCGCAGGTTGCGATGTCTCTTCTCCACTCGGCCTCGGCCTCCGCAGACTGTGTTACCCCTCGATGAGTATAGCCCCCAGATAAGATAGATGTGGCTTCAACGAATTAGTGGACGAGATCGAGCCCCCAATGATGACATGAATTTTGACCAGTCATGTCGGTGGAGAACCGGCGGCAGCTGGGGTCGTTATCTCGTCACCGACGTAGTCCCTCAGTTATAACTTAGACTGCCTATACGAACATCTGTAGTCTATTCTGGCTTAGGTGGTTCTCCCTGAATTACTAAAATTGACCTCCTAATATACACTACCGTTACTAGGAATAACTGTACAATTTCTAAAGAGTAATCCAAGGAATTTCAATAGCAGATGAGTGCATAAAGCAACACATTCTTAAAAAGACTTCCTGTGCATTCTATACATTCAATGCTAGAGCACTTTTTGCTATGTATGACACCTGTATGAAAATTCTTACATAGCATAAAATATGACATCAACCTGGTACAAGGGGGGGGGGGCATCAAGCGTTTCCAATGCTTGCTTTTAAAACATTCAAAACAGTAAATATTTTAAACACATGTTTGAACTCTTCAAATGTATAATTAAATTTCTTTCCTGACAATATCCCCCACCTTAAGATAAAATTAAGGGAACCTGAATTATATCCATTAAAAGAAATTTAAAACAGAGTCTTCTTTAATAAGGTCAAATCTCTATCATTTTCCATGAAAACGTTAATATATCATAAAACGAATATTTCATTAACTATATACAGTGGTATATGTATAAATGCAAAGACATTTACAAGAGCTCATTTTCAATTAGCCATCTCAGTTTAAACAATATATATATATTTTTTTAGATAACAATGTAACCTTTACTGTCTATATCAATGTGTTTTGCAAACTGCTTTGAATTCTACAATATAAGAAAGTCTTGTAAAAGACCAATAAGAATTATCGAATTCAGCAAACTTCTTGAATGCACTTTTTTAAATACAGTGCTATAAAACTGCATTGATATTAATCAAAAATCATTAAACTGTCCTAAAGTTGTATTTTCTTAACAAAGTAAAGGTATTTGTATCATTGTTATGGTTAAAAATTCCACTTTACGAATACGGCGATATACCTTCCAAACTGCTTCAAAAATGAAGTCTTTTTACGATTTTACACATTGCTTTGCTAATTGAAAATCAATTATCTTATCAGAAATTACTGAGAAATCACTTCTTTTTCTTTTTGATTGAAGATTGAAGATTGAAGATTGAAGATTGAAAATTCAAAATGACACTTAATATATGAAAACAAGATGTCTTAATACTGAGAGAAAATACCTTTGATACTGGTGTATGTATAATACGAAATGCAAGATAAGTTTTATATTTTTCAAATCCTGGTTCAATATAATGATTTATTTTGAAATACATCATTGATTGAAAATTTCATGTTAGTTCTGATTGGTTCAGTTAAATGCAGTGTATAATTTCGAAAAGTGTCAATTCAAATTTCAACTCTATATTCAACATTATTTCAAAATCGACAATGAATAAGATTTAATTATTCCTTTCTTTTTCTTTTTACTGACATGAATCATAAAAACATTTCACAATAGTGTCATTTAAAATGACTGAAGATTTTGCTTTCTTTTAGAGTGATTAAAAAAATGGCTTAATTTGGTAAAATAACAAGATTTCTCTTTTCTTAAAATTACGATTACAATCTTAATCAACTTAATAAAACCTCTGTCCTAAACTAACCTATACTATGTATAACTAAGCCCTACCAAACAAAGTTTCCTTAACCTAAAACAGAACACTGCAGAGCCTTTTGAAACGTGAACGCTGTGTGCTGGTTCCAGGGTTCCTGAAAGAAATGAGAAAACCTTCATGAAGTATCTGTCATGTAATAATCATAAAAATATAATATGAAACAATTCATTTGACATTAAATACATCATTAAATAAATGAAACTTTAAGACTTATTATAATATTTACAATAATCTGCTCATTAAATCAGCAGCTTTGTTTTCTGATCCTTTTATTGAGATCATGCGAAACCTGTATTCTTGTAGGCACATACACCATCTCATAATTCGCTTGTTTGTCATTTTCACCCAAAGCTGAATCTATCTCAACTCTATCTACAAACTCCTTTTGAGTTGAACTAGGCATTTTAGGCATTTCATTACCCAACTCAGAATTAAGTTCGGTCATCTCTTCAACTTCCATGACCTCATCCATGAGCTGAATGACCTCATCATCATCATCATCATCATCAACTTCAAAGCAACCAACAACGGGTGTGTTCACTGGACGACTATGATATTTCTTCAATAAATTGATGTGATACGTCTTAGCTACACCCTCAACATCTACTATATAATCATAGTCAAATTTGACTCCTCTGATTTTGTAGGGACCTTGCCATCTCACCAACAATTTATTGTGCTCAGTCGGAAGGAGAATGAGCACGTCGTCACCTACATTCAACTTTCTAGTCCTAGCTTTCCTATCATAGTACCCCTTGTACCGTTTCGCAGAAGACTTCAGTGTTTCTTGCGCAATTTGCCAAGACTTGATTAACCTATCTCTCAATTCTATGACATATTCATATTCACTCTTAAGTTCAGGCTCTAACTTATCTGCCGTCCACAATTCTTTCAGGCAGTCCAATGGGCCACGAACATATCTCCCATATAATAGTTCAAACGGGGAAAACCCCAAGCTCGAACTCGGCGCTTCTCGTAAAGCAAACAATAGAGCCGGGAGGTATCTATCCCACTGAGACGGTTCTTCGGAGCATAACCGTTTCAAAGCCGATTTCACAACCGCATTGTAACGCTCGACTAACCCGTTACACATGGGATGGTACCGAGAACTTGTCAGTTGTCTGACCGACAACAACCTACATACTTCATGCATCAAATCCGATACAAACTGAGTACCCAAGTCCGACATAACTTCCGTGGGAATACCAACTCTGCTATATACTGAAACAAGGGCCTCTGCCACATCAACAGTCGATATCGACTTAAGAGGTATCGCCTCCACATATCTCGTAGCATAATCAACAATGGTTAATATGTGTGTGTGTTTACGAGCTGAAGGCATGAATGGACCCATAAGATCGATAGCGATACGCTGAAAAGGAACACCAATAAGTGGGATTTGACCAAGACTAGCCTTCGGCACACGACCTTTATCGACAGTTTTCTGACATATATCGCATGACCTACAGAAATTCGCGACATCTTCACACATCCCAGGCCAATAAAACTGCGCCTTAATCTTAGCCAAAGTATTATTGATTCCTAAATGTCCACTAAGTAATGATTCATGCGCAACTCGCATTATCTCTTCTCTACGAGTCTTGGGAACTACAAGGAATTTAGGACCTACACCTTGATTATTTCCATCCTTTTTCTGTTGGAACAGAAACTCACGCTCACACAAATACAAGTACCGTGAATTGTTAACCTTATCAACTTTCTGCCATAGAGGGCCTAACGATACATCATCTTTCTGTTCTTTCAAAAACTCATTGGATTCTATGTTAACTACGGGATCAGCTACAGTCAAGCCTTTAGTTGGCTTAGAGTCTCTCAATTTTTGTGAACGAGTCTGAACCGCCTGTAATTCAACATCGACTTCCTCCGAAATCACGCTCTCAGCTTCAGACTTCAAGTCACTTGAACACTCCTTATCTATTTCTTCCTTTTGTCTTACCACATCAATGACCTCAACATCATTCTTTGGGACCCAATGTAAATTGGGGTCACTCGCTTTACGAGCCCCTTTTACATTACCAATGACTAGATCATACAAGCAATTGGGCATACACATAGCCACAATCTCTCCTTCGAAATACGGCGAATCTACAACTATCCTAGCCAATGGAAAACGCCTGATTGTAGTATCTATTAACCTGACTGCTCGACATTTACCTATAAACTGATCTTTCATAACCAAAGCTTCCTTTACTACACAGGTAGTGCAACCTGTGTCACGCAACACTGATACGGGAACATTCCCAGGCATCAATCTCCCAGATACGACAGGCAAACCATCGTCCATTGAATCTATATCATCATAAGCCATTCCAACCTTTTCAACGACTTCGTCTTCACTACTGAAATCATCGACCACAGACCCGACAGACACACAACAAGCCGTCATGTCTACAACTTCAGACTCTATTTCATTTACCTGAGGACTCCCCTCACCCATGTCTGACTTAGGGCCTCCTTCCCCTACAAACATCATACCCTGAGCCGCCGCAGGCCGGGACAACATGGGACACGCCCTCCTTATGTGATTAGGATTCCCACACATGTAACACCCTCTCGCTTGAAAAGGCTTATTACCTTCATTCTTCCTTATTCTAGACTGAATTTCATTTGATTTCTGATTAGTCCTTCCAAATGGTTTTGACATAGGATTCTTACTACCCGACTTCGGATCTGATCGGAACCGTTCGGATTTCTGCCCACTAGAGAACACGTGAGGCCCATGCGCACTAACATAAACTTCCGCACAATTAACCGCCTCTTCAAAATTCATGCATTTTCGTTCCTTAATGAACCTAGCAACCTCCTTTGGACAATCAGTCAAAAATTGCTCTCGCAATATCAGATCCTCAAGAGCCCCTCTACTACTATCTATCTTAGCCGCCTCTACCCACTTATCAAAATGAGCCTTCATCCTAGTAGCAAATTGTTTGGGACGTTCAGAGTTTAACGGCCTACTTAATCTGAAATTTCGCCTATACCCTTCCTCAGTGAGATGATAGTATTGCATCAGCTCATCTTTTACCGCGGTATATTTCTGGCGATCATCTACATTCATCCTATTCACTACATCTAACGCTTTCCCTGTCAGATTAGAGATTAGATATATTACCCACAAGTTATCAAAAACTTTTTGGCTTTTCATTAACATCTCAAATTTGGTTATGTAAGCATCGAACTTATCGTGGGCATCGTCAAAACGACCTACTTCAAGCTTTATCCCACATAACTGAGGTACATCATTCACCTCTTCCTTACGCATATGCGCTAACTTCAGTTCATGCTCACGCTCCTTTTCTCGAGCTTCAATTTCTTTCTCTCGTTCTATCGCCTGGCAACGCTCAGACACAAACCTACTCAACTCGCCCCCACTAAGGCCCATTTCCCTACCTAACGTGGAAAATTCTTTCATTTGTTCAATGCTAGCCATAGCGACTATTAACTATAGATTCCAACAAATTCAAATATCCTAACAGGCTTTAACCATCCGCATAAACAAAGCAAAAGCTTTAACACCTGGCAACAAATGCCAAACCCCTAGTGTCTTTCAACAAGCACACTAGAATGTATCTCCCAATGAGCATACAATTAAACCATGCGGAACCACACTAATCCACTTCACACAAGAGGATTCAAAGCCTAGTCAAATTCAACACCGGAATCTATTCAAGCACGTAAACTTGCACCAACAATCACAAATTGCCTAAACACCGGCATTACCAAGGACGTAACCTTGGGGAGAAACCACTAAACATTGTATCAATGTCAATAGACTACTTCATTAATTATTTCCTAAACATGGAAAGGGAACCATAGCAGTAATTAATTCTTTTCCAGAATAATTTTAAATATTTCAAGCAGCAGTATCTCGGTGGGACCTCCAAATTGTCACGTGGGAAGTGACTTTTTTTTTATTATTTAACTACTGCTGCTCGACACCAAAATAATGAACACGTAAAAACTGAGGTTTACAGTTATGAAAGATTTAATCAAAGCTCTTAAATCATTCTGTGGTTTCCTTTGATTTCTTTTACAATGAGTTACATGAAAATATACATGGATATGGATTATGGATAACAAAATATAACTTAACTTAAACGGTAATATCGTTGATGTGAGCCCCCATCATCATATCTGGTCTGACACGCCCCACTTGGCCCTGGTGGTCGGTCCAGTTCCTGGCCTCCGCAGGTTGCGATGTCTCTTCTCCACTCGGCCTCGGCCTCCGCAGACTGTGTTACCCCTCGATGAGTATAGCCCCCAGATAAGATAGATGTGGCTTCAACGAATTAGTGGACGAGATCGAGCCCCCAATGATGACATGAATTTTGACCAGTCATGTCGGTGGAGAACCGGCGGCAGCTGGGGTCGTTATCTCGTCACCGACGTAGTCCCTCAGTTATAACTTAGACTGCCTATACGAACATCTGTAGTCTATTCTGGCTTAGGTGGTTCTCCCTGAATTACTAAAATTGACCTCCTAATATACACTACCGTTACTAGGAATAACTGTACAATTTCTAAAGAGTAATCCAAGGAATTTCAATAGCAGATGAGTGCATAAAGCAACACATTCTTAAAAAGACTTCCTGTGCATTCTATACATTCAATGCTAGAGCACTTTTTGCTATGTATGACACCTGTATGAAAATTCTTACATAGCATAAAATATGACATCAACCTGGTACAAGGGGGGGGGGGGCATCAAGCGTTTCCAATGCTTGCTTTTAAAACATTCAAAACAGTAAATATTTTAAACACATGTTTGAACTCTTCAAATGTATAATTAAATTTCTTTCCTGACACCGGGGAGGTCTCCATTTCCTCATCAAAATGTCATCTTTGACATAAAAGCACTCAGGAACCTTATCAGCCTCAGCCTCAGAACATGCTTTTTGTAACAAGCTTTTTAATTCTGGGTCTGCCTGTTGTGCCTGTACAAGGGAGGATTTACTAAACAAACTACCATTGTTAGCAACAGAGCCTTCAACACTATCCCCATTCAAATCCTTGAAAAAGGTTTCAGCTAACCAGACATCAGTACTCTCTTCTACATCAGCAGATTCCGCATTATCCTTTTCAGCTCTACGAGTCTGAGACCTAGTAACAACACAATCCGGGAAAATCCCTGGAAAATCTTCCTGCAACAATTCAGTTTCAGCTACCTCAACGGGCTTTTCCGAAACCACTGGAGATGCAACAACTTTATCTCCAGCCAAGTCGTTACCTAACAAGAAATCAACACCTTTCATGGGTAATTCTGGAACGACACCAACAGTCACAGGACCACTAACTAGGTCACACTTTAAGTCGACCTTATGCAAAGGAACCGACATGAAATTTGGGCCAATACCTTGAACTAAGACGTTGGCATTCTCTGAACTCTCCGGAGGAAGAGCCGAATCCCCTGGCACCATCAGGGACTGTGCAGCCCCTGTATCCCTAAGGATCACCACTGACCTACCAGCAGCACCAGTCGAACAAGGGGATACTTCACCATCATGCAAAAAACTTCTAAAAGTTTCATCAACCTGCTTGACTTTATCAGCAAATACTAGAGAAACACTCTCAACATCTTGATTGGGCTCTGATGGAACAAACTCCATCGAGGGAACACTTGTTTGCTTGACAAAACCCATGTCTTTCTTAGTTTTGGTTGGCATTCCAACCAATTTCCAACATGATTCTTTCAAATGTCCCGATTTATGACAATGAGTACAAATTTTGGAACTACGACTCTCAGACCTTTTGGTTGATTCTGTGCCCCCACTAGCCTGATTCTTGTTAGCGTCTTTGTCCTTGCTTGCATATTTTCCCTCACTAGGTTTATTGTGGGATTCAAATGACCCTTTACCTTTCTTTTTCCAATAATTCTTGAAAGGAGGCCTATCTCCACTACCCTTATGTGTGACCTCAAATTCATCAGCTACTATGGCTGCTTTACTGACTTCAGTAACTCTATGGTCATCTAAGTGAGATTTAATGCCAAAAGGAAGACTCTTTTTGAATTCTTCTAGGAGGACAACTTCCCTAAGGTGAACAAAGTCTTTGTCAACTTTCAGTGATCTGTACCACTTATCGAACATCATTTCTTGTTCCCTAGCAAATTCAACATATGTCTGGCCTGATTATCTTTGCATGTTCCTAAATTTATGTCTGTACGCTTCTGGTACCAACTCATATGCATTGAGAATTGTTTCTTTCACTGTAGCATAGTCACATGATTGCGTTTCAGAGAGTGAAGAATAGACTTTTGCAGCCTTTCCAACAAAAACACTTTGAAGGAGAAGAGTCCAGTATTCCTCGGGCCAGTTCAGTCTCTTGGCCACTTTTTCAAATGACACAAAATATGTATCAACTCCCTCTTCATCAAATTTTGGCACAAGGCGAATATTTTTCGCCACATCAAAGCCTTGGGGAGATTTATCTTTAGTAGAGTTAGTATTTGCATGAGCTAACTCCATTTCTTTCAATTTTAACTGGTACTCCAATCTCATTTTCTCCATTTCAATGTTTTCTCTCATTTTCATTTCCTCCTTTTCAAGGTTTTCTTTCATTTTCATTTCCATCTCAAACTTTGCCAGTTGAATCTGAGCATCATCTGAAACAGTAACAGAAGTTTCAGACTCCTCTGTAAGCTTCATGTGACTAGCTAACAAGTCAATTATCTCTGCCTTCTTTAATCCTGGGGCTAGAGATACACCCAAATGATCACAAACTGTTATCAAATCATCTTTCTTCAGTGACTTCAAATGATCATATGACAATTCTGTCATTGCAAGAAATTCTTCAACATCAAATGTAGCCATAGTGAATATACACAAATACAAGCAAGTAATAACACAGTACAGTATATTCTAGAACTTTCCAAAATGTTTCCAATTCAAATTGGCTTTTGTTTCAAATTGACTTTTGTCTCAAATTGGCTTTCGTTTCCTGAAAAACTGTTTTTAGTTTCAAATTGTCTTATACAAATTTGGTTTTCGACTCCCGGACAACTGGTTTTAATTTCAAATTGGCTTATACAAATTTGGTTTTCGTTTCCCGGACAAGCCCCCAAAATTATTTGTTACGATACTGCAACAAATAACAAGTAAATTGATTTTTAATTTCCTCTTTTTTTATTACAGGAAATAATTATACATAAATAAAACAAATAATGATCTTACATAAATCTCTTGAAGTGTCCGATGTAAAATCCCGAAGTGATGATACTATATCCAAGTAATAATCCAAATGATAAAATCCTAGTTGACTGGCGATGATGAAACTGATGTTGAAGTCCGATGAATAATAAAAGTCACTGTAACGAGTTGAAATGTCCGTGAAGACGATGTTGATGATGATTAACAGTCAATTTCAGCAATCCATGGGTTGAAGCGTGTTCATTGAACAGGTTGATGATGTTGATGATCTCGATGAGAACTGATAATTTCTCTCTCAAAATAACTGCAAACAGTTCATTGATGCATAAACTGCTCTGATCTGATCTGGTGAAGTGATCTCATATGATGTGATGTGATCTCCTGCTCTCATATGATGTGATGATCAAAGTGATCTAATATGATATGATGATGATCTTGAAGAATCCGCCAGCTTTATATAGTTTGCAGCTATTCTTCTAGAACTCACTATTAAGGAAGGTTCTAGCATTTTCTTTAAAAAACTCTCCTTTCAGGAGCAGTCAAAATCCAGAACACTCTTGAATGACCTCATTGAAATCAAGAGTGTCAATAACATAGCTAAGCCTATTGTTCCTAATCTCTATTCAGAAATAACAATACAACTCCTTGGCCTTTTAATAGGCAAGGCCTGCATAATAAAAAGACATTCCTGAATGTTCTTTACAATTCTTGGCCATCCTTAAAGGGAAATAACTAATAGATGAATGTAATTGCTTTTGGAATTCTTTTACAATTATTCTTATATATAACACTATCAACTTGTCTGATTTTTCTTTTTCTTATAAAAACAAGTTTTCATTTAGGTGGGATTCCCCTTTAACAACACCTGTGCCTATAACGGCGCTTTCTGTTCGTTCATTCTGCTCATGGTGTTAGTGACTGATTTGTTATGACTTGTTAGCACTAACACTAACACCTTTACTTCACTAACAGCGTTTCTTTGCGGCTGCTACTGGCATATTGTCACCATTATATTAATGTACATATAAGCCAATAATACATGTATAATATTGCCATTCAAACATATGCAGATGTTATCTGTAAAGGGCATGAGTTCGGTGAATCTCAGTACCTCATCATGTCAGCGCCTACTAAAACAGCAAATGAAGCAAGGACAACATGCCAATCCTATGGCGGTGATCTGGCTCTGATCAAGACGGTTGAAGTCAATGTAAGTTAATGCATTATGTCGAGATACAGTTTCATTTAATCTCAATAAACGCAGAGAAATATACTTTCATGCCCTTCAACAGACAGAGAATCCATTATATCACCGACTGATTGGTAAAGGGGTACTCCGGGCTTAAAACATTTATAACTAAATGAACAGAGTAAAATTTACCTAGGAAAATGATGAAAATTTCATCAAAATCCGATTGCAAAAAAAAGTTATTAAATAAGATTGTAAAGTTTACCAATATTTTGTGTAAACGGTTATATGCACGTCGTCATGAATATTCTACGTGGGCTGCTGATGTCACATCCACACTTTCCTGTTTCTTGTGTTATAACATGAAATCATAATTACTGTATTTTCTCTTTCAAGTGTGAATGATATGTCTCCTTAGAATAAAACAAGCTGCTGCAATGAATATCTAAAACATTAAATCAGTTGTCGATCAGACTTTTTTTTATTTCTAGAGGAATTTTTTTTTTTTAATAAACATAATTTCATAAAATAAAAAAGTGGGGATGTGGTATCATCAGTTTTTTTCATTGCCGGGAAAGATGACGAGAGATAGATACAGAACGAGGGAGAAAGAATGAAAAGCCACATCTTGTAATTTCGCCACAAATTGCCTCTTTCTTTTTGTTTACTTGGTTACAGAATTTTCTCAAAGGGATATTGCCTTCCTCAGCTTCATCAACTGATAATTATTTCTGTTACTTCTTTGGGCTTCGGAGGAGTGGTTGGGATGCTTTCGCCTGGATTGACGGTACTCCACTCGAGTATGTAATCAGTTGAATGTTTGGCTTCCCGGTCAAGGTCAATTTTTTTTCTCAATTACATTTTTATCTCATTGCATAGTATGAAACACAAAACATGAAATAAATCTTTATATATGAATGAAATTCGAATAATAACAAAAGACTAAAATATCTAAATGTTTCTGAAATTCTTGTATACCAAGGTTTACCTTTTTATCGCCTGGTAACAGAAACGGAGCTTGCATACTACAGTCATACAATTTCCAGAAGTCCAAAACCTTTTGCAAATCCAACATTGAGATCTTGTGTTTCTTAACGTGATCCTTTTGGGGGCTGACACCCTTGACACCACATTTGTATATTCAACATTTTGGTTTTATTATTGATCTTTGTAATTACGTTTATACTATAGAATATTTTCAAGAAAAATGCAATCAATCTAATGCAAAATTGATTAAAAATATGTTTTACCTTGATAAATTCTAATAAGAGTAAGACTAGTGATATCTTGGAGTGTTTGTGATTCAGTGATGATAAAACGTTGTTGAATTTAGGTATTGCATTTATGCTACTGAATATTCATTAACATGGGGACTGAGTTGGCATACAAACATGGATACAATCTGGCTCTTCAGTACGCAAAGAGTGTAAGGCGAGATTGAAAATACAAAAAGGCTTCCATTCAGTTTTTGGCCTTGCACGACGGGAAAAAATCCCCCCCCCCCCTGGGTGTTGATGATAATATATGCAAAACAATTTCAAGAAACATCGGAATTATTAACAAACTCAAATATTTTCTTCCATCCCACACTTAACTTACATTATATCATACATTAATTATGGCATTTTGGCATGGGGTTGTACAATCAAAACACAATTACAAGGATACTGTTGTTGCACAGGAAGGGCCTTAGAATAATTTTTCAAAATAATTTCAGATCACACACAGATGCCCTTTTTTCCAAAGTAACAATCTTAAAGTGAATGATTGATATTTTTTCCAACTCGCCCAATGCATTTATAAACTAAGTAAAAATGATCTCCCCACATTTTTTAAAAATATGTTCTGTAAAAACTCCTCCATACATGATTAGCCAACGAGACAACGTAATTGCTATCATCTATCCCCAACGCGTATACTCTATTACCAAAAAACACTCTTTCATCTTTTTTTTGGACCAGTGTACCAGAATTCACTGCCCAATGACTTTAAAGAATCGCCAAGCTATTTATTTTATTTTCAAACGAGAACTTAAAAATATGTTAATCTGTCATTACTCCACACCAACAAGTCAAGCTAATATATAACTGTAACTAAACGTATTTAAATCTAATATTGAATCATAAATAAATTTGTCGAATATATATTCTAAATAATGTCAATAAAGTACCCTATGACCTTTTCTTCCTCTCTCTTTCCTTTGCCTCCCTTTTTACACTCTTATATTTTCTATTAAAAAATATCATTATTTTCGTTATCATTACAATTATTATCTAAATTACTTTCCATTTTTGTTGTCGCTTATTTGCTAGATTTTGGTATTTTGTAGATTATGTATTTTAATTTCGTTTTCCGTACTTCTCTTGTATATAGGTTATGTTAATTAGTATTGGAACTAAGTTTAGGGACTTCCCTTTTTTTACAAGCTCTACTTTTCTTGGCAAGTCCCTCCGTTCAGGTAATTTATCTTCAATATTTGTTATGAAATGTTATGGAACTGTATTATTTTGAACATGCATTTACACTGTTACTTGGATTATATCATTTGTTTTAACGGAAATAAATAAATCTGAAATCTAGATCTAAATGATTGTCACCACTGTACTAATCTCATTACGAGAGCTTTCTTATTGTTCCGAAGATTTGCTGATTGGTACCAAGGGATGGAACCAAATAATGCTGACTCCTGGGGTTGTCTTGGTGTACGTCAGACAGGCCCTACGTGGTATGATCAGGTTGCAGAATATCATCGGCCGTATATTTGTGAGCGTAGAAGAGGTATGGAATATGAAGAGTGAATATCAATCATACAGTAATAGTAGACCGGCCAAAACGATTTTTTATACTTTGGACGGCAAAATTTGTTAATGCTTGCTAATGCTTGGCATCCCAGCTAAAAGTCTTGCAAAAATACCTAGGAATAGCGTACGGGCGGATGCCAAACGCAATTTTGCGTGGAAGTGTCATTTTTAGCGTGAAATCTGAAAGACTGTCGAAAATCACGCATTTTGATATTTTGACGGATTATCATCATATTTTTGCTTATCTTTGTTATGAAATTATTTTTATTCAGAATTTCAAATAATAAGTCTACTAAATATGCATTTCAAATTTGAATATTACACACACACATATGGCACAGGGAAACATAAAACCGCGATTTCCTCGAAATAAAAGTTTGTGAAAACTATCAATAGTTTGAAGTTTTTTTACGCAACATAAATTCTTCGATTTAAATGCGTTTATCCATCGAATGTATAGTAAATGTCCTAATATTCAAATTTAAAATGCATATTTAGTAGACTTATGATTTGAAACGTGATTTTCGACAGTCTTTCAGATTTTACGCTAAAAATGATACTTTCACGCAAAAGTGCACTTGGCATCCGCCCGTACGCTATTCCTCAGTATTTCCGCAAGACTTTTAGATGGGATGCAAGGAATTGACAAATTGTACTATCCAATTAAAAACTCGCTTTATTATGGACTGATACATGTAAATAAAAACTCGCTTTAGTATGTACTTATACATGTAATTATGTACATAATGTACGGTATTTTCAATTTTTCTTTCAAAATGCGCACCTGGTAAAATGCACATTGTCTCCTTTCGGATAACATAAAATGAGATATCTACCATCTTACTTGAAAATTCTTTTAATATTTGTGGCACTAGGACATTTACTATACATTCGATGGATAAACGCATTTAAATCGAAGAATTTATGTTGCGTAAAAAAACTTCAAACTATTGATAGTTTTCACAAACTTTTATTTCGAGGAAATCGCGGTTTTATGTTTCCCTGTGCCATATGTGTGTGTGTAATATTCAAATTTGAAATGCATATTTAGTAAACTTATAATTTGAAATCCTGAATACAAATAATTTCATATCAAAGATAATCAAAAATATGATGATAATCCGTCAAAATATCAAAATGCGTGATTTTCGACAGTCTTTCAGATTTCACGCTAAAAATGACACTTTCACGCAAAATTGCGCTTGGCATCCGCCCGTACGCTATTCCTGGGTATTTTTGCAAGACTATTAGCTGGGATGCCAAGCATTAACAAATTTTGCCGTCGAATCCTTATCTAGAGCACTTTTTGAGGTTTGGCCGGTCTACTATAATATGGTTTTTAGTTTAGACCTTGACTCGAGTTGTTTAAATATATTTTCAATTAATTGGGGGTCACAAATTCTGTACAAGAGGTGGAATTGGTAGTAGTAGAAGTGGTCACTGGCATATAAGTGTGGCATGGGGGCACAGGACCCCCCCCCCTTCTCCCCCCCCCCCCCAAAAAAAAAATGAAATGAACGGAACTTAATCAGTTATAATGCTATTTTTTATTTTTACAATAAATCAAGGCATTTCATATGGTTGTTTTTTCTCACTTTTTACCATCGAGATAACAAATAAATGCAATTAATTGAACAGTCGTGGTTATAATCACGATGCATGAGCTTAAATTAATTCTTTTCATTTACAGGATTTGAAGCATCTTTTGGAGGCCTTCATTACTTTGTCTCTCCAGCATGGCTGAATCGGTCTTTCCCTGGTGCACGGACCTACTGTCAGTATCACGGAGCTGATTTGGCGCTCATTAAATCACCGAATGTCAATGTATGTAACACCAAAGTTTCTTATGAAAATTCATCACACCTATTTTGAAAAATGCTACAACAGAAGTATGACCAAGATGACTACCCATGTCATCAATGGTAAAGAAATAATATATCATGGTTCAATCGTGGTAATTGTGGCAAACAAATATTGTGATACCGAATACTCGTGAATAATTTCTTTTTCTAAAACATCATTTCGGAGAAGCCGATTCGTATATACGGTACTACTTTATATATAAAAAATGGATCCTGAACAAAATAAGTTCCTTATTATTTTTGCATAGATCCGAACAGTGTGATAATGAAAAAATAATTTTACATAATTTTCTCAATTTTTCCAAATGAAAGATAACAATTTCCTGCAGTGAGGCACATGAAAATGGGGGTAACATGTACGATAAATTAATGTCGGTAAAACACGCTACTCTCTGCACTGCAAAATATCCGGTGTTGATTTAACACCAACCCCGGATATATGTATATACATATATATTCACATTAGAAAGTGTTTACACAACACCAATTAAATTAAAACAGCTTCGGTTTGATTCCAAACTGGTGTTGTTTGAATACGTCTCTGGTGTGGGCATAATATATAGATTCCGAGCTGGTGTTAATTTAACACCGGAGTTTTTGCAGTGTGGTAAAAAATAACGTTTATTCCCCTCCCACCACCCCCACCCCCCCCCCCCCCCAAAAAAAAACCTACATGTTTTTTGTTCCACCAGACCTTTCTTCATCAAAGATTTTCTGCAATAGGAAGACCGTTATACTTTGGGTTGACCGACCAAGCAAGCGATGGTACATTTACATGGATAGACGGGACACCTTTGCAGTAAGTCTATACAAAAATATATAACATAAATTATGAAAAAGCTCTCAGCGATGTTTCCTCATCAGTTAGATTTTACCAGTATATTCCACGTTCGTTAAGATCAAAATCCTAAAGAACGTGAAATCACTTATATTCATGGCAAATGCTATAAATCTGAAATTAGCAAGTGGGCTTCTACAATTTAGTATACGTACCTTGTTAAACATGGCGTAACCCTTTTCCCATTGTAGTTCACGAAACATTTCTTTAGAGGGGGTATAAAAATTACATTTTAGGATTAAACTAGCAGCTCTTTTTTGAAGCTTAATTATACGATCTATGTGCATATTGCAACGCTACCCCCAGATTTCACAGCAGTAATCAAGGTGTGATTGGACTAAACATAGGTATAGAGTCTTGAGAGTATTTTGGTCAACACTATAAGGCCTAACCTTTCTTAGCATACCTAGGCTGGCATACACCTTTTACATACGGTACATTGTCAACCTGGTATGACCAAGATAGGTGTTGATCAATGATGACTCCAAGACATTTAATCTTTGTAGATCGTTCTAAAATATCTCCATAAAATTTGATTATTACATTTTCCATAGAAATATTAGATAGCTTTTGCGGTGTCCCTATTAACATGAACTTTGTTTTATCCGTGTTAAGTTTGAGTTTATTTACGTTTAACCATTCTTTTAAGGAATTCATATCATCTTGAAGCTTATGTTGAATATCTTGTGCAGACGTACTGTGAACGAATAATGTGAAAGGCATCCATCTTGCACGCCATTTTGAAAATAACTACTTTCCCGTAGGCGGCTTTTGGTAAATTTCTTTTTGATGTTATTCCCCAGTTCAAATACTGCTGGAAACAGTTAAAAATTATTTGTTGCAATATGTTTCGAATCAAACCATACATTGACCCGTCTAAAAATTTTCAAGGGAATAGTTCACAAGAAAGTCAGTGTCAAGTGTGTCAGAAGATCGAATATGACCTTCTAAATTGAAGTCTATAATGGCCGTTATAAATTTGAAAATGTCTGAATCTATATAATATCTACCTAGTGGGAATAATTTTGGGATGTACCAGAAAATCCTGGTCCCTTAGGGAAAACTTGGCATTTGGAGAAAAAAAGTTTCAAGGTCTGTCAGTTGTCCAGTTTTTCAACAATTCAGGATGGCTTAAAAATAGTTTCTTTTCAAAGAAATTGCTGCAAAGTGCATATGTTATCTTCCAGGAGGCTTTTTTGTGTCTTTTCGATAATTTCAAGAGTCAAATTATAGGTTTAGGACGAATCAGGTATACTCTGTTGTCATTTATCCAAATATTGAAAAAGGCTTCAAAACTTGATTCAAATTGGCTGCCATTGATACTCAATATATACTTCATATCTAAAGTTATTACTTTGGTGTCTCTCCTATGTTTTTAAGGCCAATGAAATTGTTCCAAGTTATAAAATTAGACGTGCGAAAATATGTTGCGATCCGAATATGACTGTAAAACTGGAATCCATTTTCACGTATAAAGTATCATAATTCACTGATAAGTACTTTAAGACACGTCATCATGTTAGTGCTTTGGGCTATCAGATGGTTTCATCAGTAGGGAACAATTTTTACGCAATTTTAGAAGCCATCTCTGAGTTTTTTAGGCAAAGGGACAGCTTCATACCATTGTAACTAGTCCCGAAATAATATTTTGACCTTGAAACCAAAATGTAGACAATAAAATCACATCACCCAGGTGGATTTTAAATGAATGACCATTTTTAAGTACCAGTCCCATGGCTTTTGCTCCGGCGACTATTGCTCCGATGGAATATCTGCACATAAAACCTAACCTCCAAAACTAAATAAACCCTAATCCTCATCTTCAAATTCTTTTGAACCAAAAACTCTGTTATAATCATATCTGTAACCCTATTCTCCCGATATATTAAGACGGGAGCAAATGTCACCTGAGTAACAGCCATCTTAGAACTCCTTTTTGGGAGGGGGAAAGCCATCTTGGATTTGGACACACAGCACCATTCCACTAACTGTCCCTGTAACTTATCTTAATGTATTACTTGACCATTTAAATGAGGAAGCAAAATAATATTTCCCAGGCGTATTTATTCAAACTACAAAGGTTGTTGATAAACAATCTTCATTTAAGACTACATTTTTGAAGCAATCTTAGATATTAGGACACACTGGACCACTGAATAAAACCATTTGCTAGACACTAAAATCACATTCCCTAGGTTTTTAAGATAACAAGAGCCATTTTAGACTCAATTTCTAAAAGCTTTTCTTGATTTCTGGCACTTAATATCCTTGCAGCTCAAACCAGTTTATCATTTGATCCTATAAACCGATGGTCAGGCACCAAGATCATATTCCCAAGTGGTTTTAAACAAGCTTTGTCGATTTTTGCTTCGCCTGCATAGCAGAGCGAGGCTAGAAGCGCAGCTATTCCGATAGCAGTACTATGGCCGTCGCACAGTGGGCCGGGGCGAAACAAAAGTGCGCCAAAAGTCATTTTGCGCAATTTCAGATTTTTTATTTTTGTCATGCCCAGCTGAAAGACAATACTTTGAAGAATATTTCAGCAAAATATTTCATTCCGGAATTTGCATAAAGGTTGTTAATTTCCTACCTCAAATCGTAAAATGTGACATTTTGCGAAATGTCGCGTATATGACATCCTAGTTGAAAAACAGGCCATTTCACAGGAGGTTTTTCATGTAGGAATCTGAAATGGCTCCCACATAATCCTGATATATTCTTTTTTGTGTGAAAGGGTTCAAAGTAGATAAAAGACACATTTTAAGAGGTTTATAGGATGATTTTTTCCTCGAAATAGGCTGAAAAATCCATGTTTTTTGCATTTACAATAGAATAGTTTAGATTTCCGTGGATTTCCGTCTAAATTCTATAAACATCATATTTCCCGATGTCTAAGCTTTAAGTCGATACCAAATTTAGCTGCCCGTATTTGCCCGTTTTATATTAGAGCCGATTTAACTTGACACAACACCCCAAAAACCTGTTCAAAAACGGTCATTTTTGTGCCGCGCAGTCATCTTTAGCGCATAGCATGGGGGTAAATTGCCGTTCGCTTTTGCACGGCGAGGACGATTCCCCTTTCATCCCATGAAAGTGACATGAATTCCGGGCTTAATTTAAACAAAATAAATGTTGCTAAAGCAAATAAGGCCTATACCCACAACTCTTCCAGGGAAAAAACTTACTTGTAGAATAATTTCATCCCAAAACTCTCGTAATAGTGATACATTCGTGGTGTTATATACTCTGCGTTTTACACAAGTCAACACAGCTTGATAAAGCACGGTTAATATTTTTCAGATTTTATTTTTTTTTATCGATGTAATTAATAATCATTTTGATGCAGTGAAAATTATTTTCGGCATCTCTTAAAACACTTTTTAGGCATAAACTAACATTCACTCTGGCCAACTTTAAAGTAGCACATAACACAAAGTTTATATACTACACTATGTAATTTGTGTTTTCACAGATATTTCAAGTAGCCAATCAAAATTTGGTATCAAGGTGACGTCATATCGGCTTTTAATTATGTTCAGTCGATTCTTACCCATAATCAACATGTTGAAGTAAAAATCTAACACGGAATATAATTTTGGCGCACTTTCAACCCATTCTGGCCCACTGTGCGGCGTTGTCAATATGAAATCTTTACCAAACTCAAGTTTTTTGACATCCTATCTTAGAACGTACATGTATATGTGAACCTACATCATGAAACTGGGACAAAAGAGTGATTATTCATTACTAAACACGTTGGTTGATTTTTAGGTCATATAAATAAGATAAACGGTCATTTAGGATCTATGAACTTAGACCATGTTGAGGGAATCAACATCGAAATCTTATCAAAGATTAAGCTTTTGAAATTTCGTAAAAATCCAAGTCATTAAACTTGGATAAAAAAGGTAATAGTGTATCACTAAACATCCCGAGTGTTGAGTCACATATGACCAAGGTCATAGGTCATGTAGAGACAACAAGCTTTGTCAATATGGGGAGTATAGATTGCCATCATAAATTCAACATCAAGTATCTTCGTAACATCAAGTTCACTTAACATCCTATACGAGTTCCAGGTTACATGACCAAGGTCAAAGGTCACATAAATGTCAACGAGCTTTGGTTATGTTGGGAGCATTTGTTGAATTGCTATAATAACTTTGAAAGTGTATGGATTTAAACTCCTCAAAAAAAATTTGGAAATCTGACTTTAATCGACAATCCCTCCTCAGTTAATTAATATCAAAATGTGATTAATACCAATTAATAGATCATTTATACTTTTTTTCAAATGATACCCTATATGATACGATTTTTGTTCACATGGAAGTTTAGTTCCTTGAAATGTGGGGCAAGGTAAAAAATCAAAAGTTGCAAAATGACACAATATTGAAAGTCAATGTTCTTTTTTTTCCGTGGTGATGAGTGAGTTTGTCAGCGGTTTCTTTTGTGGAATCAAACACACATCTGCACAAGCAAACACATAACAAACAAAAAAACATGCATGGGTATTTCAAACATAGACTCAAAACATGGTATCGCATAGTACCATCGCGACATAAACCACAACAAAACATCGAAAATGAAGAAGCAGTGGCTTGATTTCAGTGGATTTTCATCTCTATTGACACAGACAAATTAATGATGTTCCTTTGTTGGCCCTTGATCAGTGTTGATGACTTGATGACTACTAAGTTTTTCTGCTCGATTTGCAGCTTTTCAATTCAGACCTCATCCAACACTTTGAAACCTGCTCTTTTCATGATGTTATGATCATAACAAGCATGGTATCAATATAAAGAGAATTAAATGATCTTTCGAATGATATTTAACACAATTGTGTGACATTTGGAGTTGGGAGAAATTAATGACCAAACTAACATTTCCAAACTTTTTTTAGGGGTTTAGATCATTAAACTTATACATAAGAGTAAAAAAGTATCATTAAATATATTGCGTGAATTTCAGGAAACATGACAACTTGTTAAAGGTCATTTATGGTCAATGAACTTTTGCCCTGTTGGACTTGTTGAACTGCCATCATAACTTTGAAAGTTTATGGATCTAGTTCGTGAAACAAGGACAGTAGGTTAATCAACTGAAATCAAGTATCGCAGATCATAATGATTAGTTTTGGTCATATTTGCTCATTTGGTTATAGCAGACGGCACAAGTGTATGCTCTGTTCTCAGACACGAATGCAAATCAAATCGGCCCCGGAATTGATACTACTGTGAATGTTAGCTTTCTCAAACTACAGTGCGTATCAAAAAAAAGTTTACACTTTGAAAAAGCTCTGGGAATTAAAAAATGTACATTATGTGAGTAATTTTTTCACATATAATCTTGGGTTTGGGTCTCATCTATCGAAAGTAAAGATTTTGACAGAATGTTACACTTGAGTGAGCACTGTCCATTTTGTGAAGCTCGCAGAAATCTATTTCGTTTTCACGCAGTGTCAAGGGGAAAGGGCGAAATCAAACTTACCCTGCGATACATTTTTCCTACATTTCCCTTGCACTTTTAGTCAATTAAGATAAAACAGATACATTCAAGCATTTTTAAACAAATTTGCCACCCAAATTGAAATTTCAACACTTAGTAAGCACAACTTTTATCCTTTTTGTGCCAGCTGGATCTGAGGACATAATTGAATCTGAACACAAGTTTACATCAGACATCTCCAGCACTTTTTCACTAAGTTTTTATTATTTTAAGCGGGTCGACATTTGATTTTTTTATTTAATACTTGTTTCTCCACACTTTTCCCAAGCTTGACAATCCTTAACAAATTGAAAATCAATCCTAATTCATTTTATGTAAATCACAGCTCAGTGTAAATCAAATATCGTCTTGATGGCCTTGGTTTGTGGGGAGTGAGGCGAGGCGTAATGCACTCTTCGAAGTGTATTGGGCAAGGAAACAAGTTAAAAGAGGTCAAAGATATCTTCAAATCAATTTTACTTGCTAAATTCTACGTGTTCTTCATGATAATGGTTTAGTTTTATTCGCATAGCTATTTCAAGGTTCTGCGCAAATCATTTTTCACTAACTTTTCAAAAGTAAGCGGTGCTCACTCAAGCGGAAATATTTTTCGATAAATATATTGTCATTTGCTTAAATGGATCTGTACCAATGTTAAAAAGTGGAAAAATCTTCAGGATATTACAAATGTATGATTTTACAGGATTTTTTCAAAGTGTAAACTTTTTTTTGATACGCACTGTATAACTAAATTCCTCAAAAAAAAAGTTTGGAAATCTGAATTTGATCGATAATCCCTCATGGTTTTAGTATATTTCAATGTGTAATTAACATTAATGAATAGATCATTTATTTCTCTTTAAAATGATACCCTGCATGATGTGATTATGGTTCACATGGAGGTGCAGTGCCTTAAGATGTGGGGCAGGGTCAAAATTCAAGAGTTGCAGAATGACACAAGTAGAAAATACAGAAAGATCTTAAATTCTGCAGATGTCAACAGGCATCAGCAGCACACCAGGGATCACAGGTGTTTCGGCCATTTGAGTGCTGTACACCTCCCCCTGGCTGGCCAGTGCTACGCTGGAATACCCTGGACAGCACCCCCATTGACACCTAAGTGATCTGGATTGTCCAGAAAGCACTACATTGCCTTCTGAATAACCCAAGCCGAGCCCGTCTCGGCTGTCCCACACATTCTCCTCACCCACTTCTCCCCTTCCCTTCCACTGAACCCCATTGCTCGGATCCACCTCCTTACAGAGACACCCGCAAACCCCCTGCACCCAACCTCGACGGTATGTACCTCCGCTCCCCATCCATTCTGCTCACACTCCTGCTTCAGACTAGCATACTTATCCATTTTCCTCTCCCTCGCCTCTTCTATCCTCGTCTCCCACGGCACCGTCAACTCGACCATCACAATCTTACGTGCCGACCTAGCCACAAGAACCATATCTGGCCGCAGGGCTGTGACTACCACCTCTTCCGGCATAGTCCTATTCCCCTCGTCCACACGTACCTCCCAGTCGTCTGCAGCAGCTAACAACCCACCCACACCTTGTCTTTGCCTAGTCTTCCTACACCTAGTCCCCTTCTTGACAAACTCGATGCCCCTCACCCTTGGGGGTCCATTCTTCTTTCTCGCCTCTATCGCTGCCCTTGCCAAAGCTCCGCACAACCTCACCTCGTTAAATTCACCGGCGTTGGCAGGACATCAAAGGTGGAACTGATCATGAAGCGCACGGCTCCAGACGACATCGTCCTGAGTTGATCCCAGGAGACCTTCTTCTGCTCCACCTCTTCCCAACGGGTCCATGCACCCTGCACACCCTGCTGTGCAGCTTTTGCCATCCGACATTCCTCCTCCTTCTCCTTGACTGCCTCAACTACCAAATCCCTCCTACCCTTCCTGCCTTGCTTGCTATACCATCTCATGCCAGGACGATACCCTATCCCGCCTCTACCCACTTGGACAGCACCACGCATCTCCTTCCACTTGGCCATTGCCACGGCTTCATCCGTAGCCTCTTATGTCTTCCACTCTCTCCCTGTACGGATCAGTGGCCGAGAATCCGCCATTGTCTGATCCTTCGACTCCCTCATCATCATGACCAACCTAACCTTCCCAGCCTTGTACTCTTCTACCACTGATGCCATATAGTCCAGTCAATATAGGGTTTGACCCACCACTAATTGCAACACTTGATATTCCACTGCAATGCTTTCCAGGAAGGTCCCCTGAACAACATACTAAAAGTCCCAAAAAATCCAAGCTGTGGAAATTTATGAAATTTGCATATTATGTAAATTAGCCATAAAAAGTTAGAAAAATAAGGAAAATAGTCCAAAAATTACAAATAAAGTGTCCAAAACAATTTTATTTGAGCGGAAATTCATGATAAATAACTTTAATCAATGTTTTAATCAAAAATGCAAACAAATCTACCTCATTTGCATAATATGCAAATAAGCATCCATATATGGAAAAAATGTCAAGATATTGTGATTTTTCTCTCATTGACTGCTTGAAAATTTCAATAATGTTGAAATTACTATGCTGCTATCACTAAGGACGTTGAATACATTTATATTAAGCTTAATGTCTGTAGTGTCATTTGCATATTATGCAAATAAGTATGTAACATGTAATAAATATTCAAGAAAACACACTGGTGATACATTCCTCAAAAATTGCAAGTAGATTATCTATTGAAATTGGAATATGGAAATGCCTTACAGGAAAGTAATACCATATTAAAAGTTATTAAATAGACAAGCATAGGAAAATCACAAAATTTGCATTTTATGCAAATTAGCCATAATAATTTGCAAATGAGGAAAATAATAAAAAATTTGGAAATCAAGTGCGGAAAACAATATAAATTGAACGGTAATCTTTACAAATTTAATGATTCTTCAAATAAAAAAATTGTAAATAAATCTACATCATTTGCATATATAATTATGAGCATCCTTGTATGAAAAAAAACACCCAGAAATTTTGATTTTTCTCACACAAACAGTTAAACCCCCATTCAACAGAGAGCAAGACCTCTGAAAGACTGCTGTAAGACGATAAAACTTGCTTGATCTTTCAAGGGTCTTCCAACGAACTTTCAAAGATCTCCGATGTCATTCACGATTCCTGATAGATCTTTCAATGGTCTTTATGTTCCTCGTGAGTCCCAAAACTTTTTGAAACGGTTCAAAACAGTCTTTCAGTGGTCTTACAGGAAAATTGTTTTTTGATGATTTTCAGTGGTCTTTCAATGAACTTTCAAAGTTCTTATTAGTCTTTCTATGATCTTTCGGCAGTCTCTCAAGATTTGTACGGAGATTACTGTAAGATTCATGAGAGATCATTGAAATATCATCGAATGATAATTGAAAGGCCAGGCAAAGTCTATGGAAAGATTTTTGAAAGATCACTTGATGCATAAACATCTCTGAAAGACCACTGAAAGATCTCTATAGGACAGGTGTCTTTCAGAGTTCTTTGAAGGGTCTTTCTGAGCCATTCCACAACAGAGATGACAAATTTCAGTGATCTTGGAGACTGCTGTATAAGACCTTAATTGCCAATTTTTGGTCTTTGAAAGGTCCTTCAAAGGTCTCCCCTCTGTGGATCTAGATCAATATATGATTACTAAAGTACATTAATTATCAGCTTAATATCTGAAGTGGCATGTACATGTTATGCAAATAAGCATCCGACATGTTATAAATAATCAAGGAAACTTGTGATATTTTCCTCTAAAATTCCACGTAGATTATGTGTAACCTTGATGACCTTGCTTGGTTGATATTGACTTTTTTTCATGAGCAGTTACCACCGGAGCAGATACCCCACTCATATTGTGCAATGATGAGTCAGTTCTACATGGGTCCCACTGTTTGAATGCTTCATATTTCTATCCAAATCTTGCTCTCTCCTTGACTTGGTAGAGTCTTTGCGTTTCTTGCTAGTATAGTCCACACTAGCATGCTCCTTGATTGTCAAGTGATCAGCACAAGATGTTACACCCAGTACAAATAAAAGCTCGTTAGCTTCGAATATTTGGTCCTTGTAGCACACCACTTGTCTTGGTGGTGAATATGAGTACTTGCTTGAATCACGAGATCTCTGGGCATGGTTTATAAGAGTACCAATGAGCATTTGCCCATACGAGCGACATGAAAGCCATTCATAAAGTCATGATAAAGGCTTAAAGTGTATATAGACATCTTTCCCAGATACAGGAATCATGATTAGACGTTCTTGCTGAATCCAGTTGCTGCTTCAGGATGAAGCATCCATTTTCTGTTCTTTCCTCTTTGATGAATCTCCTAAGGATGGCAACTATCTCCAAATATTGTAGCTATAGTTTCTAAGCAAATCGTATGCAAATAATATCAATTTCCTGATATTTATGGCAAATGGAAATTCCTCAGTGAGGCAATGAACAACCAAGTAGACGTTAACAGATGAAGGACTAAGCCAGATTATTGCCTTTCCAACAAGAGGACACAACATAACGGAACACCCTTAACATCACCATCAAATACCATCCAACATTGATTAAACAATGTGTACCCGTTCCAGGATTTGTTTGCCACTTTGTGTTACTCATTGGTATACTGTGAGTGTATACAGAGGAATAAACCTTTCAGAAATTATGGTACGACTGAGGATGTTAGTCTGGAGGAATGCTGACATTCATAGTGTCATGCAGATGTACTTTGGACAATCATACAACTCTCTGTACTGAAATCCGACAAGTCGAGCATAGGAGATGGAATGTCAATCAAGAGGACTTTGGCAAGAACCAAACCATTACCCATGTCTTCTTCCGACACAAGATGCCTCAATTAGACGCTGGACATAAGATGTGTCGGAAGAAAAGTTTTATCGGAAGGCTTGCGCATGTTGAGCTCCTAAAGCATCAGTAAGGTGAAGCTCAGAATTGCTACACTAGGACCATAGAATGGTTTGTAGACAAGCCTATATAATACACCATTTGTTGACCGGATTGGCAATGATCCAGGCTGTAACAACTAGCATGTTGGAAGCTCTTAATATCATGTTATCATGCTATGACTACATTGGAAGACAACTGATTGTTAGTCTTAGTATTTACCACTGATCATGATGATGATGACGCTGCTCTGCAAGACCTGGAACCCTGTTCTGACCCAGACATGGCCAGAAAACATATTTTTTAGTCAAGCGGGTGTAGCCAAACTACTGAAGAAATTGTTAAAGAAAACAACCTGCATGAAGCTACTAGACCAGATGGAATCTCTGCTACACTTCTTAATGAGACTACTCATCAGATCTCAGCTGCCATAAGTTTGCTTTTCTTGGCCTTCCTTCTGTCGTTCCCATCCATATAAGAAAGGGATGTCAGCTCTAACAAACTACTCACCAATTTTAAATACTGTGCTTTGTTCTTGCCAATCCCATCATCTTGTCAGACTAACAACATGGCTTTAGGACGTGAAGAACAGATTTCCAGTATTTTGCCTTAAATACAAATTATATTAGGATAAATATGCATGCTTAGTGATAGCAGCATATTGATTTGAACAACAGTCAATGTGAGAAAATCAAAATTTCTTGACATTTTCCATATATGGATACTTATTTGCATAATATGCAAATGAGGCAGATTGGCTAGCTTTTTAAAATTAAAACATTGTACTTATGTATTCATCATGAAATTTTGTTCAAATTGCTTGCTTTTGACATTTAATTCATAATCTTTGTGTTATTTTCCTTTTTTATTTTTAATGGCTAATTTGCATAAAATGCAAATTAATTTTCAGGCATTGTGATGAATTCTCATGCTTAGTGATAGTAGCAAAAATGTCTACATAAATGAAATGTTTTTAAGCAATCTATATGAGAACAATCACAATATCATTGACATTTTTTCCATATAAGGATGCTTATTTGCATAATATGCAAATTAGGTAAATTCGCTGGCGCTTTTGAATAAAAACATTGAATACAGTTATTTATCATTACTTTTCGCTCAAATTAAATTGTTTTGGACACTTAATTTGTAATTTTTGGACTATTTTCCTTATTTTTCTAAATTTTTATGGCTAATTTGCATAATATGCAAATTTCATAAATTTCCACTGCTTGGATTTTTTGGGACTTTTAGTATGTTGTTAAGGGGCTTATGTCGAAAGGGTGGGTGCTGTCGCGTTAGGGTGCGTCAACGCGAACGCGAAGATTCGTCCAAAGGCCCCCCGGTTTGGCCGAAAGGGTGCGTTGGGAGCGCCAAGTCGCGTCGCGTTCACTGGAACGCGCCCTTTCGTCCAAAGCCCCCCCGGTTTGGACGAAAGGGTGTGTTTAATAATAATTAATAAATAAATACAAATATTTATAAGAAAGCTGAATATAAGGTATTTTGTCAAACATTGCCAATTTGCACGTAAAATAGTGGATTTTCAATCATTTAAAGCATTGACAATTTGAGGAAAAGAAAGAAAAGTTCAACTTATAATAATAATGATAATAATAATAATAATAATGATAATGATAATAAAATCAGATACCCACCCTTGCAATAAGCCACTTGGCGCCAATTTTTCACTCCAAATTCATTTCCATAAATTCACTCTTTGAGGTGAAAATTATTATTATTATCATTATTATAAGTATTATTATTATTATTATTTTTATTATTATAAGTATTATTATTATTATACAAACAACACGCACATATTATTATCATTATTATACACACAACACGCACACATACACAACAGATACATCTCACAAAATATAATGAGGCAGGGTCTTAAGTGTAAAATATAGTAAGGTAGGGTCTGAAGAGTTAAACGTTGTGAATGCTGACCCGACATCAATTTTGGCCTTGCCCTTCCAGGACACATCTGCCGTAAGTTTTATAATTTGGGGGACACCAAATATCTCCAGGTATACGAATGTTTTCCTTTGTAATAAATACACACCTGTAAAGTATAAAATTGAAGGTAAGTTACTTTTTTTTGTTTGAAAGAGCCTTGAAATCAGTCATAATTTTTACATGTATCAATATATTACACCATAAAATATTTCCACCGAAAAATCCTCATGCAGCATGCCGTCATTGTTTTTTTTTGTGCCATATGATGATTTATGTTCCTATGCAAATTTCACATATCACTCGTCTTTTTTGTTTGTTCAGCTTTCTTATAAATATTTGTATTTATTTATTCATTATTATTAAACACACCCTTTCGTCCAAACCGGGGGGGCTTTGGACGAAAGGGCGCGTTCCAGTGAACGCGACGCGACGTGGCGCTCCCAACGCACCCTTTCGGCCAAACCGGGGGGCCTTTGGACGAATCTTCGCGTTCGCGTTGACGCACCCTAACGCGACAGCACCCACCCTTTCGAAATAAGCCTTGTTACGGGGACCTTCCTGGAAAGCATTGCAGTAGAAAATCAAGTGTTGCAATTAGTGGCGGGTCACCCCCTTATTCTGGCTAGATTGACTGGACTAATAGGAAACCTTAGCTTTCCAGTTCTACAATACAATGCTAAATCTGTCAACATCCGTGGGACACCTAACCACTTCCGGTAGAACGAGTTTATCTTCTGCTGCATCCTCTCAACTCTAGAAACTGCCACCCCATATACCTGCAGTTGCCACATGATCCGTGGCAGCAGCCCATATTGGCAGCACCACACCTTTGCATTCCCTGGGATCAATGTCCTATCCACCTTCTTCAACCACTGTTTTCATGAAAACAATGTTTTCACCGGTTTCCAAAGAAGCTCTCGCATGGTTAACAAAAGACTTAATGCATGGCTGATCGTCAACAAAACGGAGTCTCAAGTGAGTTTGAACGCTAGCCTGTAGAACCTCTCCATTTATAATAATAATAAGAATAGCCAATTTTTATAAAGCGCTTTTCCCAGAATGGCCCAAAGCGCGTTACAACATATTATTACCCCGGTCATTGGATTCATTTCAATCAAGCACGAAAAGTGCACAATCTCCACTCCCTGGGGAGCATTCCTTGCATTCATCGCAGCCACATTATGGCTCTGGCAAAATCAAACATACAATATCTTTCGCATCCTACCGGTACCCATTTAGCACCTGGGTCGAGAGTGGCAAAGTGTGGATTAACGCCTTGCCAAAGGACGCTAGACCGCGGTGGGATTCGAACACACGACCCTCTGTTTACAAGGCGAGAGTCAGAACCACTACACCACGGCTCTTCCATTTCATGAAATTATTGAAATTCAAGCCTTATTTAAAATAACCAGAACTTTATTATTTCTTGACCATTTTCTTTGAACTTTTAAAAAAAACTGTTTTCTTTTTGAAACCCAGATACAGCCCGCCAAATGACTTTTTGTTATCCCCTATTTAGATTGTTTTAGCTCACTCATGCGTAAATGAGAAATAATCTAAGTGATTTCAGATGAAAAATGAGATTCTAAGCTTTACAATGGTAGGTCAATCGTCTATTGTATTTGTGATTAAGTTATAACAAATCATCGATAAATCTCGGGGTTTTTTTCTGGGACGCACTGTATATTTTAGTGTTTTTTAATAATTTATTTGATATTCGTTCTTAAACTCAAAAATATATTAAAAACTCGCATTGGTTCGGAAATTATTGATGTTTGTTAAAGGGGGGGACTTACTTTTTTGTTGTGTGTATATACACAACAAAAAAGTAAGTCCCCCTTACAAACATCAATAATTTCCGAACCAATGCGAGTTTTTAATATATTTTTACATGAGCGTGTGGGTAATTTTATAAGCTACCCTCTGATTAAATATCATGGACGTATTTTACGTCATGCTTCAGTGAGCAGCGTCAGAAGGCAAAAATGTCACTTTTCAAAAGTCACAAGCCAAATTTCATGACTTTGATTCCATTTTATTGGAATTAATTCCATATTCTCATCATGAAAAATAGTCAGAAGGCTAGTAAAGGTACTTTCTAAAAGACGATAAACTTTTTGGGCTAAATTTCACGGTTGAATAAACACAGGTCCAAATTTGCTATAATTGGATTTTTTACACATTTCTATCAATAAAAATGATAGAATATGATGACAGTTATTTTGGGGAAGATTATCTTCAACAATATTCATCATTTCACGGTTCAATGAGCATTTATTGAAAACAAAAAATACGATTTTCAAATATCATAGGCAGGTATTGTTTCATTTTTTGAACTGAAAATGATCTTTTCTCAACCTTTTCGTTATTTTCATGACCCAATTAACATGCTTCGATGATTCAAAGGCGTTTAATTAAATATTCACGCTTGAACGAACACGTGGAATGTGATTAGCCTTTTTACGTTGTTGGAAAAATGCAATATGTAACTATGGATATCTGTCACAAACATCCTTGCATAGTTCATTTGATCTGATTTTTATGAAAATCCCGATGTTTAATGCATCAGTGAGCACACAATATTCGATAATTATGCATATGAGAAGAAAATTCAAGGCTTTGGCCCCACTCTGTGCCGTATCGAATTGTTATTTTGGTGTGCGCACCTTTTGGATAGTGTAACTCTGGAGCCATGTGCGAAGTTTCATGAAATAACTGTTGGCAGAAGTAACAAAAAACCGTCCATGAAACAAACCCTCAATTCATATTTGTTAAGATATTCACTTCCTCTCCTATAGACTTGTGTACATTATGGGTGCATATGTTTAAGAATAAGTAAATCCTTATTCAATATAGTGGAACTTTTTTTTCAAGGCTGTCTTTAGCAATTTCATTTGGCAGTAATGTTTATCAACCTATGGGCAGAATTCTGTGCAAAAAATGAAGTCGATTTGTTTATTTATGGATGAGTTAGCACGCATCAAAGTGGGAATTTGTATTTTCAATGTCACAGACTCATTTTAAAGGGTAATAAAGTGAATATTGGGGAAAAATTCGGTTTCAAATGTGACTTTAATTGTTGTTGTTTTTTCATCCTCCATTTCTATCACCACACACTTTCCGAACTTTAAACATATTCATGGTTGAGCGAGCACATTCGAAAACTTAGGAATGAATACTCTTTATACTGCATAAATGTATTCTTTTCCTAACCATTTCTCATGATCAGTTTAAAATACCATAACACCATAAAATTCACATTAAAAAAAAATTTGCCCAACTTTGTATCTGCACACTCTGGAAAACGACTCCTGTGACTTTCCAAAATGGTCACTTTTAATTCAGTGTTTAATTACTCATGCATGATTCAACCGATCATTCTCATTTTTCACCAGGAGTTGCTTAAAGGTCAAGTCCACCTCAGAAAAATGTTGATTTCAATCAATAGAGAAAAATCATACAAGCACAATGCTGAAAATTTCATCAAAATCGGATGTAAAATAATAAAGTTATGACATTTCAAAGTTTTGCTTATTTTCTAAAAAATATTTATATGAACGAGCCAGTTACATCCAAATGAGAGAGTCGATGACGTCACTCACTCACTATTTCTTTTGTTTTTTATTGTTTGAATTATACAATATTTCAATTTTTACGAATTTGATGATTAGGACCTCCTTGCCTGAAGCACGAAATGTTAAAATAATGGAATTCCACGTGTTCAGGGAGGAATGAAACTTTATTTCACATGACAATGACGAGAAAATCAAAATATTTCATATTTCGAACAATAAAAAACAAAAGAAATAGTGAGTGAGTGACATCATCAACTCTCTCATTTTGATGTAACTGGCTCGTTCATATAACTTTTTGTGTGAAATGAAGCGAAACTTTGAAATGTCACAACTTTCTTATTTTACATCCGATTTTGATGAAATTTTCAGTGTTATGCTTGTTGAATTTTTCTCTTTTTATTCCAATCAAGTTTTTGTTGGGGTGGACTTGTCCTTTAATGAGTGTAGAAAACTACCTACGAAATATCATATCTCAAAATGATTCCGTTCAAAAGTTGCAGCAATCTAATTTAGTGGGACTTACTTTTTTGTTGTGTATATTTTAAATTACTTACAACTGCTAATTTGCAATGGCAGAGGTTTCCATATCGAATTCTTACTGACGCACTTGCGCGAATCTTGTTCTAAACACATACAGATATTTGGCATGGATGAGTCCCGAACCCGACAACGTAGACAATGAAGACTGTGCTTCTCTGACCCCTTCCAACTCAGACATGGGATGGATTGACAGAAATTGCAATGACAAAAATTCCTTTATATGTGAACGCTACCATTGTAAGTTCATTGAACAATTATTTAACCAATATACCTCATGGACTCTGTACCCTCGATCTGCAGGGAGTGGTCACCTTTGAATGTGATGTCCGGGGATAACGAATTTTCTAAATGCAATGGAGAATATATTAAATGCATTGAAAATGTCTGTCAAATCAAAATGAACAGCTTAGAGGCCTTGGTCAAAAAAATTGGTGTGCCGGGAGTGTAGATCATCCTAAGATGTGGAGCATTGTGGCCCAGTGGATTAGTCTTCGGACTTTGAAACAGAGGGTCGTGGGTTCGAATCCCAGCCATGGTGTAATTTCCTTCAGCAAGAAACTGATCCACAATGTGCTGCACTCAACCCAGGTGAGGTAAATGGGTACCGGTAGGAAGTAATTCCTCAAGAAGCTGTGTGCGCTGTGAACGCCTAGCTTAGCCGGGTAATATACATGTAGGAGCTCCTTGAGCACCTAACAGGGTGGATATGTGCTCATTATAAATATCCTATATTATTATTATTATTATAAGATTCTGAGCTGAAGAACTATTGCAAATTAGTCGTTTGTGCAGAGTCGATGACAAAATTGTTGTTTTGATTCACCGCTTTTAGATAACTCCTTTGTTATGAAATGTTTTTGACAAAAGAATCTCTTCGGTAGAGGAAAGCGCATGCGTATTTTTTTACGAAAAGTCCATCATGCTCGAGGAATCGATTTCATTTGCCTGTAGGTCATGTAGGTAGATCTTCGATCTGAACTATCCAAATTTAATCAACCTCGCTCTGTACATGCTCATTATCGCCTTCTAATTCAAACTGTGCGGAAAATGCAATATGCTTTGTTTTATAACCCCTCCCCCCACCCCTCCCCCTCCATAATAAACAACACACAAACAAATGAACAAATACGCACAAACGAACAAACAAAATATACACTCTAATAAATTCAGGTTAAGTTTTACACCCCAAGGGGTGTATAACCTTGTCCCTATACGAATACCCATGGAGGCGCACACGTAAACCCCGAAAAGGGTGTACAATGTGAACCCCATTTGGGGTGTCTAGCTTCACCTCAGAGAGCGTACACGTATACCCCTTGGCATGCTTGGGGTGCATAATGTACCCCCACCTATAATAAAAAGGTTGTCGAGACTTTTGGTTCATTCACTCTCTGTATCGATTTTTAGTTACCTTAGTTGGGACAGGAACTCACCCCGTTGTATCTGTAGTCAAGATTCTTCCCGCTATGCCAGCCAGAAGCGCTGAGACCGGAACAGGTTTTCTTGCGATATGAGCCAATACAGTCGAAAGTAAAAACAAATATTTCAGAAATGAAATAAAGGAAAATGTTAGTGATATGCACTAAATGTCGAAATGTCTTCAATCTTTATTGCCTACGAATCGTTCGCCCGTTCCGTCTATTTTATATGGCAATAAAATGTTTTTTTATTCAGATAATAATATTGCTGATACATTTAATGATTATTTTTATTCGAATTAACGCCAGTTCCCTAAAAGAGATGAATGCCCATGCCATGTTTCAAAAATATAAGAATAATTGGTTCAATACTTTTGATCTGCCTGTTAAAGAAGAATGCGTTTACAATCAATTTCGGAGATATGAATAAATCGTTCTTTCTAGGTTGATTAATATGTGGTGTAGATCCAGTGATTTCCCCGATGACTGGAAGTATGCTAAGGCTTATCCATTATTTAAAAAAAAGGTGGCATTAATTCGATTTTCGACCAATTTCAATTCTACCGACCATAAGCAAGATCACTGAAGGATTTTCCATCAGCAGTTATATGACTATTTGAATTCGAATATACTTAGCATGGCACAATTCGATTTTCGACCAGGCCACTCTACAGGTTCGGCTCTCGGTTTTTGAACTAATGATTGGCTAAGTGCTATAGACAATGGTCAAATTACAGGAGCGCTTTTCATCGATTTAAGACGTGCTTTTCATACCGTTAATACATCAATTTTATTGAAAAATAAGAATATTTGTTTAATGAGCGATTTGTCATTAGCATGATTTAATTCGTATCTTAATAACAGAAAACAAAATGTTACGGTTAAAAATGCTAAATCAACCCTTGGAGTTCCACAAGGATCTATATTAAGTGCCTTATTTTTGTACATGCATAGTACAGTGGTATTATGAGGTGGACAGGATACATTGCACACCCCCTACCGACTCGCCATTGTGTATTTTACAACTGTCTCTTTTTTTTCTAAGGCAATGTCATCACTTGTAAAAAAAAAAAAAAAAAAAAACACAATTAAGCCTACATGTCGTTTTTACATACATTTGTGTTTCGGCCTTGAATCCGCCCATAGAATGAATTATTCTTTTGACAGAAGTACTTAACATGATTAATCTTTCCTGTTCCTCATTTCAGTCACCTGTTAACTGATAAGAAATCGTGTAATGGCAGTCACCTTTTTCTTTTCATCCTGTAGACGTCCCTGAATACAAATGGAGCGAATTGGGTGGAACTCTTTACTATGTTTCCCACTACTCGAAGACGTATTACTCCTTAGCTCGGAAGTTTTGCCAGGAACAAGGGGGTGATCTTGCCCAACCGAAGACAGAACGAGTCAATGTAAATATTAAAATGCTGCCATTTTTGCAGAAAATCAATATATATTGGAATATTGTTATTGTGTTCATACAACACATTTCAGTCTTCATCAAACCATCCTTTCAATCTGTTATTTTATCATGCTATTCATGCCTCATTATCTCAACTACTGTTTCCATCTCCGTTCACAAGCTCACTATCATCATATTTCCACCCCAGACCAGTTGTGTAAATGTTGACCATGCTGTATTACCCCCACCATGAACAACCCGTTGTTCAACTCCATATGTTTATACTTTCCTTATATCTTTGCCTTCCTCAGAATATTATGTAACTATGTACAGTGAATTATTTATTGTAGTTTAGTATAGAGAATAAAGTTAGTTGTGAATGTAACTCCAAGCCAAGCAGACATGCCTAGTTATTGAGTAGAGATCGAGACCGAGTATGAGTTTAAGTGTGTATTAGAGTTAGAATACACATACACAAAAATTGTTACGAGAATTAAAGTGAATTGCGATTCGTTTTTTATTTGAGTTACTAAGATTTAGAATTAAGCAATAAAACATCAATTCAGTAAGCATCAGAGGATAATTGTGTGACTAACAAAATGAAAGAGGCACAGAGACGTACATTCAAATCCTATTTAAAAGGAGACACACACACACGTATATATATATATATATATATATATATATATATATATATATATATATATATATATATATATCAAAGTCAGAATCTGACTTTGATCGATAATCCCCTCGGTTTTATTGAATATATATATATATATATTCACATAAAAACCCACACACACACACACACACACACATATATATATATATATATATATATATATATATATATATATATATATATATATATAAATCAAGGTTTCCCGGAGCTATTTACCCTTTGGAAAATTGGTGATGCCGAGAAAATGCCTTACCCACTAGACCACGTAGACGGGTTAGTGGAGAGGGCGACCCCGATCCGATTGATTGTCAAATAGAGTGATTTTCGACACTATACCAATTATATACCAATCAGTGGAGCGTTGTGGCCCAGTGGATTAGTCTTCGGACTTTGAAACAGAGGGTCGTGGGTTCGATTTCCAGCCATGGCGTAATTTCCTTCTGCAAGAAATTCATCCCCATTGTGTTGCACTCTACCCAGGTGAGGTAAATAGGTACCTGGCAGGAATTCATTCCTTGAAATGCCATCGCGCTGAAAAAGGCTGTTGGCTAACGCCAGGGTAATAACATCCCATTAAGCGCATAGGGACGCATTTGGTAGTGATGTGCGCTTAGGTATTTATAGTAATATTATTATAGTTTCCTTTGTCGGGTGAAGGTGGGTTTCGAACAATGACAAGCCGCCATGCCTCAGCTGGATCAAAGGTATTGCTTCGATACAGTACATGTATGGGAACAGGTATACAAATGTGTGAAGTTATATACATGTGCTACAGCTTTGGCAACTCTTTTATTTAAATATTTTAAATTGTAAATATTGAATATTGTAAATATTGTAATTGTAAATATTGCTGCATCCATTTTTGTTTACAATATCTAAGTAAAAGAGTTGCCAAAGCTGTTTTACATACAAGGAACTTTTTAAATGAGATGGAGTAACAGCAAATCAAATCTCTATGAACAAGGTTAAAAGCCGCCAGCAGAAAGTATGTCAGGCATGCACTTTGCTCAAAATCTCTTGCTAAAATGCAAACAAATGATTCCCGCAAGACTCCGCAGCTATATAAGAGGAAATATGCTTTTGTGATGATAATTACTTTTTCGCCGCATCTTGGTCTGGTTCTATGTGTAGTACATTTAGTACATAATTCGTAGGCATGGGAAAATAAACTATGCAATATGTCCTGAAATATGACTCAAATTTGCTCGACTGGGCATGTCCGGGCACTCATCTGGCATATACAGTAATTAACAACAATATTCTACAGATTCATTCGCCGCAAACGATCGGAAAAATGTTAAAATCTGGTTTCAGTAAAGGTCAAAATCTTTTTTTTCACTAATTACAGGTTATTAGTTGATATAATCTGGGCAAATATCTCGTCATAATAGTGATTGGTTATTGACATTTTGTCATGCATTCAAATTTAGTTTCTTTATAAATATGAAAGACGGAAAAATGTTACAAATGGATATTTGCATAGTTTCACCCCTCTGCATTCTTCAGTATATGTATATATATACAGTGCGTATCAAAAGAAAGTTTACACTTAGAACAATTCCCGTAAAATTATACATTTGTAATATTATCATGAAGATGTTTCCACATTTTAAGATTGGTATAGGTCCATTTAAGCAAATGACGATATAACTGTCGAAAAATATTTCTGCTTGAGTAAGCACCACATACTTTTGAAAAAGTAGTGAAAAATTATTTTCGCAGAACTTTGAAATAGTGATGCGTATAAAAGTAGACTTTAATCATGCAGAACACGTTGAATTTAGCTAGTAACATTGATTTGAAGATATATTTTACCTTTTTAACTTGTTACCTTGCCCAATACACTTCGGAGAGTGTATTGCTCCCCATCCCACTCCCCACACACTGAGGCCATCGTGATTATATTTGCTTTACACTGAGCTTTGATTTACATGAAATGGCTTAGGCTTGATTTTCATTTTGTTAATTATTGTCAAGCTTAGAAAAGGTGTAGAGAAACAAGTATTAGATAAAAAGATATATGTAAACCACTTTAAATGATAAAAATTTTTGTTCATATCTGATTATGTCCTCAGATCCAGCTGGCACAAAAAGGTTAAAGGTTGTGCTTACTAAGTGTTGAAATTTCAATTTTGGTGACAAAATTCTTACAAAATGCTTAAATGTATTTGTTTTATTTCTGCTTGAGTAAGCACCACTTACTTTTGAAAAAGTAGTGAAAAATTATTTTCGCAGAACTTTGAAATAGTGATGCGTATAAAAGTAGACTTTAATCATGCAGAACACGTTGAATTTAGCTAGTAACATTGATTTGAAGATATATTTTACCTTTTTAACTTGTTACCTTGCCCAAAACACTTCGGAGAGTGTATTGCTCCCCATCCCACTCCCCCACACACTGAGGCCATCGTGATTATATTTGCTTTACACTGAGCTTTGATTTACATGAAATGGCTTAGGCTTGATTTTCATTTTGTTAATTATTGTCAAGCTTAGAAAAGGTGTAGAGAAACAAGTATTAGATAAAAAGATATATGTAAACCACTTTAAATGATAAAAACTTTTGTTCATATCTAATTATGTCCTCAGATCCAGCTGGCACAAAAAGGTTAAAGGTTGTGCTTACTAAGTGTTGAAATTTCAATTTTGGTGACAAAATTCTTACAAAATGCTTAAATGTATTTGTTTTGTTTCGATTGACCAAAAGTGCAAGGGAAATGTATGAGAAATGTTTCGCATGTAAACTTGATTTCGCCCTTTCCCCTTGACAGAGCGTGAAAACGAGCATTTCTGCGCAAACAGATTTCTGCGAGCTTTACAAAAAAGGAAAGTGCTCACTCGAGTGTAACATTCTGTCAAAATGTTTACTTTAATTGGATAGATGAGACCCAAACCTAAGATTATATGTGAAAAAAAAAATTACCCACATGTTGTATATTTTTTAATTCCCAGGGCTTTATCAAAGTGTAAACTTTTTTGATGATGTTCATGATTTTGTTTAATTCATCCAATTCATTTTTAAATCCTTCACAAGAATCATCTCATCGACCTTGCAGCAGGCAACTCTTATTGGTTTGGACTGAGCTTCACCACTAATAGTTATCAATGGATTGATGGAACTACACTCTACAATAATGAGTACGTTTTTATATCAGATTCGTAGCATAGTGCAGTTCATGAATGTATTCTTTGGTGGGCAGGTCATGACTTTGAAACCTGTAAACGGTACCCCAAAGAACAAATGCATGAGAGCCGATGCCAAGACTTATAACGGCATTATCTTATTTCCCTTTGAAACATTTCGCTTGATTTTTGTCTCACCTGCGAAGCAAAGTGAGACTATAGGCGCCGCTTTTCCGACGGCGGCGGCGGCGTCAACATCAAATCTTAACCTGAGGTTAAGTTTTTGAAATGACGTCATAACTTAGAAAATATATGGACCTAGTTCATGAAACTTGGACATAATAGTAGTCAAGCATCACTGACAATTTTGTGCAAGTTTCAGGTCTCATGATTAAGGTCAAAGGTCATTTAGGGTCAATGAACTTTTGCCGAATCGGGGGTATCTGTTGAATTACCATCATAACTTTGAAAGTTTATTGGTCTAGTTCATTAAACTTGGACATTACAGTAATCAAGTATCACTGAACATCCTGTGTGCGTTTCAGGTCACATGACCAAGGTCAAAGGTCAATGAACTTTGGCCGAATTGGGTGTATCTGTTGAATTACCATCATAACTTTGAAAGATTATGGATCTGATTCATGAAACTTGTACATAAGAGTAATCAAGTATCACTGAACATCCTGTTCGAGTTTCAGGTCACATAATCAAGGTCAAAGGTCATGTAAGGTCAATGAACTTTGGCCATGTTCGGTTTTTTTGTTGAATAACCATCATATCTCTGTAAGTTTATTGGTCTAGTTCATAAAAAGTGGACATAAGAGTAACCATGTATCACTGAACATCTTGTGCGAGTTAGAGTAGTATTCAAAGTCAGCACTGCTGCTATATTGAAACACGTGATGCCGGTGAGACGGCCAGAGGCATTCCACTTGTTACACGTTTTCCTCTCTTTGAAAATTAATTGCAAAAAAATATTGTTAATCAACTAGATTCTCAGGTTAAAAATATCGTAATGAATGTTGATTATCAAAGCCGGTACGGTTACATAAAGAACGTGCCTTCAACTGGTGCCTTGTTAAATTAATCACACTTGAACTGTCAATATCGATTGAATCATACTAATTCATATAAGGTAGCTTTGACACTAAATCAAATTATATGATCTTTGAAGCTTTCCATATTGCAGAGAAAATTGAAAGGTTTTATGGTAAACACCATGTATGTAGTTCTGAAAAGGACTGTTTGTTAATATTCTTTCTTGAATATTAAGTTAGCTCTGAAAGAACTGTTATCGACGTTTCGACCAGCGTGTTTTGGTCGTCATCAGGAATGAAGATCCACTTGAAAACTCAAGTTTATAACCAAGTTGGTTATAAGAAAGTAATTAAGGTTTAGCTAATAGGAAAGCAGGAACGGAGAGGTAATTGAAGATGAACCAATAGGATGCAGGAGGATAGTGATTGGTCAGTAGTTGATTGGTGGCTATTTGGTGCTAATCCCGGCTTAATCCTCTGTGGTTACGTAAGACTTCTATTGTGTGGGATTTGAAACAGAGTAAGCATCTAATGATTGGTAGTCTTGTTTAGCAGAGGGTTTCAAATATTGAGGAGTTGGCCGCTGTCTTGTGGTACTGTGTCCTGTTGGGTGATCTCTGTGGCCTCTCGTACCCGTCTGGTATGCCAGTGCTTGATTGATGTTAGTAAGATGGCGTCCTCCCATAGAATCTTGTGTTGGAGTTTGTTTGCATATAGCAGATTTCTCCCATTCCCCCTTGTTGTAGCTGTTCTGATGTTCCTTGAGTCTGGTAGTCAGATTGCGTCCAGTTTCACCGATGTATATCTTTCCACAAGAGCATGGTATCCTGTATACTCCAGGGCGTGACGCTGAGGGGTTGACGTCCTTGTGAGTATAGAGGGAAGCATGTAACTTGTTGGAAGATCGGTGTCTCACTTCAGTTTGGCTGCTCGGAATATGCGTTGTAGTTTGTGGGAAGTAGGACCTAGGTAAGGCAAGATAACCGTAGCTTTGGTGGGCTCCTTCGGACGAGATGAGGTTGGTTTGGTATTGATCTTGTGTGGAGGATAACCGTTCATGGTCACGAGTGTCGACTTGATGTGATCCAGTTCCCGTTGCAGGTGGTTGTCATCGCTGATAGAGTGTGCCCTCTTGACCAATGTTCTTGGAACAGACTGTAGGATAGACGGGTGGTGGAACGATTTGAAGTGAAGATACCTATCAGTATGGGTTGGTTTGCGGTATACTTGGTGCGAGAGTTGGTTGTTTGGTTCACGTGTAACGAGAAAATCCAAGAAAGGTATGGAGTTATTCTTCTCCTTCTCCATCATAAAGGCGATTTTGGGGTGTTGAGAATTGAGATGAAAGAGAAAATCATCTAAGCTGTGTCTGCCATGTTGCCAAATAGGTGAAAGGGGTGATCCCATAGCTGCCCCCTCCTGTTGCTTGTAGTAGTTGCCTCGCCATTGGAAGGAAGTAGACTCAAGACACGTAAGCAGTAGGTCGTGGATTTGGTCGGGTGACATGGAGGTGTGGTCTGATAAGGAGGAGTCCTCTTGGAGTTTCTTTTTTATGAGGTCACATGCTTCTCGGACTGGGACGCTGGTGAACAGTGATTCTACATCAAACCTAACCAGTCTGTCTTCAGGAGTGATGGAGGCCTCTTTGAGTTTGCTGATAAAGTGGGAGGAATTCATCACATGATGCTCTGTTTTCCCCACCAGCGGTTGTAGGATAGTAGCAAGATGACGAGCTACATTGTAAGTTGGTGACCCCCTAGTGGAAACGATTGGTCGAAGTGGATTCACTCCCTTGTGGATTTTCTGCTTGCCAACTTGCCTGATCTTCTTTGGCTTCTTCTTCTATACTCACAAGGACGTCAAGCCCTCAGCGTCATGCCCTGGAGTATACAGGATACCATGCTCTTGTGGAAAGGTATACATCGGTGAAACTGGACGCAATCTGACTACCAGACTCAAGGAACATCAGAACAGCTACAACAAGGGGGAATGGGAGAAATCTGCGATGGCTAAACATGCAAACAAACTCCAACACAAGATTCTATGGGAGGACGCCAAGTTACTAACATCAATCAAGCACTGGCATACCAGACGGGTACGAGAGGCCACAGAGATCACCCAACAGGACACAGTACCACAAGACAGCGGCCAACTCCTCAATATTTGAAACCCTCTGCTAAACAAGACTACCAATCATTAGACATGTTAGATGCCTACTCTGTTTCAACTCCCACACAATAGAGGTCTTACGTAACCACAGAGGATTAAGCCGGGATTAGCACCAAATAGCGATCAATCAACTACTGACCAATCACTATCCTGCTTTCCTATTGGTTCATCTTCAATTACCTCTCCGTTCCTGCTTTCCTATTGGCTAAACCTTAATTACTTATAACCAACTTGGTTATAAACTTGAATTTTCAAGTGGATCTTCATTCCTGATGACGACCAGAACACGCTGGTCGAAACGTCGATAACAGTTCTTTTCAGAGCTAACATATATTCAAGAAAGAATAACAAACAGTCCTTTTCAGGACTACATACATGGTGTTTACCGTAAAACCTTACAATAAATCAAATTATTTCATGTTTTGGATAAATTAAATGTGCTGGAAGCACTTCGTAGTTTTCTTTCAGAAGACGTAATGCAATGAAAAGGAAAATGTATGATTTGGAAGAAGAGCTTCCTTGACTATTTTCGATTTGGAAAATCAGTATAAATCTCCTTTAAAAAAAAGGTTGAGTGTGAGTCATGTAACTAGTGGCTTGAACATTTACTTTGATATAATACGCATAACTTTATAAGTTTAGCCATGAAAAATCTGCTCTTTTTATTCTCAACATTCGCAACATTCTTTGGCATTTAGGTAGTTTACTGCTAACCCGATCTTACAATAAGGAAAGTTGTACAATTTCAAGTTTCTATAATTAAATTTTTTTAAGACTATTGAAGGTGGCAATTTTAAATCACAGCTTCTTTTTATGGCATATTTTGCAAAACATGCAGATTTTCTTCTTGGTCAAATGGTGAGACCCTATTTGAGAATGAAAAATGTGTTCATCAACAGGCTAATAATGGATGGAGAATACTTCCATGCGGAACATACCTCAGATTTGCATGTGAAAAACCTCCACGTGAGTAACAACTTCCATTATTTTTTTAAGTTGTGTTTTACCAATATTGATCGATAGTGCATATAATACAACATTCTTTGGACCATGGTATTCATATTTCTCCCAGGGTTTTTTTTTTTACTCGCGAAGCGCTGAAGAAAAATACGATCACAAAAGATATGAAAATGTAAAGAAAATACAATTGATGTTCCACAGAATGTTGCATAACACAACATAGCAATCAATTAGAGAGCTTTCATTGCTAGTACATGTAAATAGAATGGGCTATATTTAGGTTTGAAAAAATTGTAACGCGTTCAAACAATTCATGGCCTTAGATGCAATAAAACTAAAAATATCACAAGTAAACCTTTATAATTAGACGTTAAAATCTATTTATTTTCCCTAATATTCAAATTTAAAACATCCTACTTGTGCCTCAAAATGGCTTAGCGTTTTTTAAAGGATATGATTGTAAAAGCAATATGATCACTGATTTGATCAATCACACTCAAATTTAGGTTGTTATTGATTAAAAATAATGATCTTTTAATTGATCTCAAAATCCAATTAAAGCAAATTTTGCTTTTTATTTTGAAAAACAATTAACCACTTTTACGTCGATTGATTCGGTCATAAAATTGATATTAAAATACATATTTCAACTCGAAGATAAGACTAATGGTCCATTTTCAAATCGATATTAGAATTTATTTAATCACCTTTTTTCTTAAACAAATGAATTATTTAGCTATTAAGGTTATTAAACGGCTGCCTCCTTGGCAAAGACCAGTACCTCCTATGCGTCTCATGTCAGCTACTTCAACAACTTACAGAGGAGGCCTGGAGAATTCCCCATATCTCTGTCTACTGGGATCAGAGGATAAAAAGATTCATGGTCCACGTGAAAACTCTTCCGTCTTACAGAGATTTTAACCCCCAAATTCCACGGACGCTACCCGTATGATAATTATTTGCCATTAGTAAATGAGTGCTGAAATCATTGAACAGAGGATTCTTTATTCCTCCATCAGACCTTTTTGGGTTTTTGTTCATCAGGGCAATCTCGAACAGAAAATTTAAGAAAGGGAAGAGGAATGGAAATATGCCTTGTGAATTGATTTGATTTGAAGAATAATTGATCAATTTATTTAATAACCTCACCTTCCTTTCTTCTGTCTATCCCTTTCCCATCACCCTTTCCTATATGTCTCCTAGGGCCAAGACCTGTACCTCCTATGCGTCTCATGTCGGCTACTTCGACACCTTACGGAGGAGGTCTGGAGAATTCCTCATATCTCTGTCTACTTGGGTCAGAGGATGAAGATACTCTGTCATGGTCCACAAGAAGATTATTTCGTCTTACACAGACCGTAAATTTCGATAGCTATGAAGCTCCAGGAGTATTGTACCATCATCTTTAGCATTGAGGCAGACTCTCCCACCTACTATTCAGGGTTTCGGATTTTTCGTGTGTTCTTTAGTGACGGCGAGCAAAAGAACTTCCTCTCCACTTGGTGTGCTTCTGTCTACTCGTATGTATAGGACTATTGCTTAAATCGCAAATATGTTCCTCAGTATGTGTGTAGACATGGTAGAGGTGCTGGGGCTTACTGGTTAAGTCTCCGGAGTTGGAACCACAAGGTTCTGAGTTCGAATTTATTGTAGCACTCGCGTCCTTTTGCAAGGCGTTTATCTTTTTGGTTTCCTTTCTTCAAATTGTTTTTGCTCACTCATGCATGGATGAGGATTATCTAAGTTATTTCAAATGGCAGAAATTTGAAATTCAAATGAAAACGTGAATGAAAGTGGCAAAGAAAAATCACCTTTTCAACCAAAAGAGATTTGATTCATTTCAGTTTGTTTGCAAAGGGGCTAGGTACACAATTTTTGAAAAAGATATATAGACAAATTGAAGGTAGATTTCTTTTATACGCTATTTTATGTCCTCATGATGGGATAGTACATCATGGCAATTTAGTTTCTCATAAGAATATTTCAATAAGTGAGAATAAAAAACTTGTTTTATCTCGGAATGGTCCAAAGTGGACCTAACCCCTTTTGCAACTAATATCTTCAAATATAATTTTGCTTTATATATTTTCATACATTGTTGTATTAATATCTGTGTACTGAATAAAATAATAGTGTTTTATGTTATGTTATGTTTTATATGTTTGGAATATATTTTGAAATAAATATGATTTGATAAACCAAAAATGTAAACCACACTACTCGCACAATGGTTGACTGGGCTTCTTGTATGTAGGTCAGTTACAACCCACCGATGGTCGGCTTACAGTCACAGTCCACGTCGGAGACAATGTCACACTCTCTGTGATGAGTACAACGGGGATCGAAGGGGAAGATGGAATAAGGTGGAAAAAGCTCATCGATTTCGACTGGACTGGTTCAAGTGGTTCACAAACCGAAGATAGTTCCAACAGCCTATCACATACAATCCAGTCTGCATCTCTCTTAGATGCCGGTGTCTATTTGACATTTGTAAATGGAACACTGGAGGACCATCGATACAGCTTCATCAGACTCATTGTAAAGGGTAGGCCTATTTTGCTTTTTTTCAGGTACTGATCGGGGGCTCTGTAGACATAGCAGAGCTAATCCTTTGGAATAGAGGAATCACCGAATACAAATTATGTACTACGTTTCCCTTGCTTGTATGTTGTTGCTTTTTTCTGCATGGTCTGGTTGTATCTTCCTAAGGCAAACCTAAATATTTTAGATGCTTAATCCAAAGACAAAACACACAACACACTCACCCTCCCAACACACAAAATACGCATCGTTCGCGTAAATGATCAACGTATTTAAATCAAGATTATTTCACTCTTACTATTGTCGTGAATTTGATTTTTCATGCCTTAAAAATCTTATTTTTACCTTTTGACAGAATGCCCATATGGGAGATGGAATCCGCCATCATGTGATCGTATTTGTGACAACTGCTACAATGGAGGTATTTGTCACGAATTATCAGGAACATGCATCTGTCCTCCTGGCCATGCTGGAGAGAACTGCCTCCGAGGTGAATTTTGTTTTCCTTTATTCCTATGTGATATTGTCGTATAGTGATACTATCAAATATATTAGTGATAAGGAGGCTGGGATTTACTTGAAATTTTAAAACAGGGATGTGTAAGAAAATCAAATATTTCATGTCTTGTAGCATGTGGGAGACATAAGTTTGGCTGGGACTGTGAGTTCGAATGTGGAGCTGGCCAGCTTTTGGACAAGTGTGCTGGAAGTCAGATCTGTCTACCCGATCCGTATGGTTGCAACTGTCTCGCTGGGTATACCGGAATTTACTGCAACAAAAGTGAGTAATAAATCAACACTTTACTAATTTAGAGTTTGAAGAAGGCACTAGCCTCTTACCTATTTTCCGGAAATAATGCTTACAATTACCATAATTATGAAACGATGGTAGGTGAGTAGGCGTACGTGGTTAGTGAAAGATAAATTTCACATTAAAGTACATGCATGCATATAAGAAATTGTCATTGTGCTTTTCATCAAAATTCATTTCATTGTCAATTCATATTTTAAGCGTGTACCGATGGATGGTACGGTGCTGGTTGTCGTCAAACATGCCACTGTGCTGATGGGCAAGATTGTAACGACACCACGGGAGAATGCCCTGGAGATTGCTCCAAAGATTGGTCAGGTCCAGCGTGTCAAGGTATCGTCTTTGTCATAAATTCTAGAAGTTCATTATTTTCTGAATATCGTGTACGTTATAGTTAGACTACATTTGTAGCACAGAAAAGCTCCTTATACTACATCTGACATGTCTTATTCGCATTTTATATCTACACTCCGCGGTAGACTTTGATCATGATCATAATGATCAATTTATCATGTTGATAGGTGGTCCCTTGCCATGAAGTAAACAACAAATTAGGTATGCAAAGAATCGATAAAAAGAGTGTCTAAATGTCTTTTTCCCTATTCCGTAGGCGTCATTGTCAGACTAAGATCATTCATAAAAACTTTAACCTTACTGTTGGTCTTGATTCGTATGTAACTCATCTGCTCATGACACCTTTTTTTTTCAAAGGGACGTACCACGCCACAAGCTATTGGGAATCATGCATTCTACACATGCCTTTAACAAATCTTTGATAGATTTATATTCTTTTTATGACAAAAAACTTTGCATAAATCATATTGAAAATATTTTGTGAAAATTTAGAAAAAATAAACGTTTATTCGAATAAAATCAATGATTTTCTCTCATTCTCTTTAGTCCCTTCTGTTTGTCCTGCCGGGTATTTTGGGTCCACGTGCTCTCAGAAATGCAACTGCAGGAACGGTACAACTTGTGATAAGAATACTGGATACTGCGACGACGTTGAAGGACTTTGTGATGTGGGATACGTTATGGATTCTGTAGAGTTTCCATCAAGCTGTATTACCTGTAAGTTTCTTTGAATTCCCAATACTGTAGAGAGGAATATAAGATTTTCACAAGTATGCCAGCCTATTCTTCTAGACTTATGAGATTAAGCAGTTCAGATTTTACAGGCAATAACCTAAGTTGTACACTTGTATTACAAGTTGTCCGCCCAAAATAAGCAGCTTAAAGTTCAAAAAAGTTTTGAAGATTAATCGTGCAAGGTGTTCATTTTGGACAGGATCTCCTTTACTAGAAAGTCATTTCTATTCAGTTGCTATTTTATTTTATATTAGGTCCAGTATAAATGCTGCTTAACATGCTTAAGTACACTCTAAAACATGAAGTGCTAATTTAGCTCTTAAAGAGCGTGTAAAGTGACTGCACTCCGGAGTGCTGAATTGTCTAGTTCAAATTGAACTAGACAAATCAGCACTCCGAAGTGCAGTCACTATACACGCTCTTTAAGAGCTAAATTAGCACTTCATTTTTTAGAGTGTAGGTAAGTCTATGTTTCAGCAAGGTGATGTACTGCAATTTACAGAATAGGTCAAATGAAACTTCAACATAAGAGATATCCACATCGCGTAAAGTTTATGAATTATTTTTTATGACAATAATACCATTTAGTATTCATTTCTTTTGCATTAAATGAAGTGATGTTTGATATTGTCATCTTCATAGAGTATATTAGCGATAATCAAAAATACGTTATTTGATCTACATTAATCGCCTGTTCAATACTAGAGCATATCCCTCAAAGGACCGATCTCTGAAGAATATCCCATAGGCCCCTGCACAAATTCTCCCGTTGAATATGATACTGTATTCAACAGTCTAGTGCGCATGTGCGAATACAAACCACATGTAAGTCGCATTTTAACGATCAAATTTGATATTACGAGGTGATGCCATAATTTTGTTTCAAGTGCAGTAAATCTTTTTAATCAAATCTTTTTCATTTCCATTTTTTGGGGGGGAGGGTAGGTGATGATAGTTACATTAGATGGCTTTATACCAAAAAATATTCCTTTCGTTACGTCCAATATTCCACTCATCTGTTATTCGAGGAATATTTCTCGTATTCCATCCTGAGCCATCCAATATATATACAGTACGTATCAAAAAAGTTAAAACTTTGAAAAAGCCCTGGGAATTAAAAAAAATATACAACATGTGGGTAATTTTTTTCACATATAATCTTGGCTTTGGGTCTCATCTATCCAATGAAATTAAAGGTTTTGATAGAATGTTACACTTGAGTGAGCACTGGATCTGAGGACATAAGAGAATCTGAACAAAAGTTTGTATTAGACATCTCCAGCATATTTTGATAAGTTTTTATCACCCCAGGCTGAAAGCCGGGAAAACATTGCTATGTATAAAACATTGCTCTGCAGAGAGTAGAGTGTGCCAGAACAAGAGGACACTCTCTTAGATTTGCTAAGCAACGATCTAGACTGGATATAAGGAAACACTTATTTAGGCAAAGGGTTGTCAATCAATGGAATAAACTCCCACAGTCCACAATTGAGGCACCAACACTCCTGCAATTTAAGACACAATTATCAAAATTGGGTTTTTAAATGGGCTCTAAGAGCCTCCTTAACCCTGCCACACTCATCTGTACACCCTCGTCGTGAAGACAGTAAGATGTGGTCATCAAGAAAACTACATGTAATTTTTTCATTTTAAACTTTTTTCGCCACACTTTTCCCAAGCTTGACAATGATTAACAAAATGGAAATCAAGCCTAAGCCATTTCATGTAAATCACAGCTCAGTATAAAGCAAATATCGTCACGATGGCCTCGGTGTGTGGGGGAGTGGGGTGGGGCGCAATGGATTCTTCTAAGTGTTTTGGGCAAGGAAACAAGCTAAAAAAAAGTAAAGGATATCTTCAAATTAATTTTACTAGCGAAATTCCATGTGTTCTTCGTGATTAAGATTTCCTTTTATTCGCATAACAGTTTCAGAGTTCTGTGCAAATCATTTTTAACTAACTTTTCAAAAGTAAGTGGTGTTCACTCAAACGGAACTATTTTTGGACAGTTATATCGCCATGTGCTCAAATGGATCTGTACCAATGCTAAAATGTGGAAAAATCTTCAGGATACTACAAATGTATAATGTTAGAGGATTTTTTCTAAGTGTAAACTTTTTTATACGCACTGTATAATATATTTCAGAAGAATTTGCAATATCCTTAGAATATGATATATTACCTTTCCTTTAGTTTCAGGATGTTTTGGGTCTTGTTCGAAGACATGTCATTGTTCGAGTGGTAATGACGATTGCAACTTTTTAACCGGGAATTGCATTTCATCCAAATGCCATCAACGCTGGATGGGAGACCAGTGCCAAACAGGTAATCTAAAATGATGGAACTGGAATATTAGTCAGAGTATTTGGCATATTAAATTTGTAAGATGTCGTAGAATGTCTAGTCTTACATGTCTTACCGGCTTTCAGATCAAAATGCAAATTTGTAGATTATAATTCAATCATCATAACACCGCGCGTTGCCACACACACACACATATATATAAATAAATATATATATATATATATATATATATTCACGTTTGAATTGCTTGCTGAACTATCTCCAGGAACTGAAAGAAGCCAGGGCCAAGTGAATATCCTTACTCGGGACTTCGATGTTCATTGTACCTCAATCATGATAATGACAATAGGTTTAGTAAATGCTGTCTAATGAAATCGTAGGTTTAAAAGGAGCGTAGCTCTAAAAAATGAGTAAGGTAAAATCACACTCTTCGTCAGTGCCCAAATGTATGTATCATTATACAAATGTATGTATCATTTTACAAAAAAAGGCAATTCAGTTGCTATAAAAAAGTAATTAAAACAATAAGGGGGGCCTACATTTTACAAGCTCTGCTTTTTAGTTGGCCCTCCCTCCCTTTCAAATATTTATATATCTGGATCTGATGATTGTCTATTGTAATTTTAGAATGTAATTTATTTTTTGTATGTACTTCAAATGTGATTGTAATATGTTACTATGTCAATTGAATTATAATTGTAAATATGAAATTGAAAGTGGAAAATAAATAATTGAATTGAATTGAATTTATCTTACTTAACCCTAAAAGGACTGGGGCCATGATACCCCCCCCCCCCCCTCCTCAACTCTTCCCGCTATATTTTCAAAACGCAAACAGATAGCGCCGCATAGTTCTATGACTTTCGCGCAATAGTGCGGTATGGTGTGTTATCCCGTAGGATTTGTTTGCCAAAATTGATTTTTGTTTTGTTTTGGCTTCAATAGGGTCCCTTTATATTAAAAATGATGGGGTTCAAATTTTCAGCCCCCTCCTTCCCTTCGTGGGGGGTCCTTATTGGCGCCATGTTGCCCTGTTCAAAGTCCAATAGGATAATCCATTGTTTTCAACCTTATTTCTCACCTTTCTTCGCCAATTTTATTTTCAAGTTGTCTGAGGTGCATGAGAATGAATATTTGATGATGTTGTGATGTCAATGCTTTTTCAATTTGACCATACGGGGGCGGATTTTCCGAAAAATGCCCCAAATTTGTAAAATATTACCCCAAAAATGTAATTTCCCCCTTTTTGGCTCTAGAATTATGACAAAAAGATTACGAAATGTAATGCATATTTCTTGCTATACAGTCCAATAACGGAGGATATCACATATCAATATCACATGTAATTTACATGATTATTCTTGGTCAATTGATGTAAAAATCAACCCCGTATGCAGTGAAAACCTTACTACAACTCTAGAGGGCGCCATAACTTATGATGATGTTAGGGCACATGAGAGTAATTCAACCGCGCGCAAAGCATGCCGGACAGGCGTAAGTAAAGATCACATGACTTTATTGATTAAAATAATTCATTAAAAATAGATCAAATGTTTGTATATCAAAAGAAAAACGATAGACATTATGCTATGTTCATACTCTTTCATAATCAAGGCGTTTGGGAAGGCTAGACTGCATTTTTGTATTTCATTTTAATCATTATTACCCACAATGCAGTTCTGGTTTTTCTGGCGATGAACTGGCCGAAATTATGTTTTTTTTTTGTGTTGTAGTAAGGTTTTCACTGCATATAATCCTGAAATGGGGTTGATTTTTATATCAATTGACCCAAAATAATGATATAAATTGCATGTGATATATTCCTCTGTTATTGGATTGTATAACAAGACATATACATTTCATTTTGTAATCCTTTTGTCCTCATTCTTGCGCCAAAAAAGGGGGAAAATAATGTTTTAGGGGTAATATTTTACAATTTTGGGGCATTTTTCGTAAATTCCGCCCCAATAGGGTAGAAGTGGAAAACATTGACATCATAACATCATCAAATATTCATTCTCATACACCTCAGACAACTTAAAAATAAAATTTGCGAAGAAAAGTGATAAATAATGTTGAAACAATGGATTATCCTATTGGGCTTTGTACAGGCCAATATGGCGCCCAAAAGGACCCCCAACGAAGGGAAGGAGGGGGCTGAAAATTTGAACCCCATTATTTTTGGTCTAAGGGTTCCTTATTTAAGCCAAAACAACCAAAAATCAATTTCGGTACGCAAGTCCTACGGGAGCTGGGTTAGTGACCTACCATACCACACTACAATTTTTCAGACAAAATTCGCGACATAGAATCGTGACGCCAAATGACTTTTTGCGAGACAACGTCATGCCGAAATTACGGGAGATGAAATTCATAAAAGGGTGATTTCTTTTCGTTCTAATTGGTCTGCCAAATTAATTGAGGGTTGAATTTATTGTTAAAGGGTCTGTATTAACTTCCATTGAAAAAAAATAAAAGGTGAAAACACAAAAAATACCTAAATTCTAAAGAGAAATAAATACATAAGGATAAAACTTAGCTTTGGCAATTTTTTTTTGTGGAAACCTTTTAAAGTAGATTCCAATTATGACATATGGAAAAAAATGAATTGAAATTAAATATTAAATATGCAAATGATGTTTTCTACGAATAAATTTGCATATTGTATTCATAATAAATAAATTATAATTTTCAGATTAATTTTTTACATAGGGTTGTAGTTTGCGTGGTAAAGAATGTGCGTGCCAAATTTCGGCGCGAACGGCGGCCGAGAACAGAAAGAGGCCTTCATGCCCCCCCCCCCTGACCTCGATACATCTTGAATAGCTCAGTCCTTTAAGGTTTAACGGTCTACACTCTAAAAACGGTAAGAGTGAAAACGGTGGGAAAAGACAAATGAGTGAAAGCGTTTTCCAACCTTATCGAAAACGCTGTCACTCCTCTGCCCTTTTAAAGGGTGATCTCTTCCTTTCCGCCCTTTCATTTTATATAAATTATGCTTTATCACAGGCCTTTTAATGTGTGTGTCTAGTGTACAACGGATCTTTTTCTTCTTCTTTTACCGTAGACCGTTTTGAAGTAAGCTCGGAAAAGACCAATCCTGGAGTTGCACACTTCCACTTCCATTGTTCCTACACAACGTCACAAGAAAGTACTCATTCCTCTGAATATCTAAAGGCAGCCGCAGGAATGTTTTCTCCAGATCACATGATAAGTTATGTGAGCTCCAATGTATTAGATACATCCATCAATAATTCATTTTGGCATGAGTACTTAGGCAAAGAAGAGCCTATCTACTGCTATGTCGGGATGCCTGAAGACCCATCCGGATTTGCGTTCGTAAGACTTCCACCAAGAGAATTCTTTGGTATGTAGGTCGTATTCAAACTCAACGGATTCTAGTCATGCTGGTAATAGTGATCGCTTAAAGCTAAATGAAAGTAGTTGCAGTAAAACACTTATTTCGTGAGAAAGACTGTAAAACCAAGGTTAAGTATGACTATATCATCGTAGATCTAGATCTCTAGATTTGTCAGTTTGTGAAATTATAAAATCTAAGCTGCAATACGATCACACTGAAGATCGCCAACACAGATAGGCACACGTTGGGCAGTGTATTATTATTGCTGGAATAAAGACCCGACGGAAGTGGCCGAATCCGCGGTTATTTTACTTATTTCTCAGCAATTACACAATTCTTCAAGAATCCTTTGGCACATATTTTTTTTCATACAAACAATTGGGTGGTAATCATATTAGATTCTGTAAAAAGTCATTTTGAGATCGCTACCAGAACTGGAATTCATCTTTAATCTAAAATAGAGCTGTGACGTAAACTTTCGAACTATTGCATGCGACGTTATTATTTCATTGAATATCAAACGAACAATGACTGTTCCCTCGGCAAATTTATGAAGATCCATGCACTAAGGTAATTCTCTCTGGAAATATGAAAAATCTTGGTTGAATCAAATGTTTCTGTCCAAAACCCATTATCCCGAGGACGATAGGGAAGAAGTAGGAACAAATACACTACATCGAGAAAAACTTGTCCTTTTAAGAACACTTATGTAGTATCTTGATGAATTGATGCTCTACTTCAACTATACGGAACCTTCAAAGGATACCTATGAATTATCTTAAATATTCTGGAATGTTTGTTTTTTCACAGTTCGCTGTTTTACGAGAGAGTCGCGATTTTAATAACAGATTATACATATTTAAAAAGCACATCACTCCTCATGTTAGAGGCATTCAGTCAAACGAAACCAACTCCGAACCGACAGATCTTTCTTCGGCAATTACGCAATTAGATTATAAGTCAGGAGTCAATTTCGCAATTGTGACTTTACAATCACATTCCCAAGCAAAACCATTATGTTAGAAGTTCATTGATCACTCGTGGTTCGCCCTATGGCTCTATCCCGATAATACACTTATCAAGAAGGGTAAAAGAAAATCAACAAACAAATCATTAATAAGAAAATGTCTTTCCGTCTCGTTTTATTGATTTACCATACCTTGCAGTTTTACCAAGCTACGGTGGTAGACCAGAACTAGTTGAATCCGGATACTACCATGTTGTTGTCAGTTGGAGGCAGTGGAACTCAGAAATTGATACTGGGGATGGACCTATAGTCGGGTACAAGATATACGTCCGGTTGGGCACCAAGGTTATATACGATGATGAGGTCCAACCGCCAGGGGTGGGCCTACCTGATAGCCCAGAACGTGTTCTTTCGAAGAGGTCTACAGACAATGCCACGGAGATGGTGACTTACAACGTTACCAAACTTGAATCAGGGTCGACGTATGCTATTCAAATTGCAGCGATCCGAGACGGCATCAAGGGGGAAGGGAAATCAGGACCGATATTGACAATAACAACAGAAAATCGTATGTTCATCTCCGTATTTACGACTTTGAAATTTATTTCATTTCTCAGACCTTTAATCTCACAAGTTTGCAAGTATAAAATTGAACTGGGTGAATGTGCTTCGTATAAAACAGTCTTGTATTAGGGAATGGAATGAAATTAGTATGGAATGACTTTACGACCACATAAATGATTTGGAATAAAAAAGGCTATGCACAATTATATCCGGAATACACTTGATTAACGAAGCCCAATCAAAAATTAATTTCAGAAATACTTATGCGTGTATTATTCATTTTCATAGGTGCTCCTTATATTTTATATCATTACTCGACTAATTATCATTATCAAAATGATTCAGTTCTTGTAAATCAATATTGATGCTAACCTTGATTAGTATATATTATTGGTTAACTCCCTGTCCTTTTGGTAATTTATTGTACAACCATTCAATAATTTTGGTAATTTTTTTTTTTCAGTTATTCATCATTTTTTCAATCGCAAGTAATAGGTACAATGTCATAATTCAGGCGTACACCTGTATCTGTAATGCTCTAAATCTTAAATCCAGTTCCCGTCACAGTGACTACACCCAATTCAACTGACACATCGTCTCAGGGTGGCAGTGGAACAGGTAGCTCCCTAGTATCGGCAGCAGCAGGGGGAGCGGTTGGTGCCATTCTGCTTATTTTGATTGTCATCATTGTAGTCATCATCGTATTCAAGCGACGAAGGTAGGTTCCTAGAAAAGCAACTGACTGCTCCACACTAGAAGAATACAAAGATACAGGTTTTGTCATCAAAAGCATTTTCAAGTACTTGCCAATTCAAATGTCTAATCGCCTATTACGCAAGATCCGACTGAAATAAAGTGACCCGGCTCAAATAAGAAGGTGTTATTTTTGTTGCATTAAGTCTGTCTTCCTTTGTATCTATCGTATAATCTTAAAGACACATACTCACCAACACCCCCACGTGCCTCACACACTCACACATACACAAGCATTTGCTAGTACATGTATAATGTTCCTCTAATGTTCCGCTTCCTCGGGCGGATCGTTATGGCCTAGTTCTAAGATTTTTTTATTGTATTTGTCAACGTAATTGACGAATGGACTTGAATACCAAAACATAAATAGGTACTTCACAATCATGAAACAAACTTGAAGGTTTTTTCTTTCTTTATTATATTTATATACTCTCTAAAACTGCAACATCCAATCACTTACAGTGTTGTTACACTTTTATTCAAATATATAACCATGATGTTTTCGATTTCGAACAAAAGCTTGTGAGAACATGCGCTTATATCTTTCGTTCACGGACATATTAAAAAGAGCGACATTTCCAAACAGAAGTTGAATGATTATGGTGACATTTATTAAAGGCGAGTGATAATGCTTAGCTTTTAAATCACATTTTTGTTTATTACAAGCTTTATCGAAATGTTGAACTATTCCCCTTTTTCTCTCAAACAGGAACGGTACTAAATCTCCCGTGGCCGCTGGCATTAAGGACCATGACATATCAGTTGATTTACAAGACACATCATTAGATGGAGGTGAGCCTTTAAAATACTAAACTAAAAAGACAACTTCTAATGTTGGTTTATCAAGGAACTTCAGGTCGTTCAGGGACATTGTTGAACATGTTTAACTATCGCTTTCCTTTTGTTTTCTACCTTATATTCCTTAGTATTACCTTCTGATCCACCTCTTCGATAATTCGTTTGTGTCCAAAGAATTCTCTGTTTTACAAACATGGCCTTGTTTATATATCCATCCCGACATCCACTAGTACAGAAGCCCGCGTACTCGATCTTGAAGTCTTGTAAAATTATGCAATTATGCAATGATGCAGTTATCATGAGTGCACACAAAAAAATTGACTTGAAGGAATAATCGACACTAAAGTTTAGCAGTTCAGCAGTAGTTTGACTTTGGAGAAGACGACCGGGTCCCTCTTTCCAATAACTCATTTTACCCTGACAGGCAATGTAGCATCCTGAAATGGAGGGGCACCGAAACACATGTTGCACATAAGGTGGACATGTAGAGAAGAGATATTAAACCTTCCAATTAGCCATTCTTATTGCATTCGTGGTTGTCTTACCCAATACTCTATCATTTAAAAAAAAGATGTGTTTTTAGTACGTAAGTGCACAAATTTTTACGAATTTGATGTTAGTCTAATCAGTGCATCGTCATTTCTGTTCTCTCAGGAAATGAGTATAGCGGACGAGCCTCCGTTACGAATCCGGAGCAAGCACCTCCAAGGAGCACGAGACATAAGCCACCTGTAGCAGCCAGACCTTCGCGTCGGGAGACTGATGTATTCGACTCCGATTTCATGGCTGGATCATCTGGGCAATCTGGCGTCAAACCTCCCACGACACGGCAGCCAATTCCTACAGCTCAGTTTCTTACGTTCGTCAATGCCAACAGACACACTAAACTCTTCTCGAATGAATTTCATGTAGGTCGAGTTCAATAGGACATAAAATGATTTTCAGTCGAGGTAATGGGCCACACTGTACACCATGTGTTAGGTCCTGGAAATGACTTTAGGGATAAAAGTGAAATGGATAGGCTGGAAAGTGGAGGTTAGATTTCAAAGTAGAGCATCTTATTCGAAAATTAGTGTAGTCCCTTAAAACGACTGTAAACCAAATTGTGATCCAAGCTTAAGCAGTAGTCAAGATGAAATGCTCGAGTAGATGAGAGAAAGCTGGCTTGATTCGGGGAATGGAGTTTGTCTCGAGCCTGTTGACTCTCCGTCTTTAGGAGACATATGCCTACGAAATGATTTTCCTGATCAACATATTCCTTCCCATGATTACCCCGGGAATGATCAATTCGTTTACAGTTTACGTATTCTGGAATTTTGACACTCTCATTAACACTTCTTCTATTTTACAAACCTTTTACAAAAAATCTTTTTGCCAATGGGAAAATAAATCTGCTGCTCGAAGGCCAAAAACTGGGATGGAGTAGTTTAAAGACTGAGGTTTGCATAATTCTATAGAAAATCGGTGTAGGCGTCTCGTTAACCTTTTGACAAATGATAACGCGAAAACTTCTATTTGCTTTTTGCAGGACTTACCTGGCGCAGACATCTATCCACAGACTGTGGCTCGAGAAAAGATCAATTATACAAAGAATAGATACAAGAATATTCTACCATGTGAGTATCAAACGAATGATTTCCTTCCTAAATTATGATGTTGATGTAATACAGCTTTTAATCGTGAGACCACCAGCGTACAGATGGGGGCTGGTTACCTTGCCCCCTCCCCCACACAAAAATACGATGAAGAACAAAGGACCAAAAAAATGGAAAAGGAAAAGGATCACATATGTCATTCTCTGGATATTGTGTCAAAATCTATCACAGTAAAGAGGTCAAAACCTTTGCTTTCCCGCTTCGCTTGCTCGAAATTGTGCCGCATACGCACACTTAGCCCCCCCCCCCCTTTTTTTTTTATTGCGCTACTGTATTTTTTCTTAAATTAGGGCCTAAACTATTAAATTTTGGCGAGACTTTAGCCAACACTGTGTTATGATGGTGTTATCCAAAGGCTGATGCTGTGTGGTTCAAAATAATTCTTCTTCCAATGGACAAATGCAAAAGTGATATGGAATGTAGGCCTAATATTTCGTATAATACTGGCGATTAAAAGCGAAATCAATATTAACATGAAACGGGAATCTCCTATCTGTGATGTACACATAAACTGCTTTTTAAAGCTATGTATAAAATTGCATGTATATGGGAGGAAAACAGTTTAGAATAAGTCATTCAAATCATATAGACTTGAAGGAAACATTCAAATTTAAATAGTAAACGTCAAGTCCACCCCCAGAAAAATGTTGGTTTGAATAAATAGAGAAAAATCAAACTAGCAAAACGATGAAAATGTCATCAAAGTCGGATTTAAAATAAGAAAGTTATGACATTTTGCATTTTTTCTTGTTTTTTAACAAAACGGTATTATGCACAACTCAAATGAGACTCGATGATGTCCCTCATTCACTTTTTTTTTATTGTTTTAATTATACAATATTTCATTTTTTATAGATTTGACAAGATCGACCAACTTGACTGAATCATTTAGTATTTAACAATGCTCACTCCAATTGTTCAGGGAGAATTAAATCGTTGTTTCACTTGACAATGAGGAGAAATATAGAATATTCCCTATTTCATATAACAAAATACAAAAGAAATAGTGAGTGGATGACGTCATCGGTCTCCTCATTTGCATACCCACCAGGATGAGCGTATAACTGGTTTGTGAAGTTAAGCAAAACTTTAAAATATCAGAACTTTATTTTACATCCGATTTTCATGAATTTTCAGTGTTATTTTTGTTGGATTTTTTCTTTTTTTTTAATTCAAATCAACTTTTTGTTGGGGTGGACTTGTCCTTTAATTTCTGCCACTTCCTGTAATTTTCATAATTGGTGTTTTCTGTGAGATTTGTGCATTTGTCTATCACAATTTTTTTTTTTTTTCAAAGGCTGTTTTACTTTGTATGTGGTTGATTATAAGGACACTGTAAACATAAAAAGAAATAACATAAACTACATAAAAACGAAGAGAGGAAATATACTTAACAGTATTGTAATTTATTAAAGATGCGTGATTGCCTTATCAACATTAAAAATGTTTGAAAACTCTCCTTACGTGCTTTGAAGCAAATGTGCTCTGAAACTCCCCAAAACGAAACCAGTCTTGAAACATAGATTAAAATCCGGATGGATGCTAAACACTATCCCATGCTATTGATATCTATGTCATCATCTTATGTTATATTCGTGTTCGTATTAATTGCTAAGGAAATAATATTAAAACATTAAAGGCGGTACATCCAGTGATTAATTTTGTATCCTGATGAATCATATTTGAAGATTATTTTATTTTTTGTTCAGATGATTCTGCGAGGGTCAAGCTCGATGTCATCAACGCTGATCCTCATTCTGATTATTTCAACGCTTCCTACATTCCTGTAGGTAGAATTTCATATCAAATGTAGAGATCTAAGTAAATTCGCAAATGATTCGGGTTTTTGCATTTAACTTGTTCCATTAAAACGAAAATCACCATTAAACGGATCCCAAGGACATTAACGATGCTGAAAAAATAAATGAATACGTTGTCCATGATATAAAGCTTATATACTATGCCCCTTTATTGAAGTAATGAATACACATAGGACTAGAAACGCTACATCCTTACACAAACACACGCACCCTCACCCCCATCACGCACAAACCCACACCCTTTAAAACGCCAACATGCACACACACACACACTGTCGAATAAACTCACCCATTATTTAATCACACAAACGTGCACATCTTCACACAACTTGGTCAGGCACAGAGTAAAGTATTAAATTTGCCGATTGAAGATGCTTTCATTTCACATACACATTGTAAATTTGAAATTACATTTACATCCGCAAACGCATTGTAAGTATAAAATTCCGATGTCTCTGAGTAGAAATTTTACATGGCTGTAAAAGGATCTACATATAATTCAACCTATTAAATGAAATCGATTTTTTTTCCTTTCACACAGAGCTTTGAAAATGACAGGGCCTTTATCGCATCGCAAGGTATGTCCTATGTACTAATTTTGATATTGGTTCATTATGTACATGCAGTAAAAGAAAATGAAAATTAACGCAAATGTATGGGCTTACATTCATAAATTGAAATTATACCATTTGTATACATGTACATCCTTTTGTTTTTTACAAAGTTTTGATAATCTGAAATATATTGGAATACTTTATAATATTCTAATGTAAAATTGTAATTGTTACGAGTTCTTTTTAAGAATGTTATTTTACGTTTGAAATAGAGGACCAATCTCTATATTTCTATCTATAGATTTAAACATTACGTGAATGCCAGTAGAGTGCATTTGTACAGTGAAACAAAAATCGGGGAAATACGAAGCTATTTCAATTTTCATTTGGATGTGGACCAAAATAAATTTTTATGTAAAATTCGAATTTTCAAAACGTTTTAATTTCATGTCAACCATGTAAGATGGTTTTAGAACATACTCAATAATATATCACGATATAATGTGGGAGTGATTTGTTTAGAATATCGACTAATGGGGCGTATCTAGAAACATTATTTCAATTGCAAATCAAGTTTAAGGACCAATATTAGGTGCTATGATTTTAGCACGTTTGGTCGTGTGGTCCAGTGGTTAGAGCATTGGACTCATAATCGCAAGGTTGTGAGTTCGAATCCCAACACTGCCATTGTTTCCACTTTTTTAAAAAGGCCCGAGAGTGATATCTGTCGTCTATATAACGTCAACCACTATGACTGATTAATCTAGACGTAAAATGTTTCATAGGTAATTGGTTATATACAAGCTTGGTATTTACCAGCAAAATGCTGCCTGCCGAGTTCCTACGGGAGTTACCACAGACAGAAACAGAAATAGTTGCAATTGATACCAATAAGATTCAAATATAACTTTAGTAAAGTGAATATCAGTAATGTTCGAGTCATATGCTGAATTTATAGGTGTTTTCAACAACAAACACGACTCTTGGTATCAAATGCTGAATAATTACACTTTCTTCCTAAACTGTGTGATTTAAGGACCAAACAAGGATTCCATGAACGATTTCTGGAGGATGATCTGGCAGGAAAATGTAACAACCATTGCTATGGTAACGAGGCTTCAAGAAGGTGACAAGGTCAGTCACTACAATTTATTTTTTTTTCTAAAATAATTCACATAAGAGGAAAGAAAAATGAATATCGTTACATAAGTATTGTCTTATTTATATAGTAATGACAATGACGATGATTATCATTACGGTGTTGATTAATATAAAACGTATATCATAACGATGATGATGATAATGATGATTATGATGATGATGATGACGATGATTACTTTGATAATAAAGATCTTTGAACTTTGTTATTGCTAGATAAAATGCCGTCAGTACTGGCCAAGTCAACAAGGCGATTCAGTGATGTTTGGAAATATCAAGGTAGAACTGATATTACTGGAACCGTGCAACGGTGGAGTCAAGAGGAAAATGATAATGAGAAAGGTTCGTTAAGGATTTACTGTAGGCTCCATTCTGAAGTTTAGTTTTACCAAACTGATTTTTTTTTCAAGAACAGCAAATAAGCAAAATTTCCCATAGACATGATGGATATAAGATTCTCATTCAGGAAAGAGAAATACATCATGTACCTATATACCAATATGGAAAAAATAAATTGGAAAAATGGTTATGGGGTTTCATTTTTTACTTTTCTTCCTTCCACCCTTGGGGTGCAATAATGTTAGATTAGTTCAATTTTGTCTCGAACAGAAAAGCCTTAATGGTTGCAATACCTTAAACCTTAAACATTACATTAATAAAGTGAGAAACATTTTACACGTAGGCCTATACTAAATCTGTTTAGTTGATTAAATACTTAAGGATTTCAAACAAAGACAATTATACTAGGTGAAAAATATACATTTCCTGCAGTCCCTACATTATATTCAAACATTGGATGTAGTGAAATTTTCTAAAAACAACACATCCATCCGGTTAAAACAAATATAAATTCAAGTTCATCGTGTCGATTGGTAAACATAGTTATTCTAAAGCTTGGTTATTATTTAGGTTTAATAACCTGCTCTACCACTGTATACATTTAGGATGAGCAGTGTAGGACTGTCACCCAGTTTCACTTCCGGGTGTGGCCAGACAAAGGTGTACCCAAACACACTTCACTGCTTCTCAAGTTCATCAGGGAAGTCAAGTCCCATCATGGACCAAATCCGCATCCTCTGGTCATTCACTGCAGGTAGCAAATATTACCAGATTCTACTCATTCACCCAAACACCCTCTTTTTGCTAGTAGTGTAACTAAACTGTAAATGCTCGGTTATTTTGTCATTCTTACACGCTTTGATTAAAATCATTAGATTTAAAGCATTTTTTCAACTTAACCTTAGTACGGTCCAATTTATATCATTTGAGGCTTAAGGTTTTAATAGCTACTTATGTGTCCAAAAGATGTTGGGAAAAAATGCCCAATTATCTATAGAGCTATGGTGACACACGGTAGGCATGAAGGAGGAGGAGATTATACATTTACTTCGATTTAGAGCATGTAGGGTGATACCAAAAAGTCTTTACCTCGGACTAACCAATCGGCAGGCAGGCTTTGTTCTCAATATCCAATGTCTTCGAAGAGCACCGAGTTCAAAGGTTTCTGTATAATCTGTCAAGTTAACATCGCGTCTATTTTTTTACGGTAATAGTACTCTTGTATTTAACGCGATGACATCGTGTAAGAACATGTACGTCATCTTCCTTGGAAGCTGGACATACGTATCAGAAGATGTCGTACTTTTTTCATGACCTACATTGAATTTACAATAACACTTGAAGATCTGTTCATGTAAGTGCGCATGATATATTAACCATTTCATGATTTCATAGTTTTCTTTTAACCACAGCTTAATCGTGTTTACCCGAATGGAAGACGAATTTACCATTCATCGTACCGTGTCAATTCTAATTCATTTGACTCTGGATTTTTCTAGTGCTGGTGTTGGACGAACAGGTGTTGTGATCAGCATCGATAGCATAGTAGCTCACGCCAAGAGGACGGGGATGGTTGATGTCTTCAGCTTCGTCACGAAAATCAGACAGAATCGACCATACATGGTCCAAACACAGGTCAGTAATGAAATGCATGTTTGGACGATGATATTGTTACATTTTCCTGTGTAAACAAAAAAGGCAAAGCCGATTCCAAACACGGAGTTTTGTAACCAACATTGCCAGTGAGAAAGTAAGTTTTTCGGCAACTGTTGAGTTTGACTCACATGTGCTCACAGTCAGTCGGCAAGACCTGAAAAAGTAGCTTCTTTTATCCAAGTGATATTCATGACTATAGGGGTTTGCATTATTAATGAGCTTGGTGCGAAGCAAAACACCTCTTTTTATTCTGCCATTGCTGCTCTAAATATTAACCAAATTTCATGTTTTTGGTATCTTTGTAAAGAAGAAGAATCATTCTTTCAGGTCATGTGTTTGGAATTTTTAAAAAATGTTGTATAGGAAAAGAAATTGATATAAAACATGAAACAAAATGATTTTTTTCATGCAACAAATGTTGTTGTCTTCACACTTGATTTCTGGTCGAGCACAAATGATTTTTAGATCATAATAAAGCTGAAGATCTACGCTTTAATATGATATAATTTGTATAAGAAGATGTATCTTAGATGGGTCAGCAGCCAGCTTTTCATAGGCCAAGTACATTTAGCAGCTCAAAAACAAGAATACTGCACTCTGATTGGTCACAGAGACCACACACCCACGCAAATTCCAATGTTCCCCACACTGGGCCTCTGCAAGGTCACACTCGCCATGTGGTATTCTCTTCAAATAACCCGCGCCTGTTGTTAAAACATTATTCAGCCAATCAGAACTCTGGATTTTATGTTACTCAGAAATTTTAGAAATCTCGTCTTGCATCTTGATGGAAAAAGCTGGCTGCTGACCCATCTAAAAGATGCCACATATCAAGAGTGACATTGTAAGAAAGTATAGAGTTTGAGCTTTCTGATGATATAAATAATGTTGGTACCTGAAACACAAAATGTTGCACAATTTGCAAGTGAAAACAGAGGAAGAAAATTCTGTTTGATGCATCTTTTCTGGTAAAAAATTCACTTATTTATCAAAATATTTTATTCAAAAGAATGAAAAAGTAACATTTACTCTTCCCAATGGTACAAAAATAATCAATTTTACTCCAGGAGAAAGTGGTTAAATTCTTTGAGAAAAAAGTCTCACAATTCACGAGATTTTGCAGGGACATGAATTCAGCCACGAGAGGACTTGGATAAATCTTGCCCATTTGCTCATTAACAGGGGCTTGCCGACTGACTGCTCAAGGGTGCGTGTGGAATAAGTTGGCGTGTGTGTACGGAGTGTGGTTGTGTTTGTGCGTGATGATGGGAAGGTGCATAGGCGCACGAGGATGTGCGTGCGTGTATGAAAGATATTAAATGGTATGGGTGTGTGTTTATCGATGGTGAGCGTATGTGTTTGCGTGTTTAGCAAATCTTTAATTCACGATCTTATTGACATCCGCTTTTCAGTGATAGAGTTTCCCTATAAGTTCGATAAAGCAATCCTCGAAGAAGAAAGAAACTCTTGAAACAGGGCAGCTTGTGTGGAAGAACAGGATCAGCGAAAGTACGACAACACTAATGCAATTCAAACAAATTCCGTCATGTTACAGTCATGTACAACTACCTCTTCTGGACACTAAACATATACTCGAAAACAATTTCTTTTGTTTATTGTATTAATAGGACAAACCGTCATCCTTGATAATATTGTTGTGGTACCTATGTTACATGTCCTCTCATAAAGAAACACACCTGGGGCCCTTTCATAAAGAGTAACAACTGTTTTAACTTTGCCATTATGGGAATGTTCCATAAAATATAAACGTCCGACCCCCTATATTTGGGACCTTCATCAAATTTTCTGTCTCTGATTTCTTGTTCTTTTGACAGTCTGTAATGCTCTCAAATGACCAAGACTTGGTCAGTTTATGAAGTGAAGTAAAACTTGAGAAAATGGTCGTACAAAAAGGTTATTTTATGTAATTGCCCTATCATGACTATGGCAACTACTGTACCACGGTAACCATGCTTTTTATTGGCTGCTGAGCCCTGGTTGCCATGTTAATTTTCATAATTGCAAAGTTACAACTCCCATTGAGCCGGGCACCTGATCGTGTAATAGACTAGATAACAGAGGAAATTTATATGAAATATATAATTGGGAAGTTGTAAATGATTGACAATTTACGGTATGGGGGTAGGGGCGCCTTGCATTGAAATTCGAACTTCTTTCATAACAACCGATAAAATACAAAGTGTAAACTCAAAGCTAAGAGACTTAAATTGATTGGTTAACATTGGTTTGACTTTTAAAAAATCTGAGCTAGAAGGTCACACTTGTCACCTGTGTCTGTGATATGTTACAAAAATGATGCCCAGAAAAAATTGCGTTCGAAAATAATTATTTAGTGCTTCAAAAATTGAAATATAAAGTGACCGGAAACACCATCTTAATTTTATCCCATACACTTATGTGTACTATTTAGGTGTCTATAAGACGCCTATTTACAAAATCGGGGTTTGCCTTGCAGTTTTAGCTTTCCATTTCCAATAATGGTTGTTTTCAGGGTTTATTAGTTTTAATACATGTACTTGTACACATGTTTTATCTTGGTTTGAGAATTCTTTAAATCGGCTGCCTACAAAGTTAAACAATACCTTTAAGACTTGTTTACCCGGAACAGGAACAATATGCCTTCATCTATGCGGCTGTACTGGAGGATCTACTCTGGAAGGATACTGGAATTCCTTTGATTCATTTCTCGGCTCATCTTCAAGATTTGCATGCTTCCGTGGATGAATATGGACTGTCGAAGATGACCAAGGAGTTTGAGGTAATATAATATACAAATATACCAGACTTATACAGAATGTATAATTGGGAATTCTTTATTCCAGTTATAGAAGTTACAAGCTTGAGGAAAATCGTTTCCAGTCTGAGGATGAATATGAATGCATCTTTAGAAAAAAAAACCTGGTATATTTGTTTCAACATCCGTTCTTATGGTTAGAACGATAGGTCTTGGTACACTAGTCCAAGTTCAAATACTTCCTCGTGATGTATAATCTCGTATAACAGCTAACCACCTTATCAGCCAATATAACCTCAATTCATATGTCGATATGATTTACTGAATGGCATTCCTCCGCTGGTACAATACAATATACACTTAGCATTCACTTATTGAGATACAAGACGTAGTCGAATGAGTTGTCATCTGTTATTTCATTCAGACTCTGAAAAGCCTCTGCCCAGATCCTCCAGCTTCACAAACGAGATCAGGACGAACGCCAGAGAATCATCATAAGAATAGATACGGCAACAACCTACCACGTAAGAACTCGTTTACCTGGGATCAACACGTGTCAAACGAAACTATGTTGAGATATAAACATTTCATATAAACATACGCTAAGTAAGAAGAAAGAATGGATATATCATAACTGGATATTTGACAAAATGGTAAATAGGCTCAATTCAAATAGGCCAACAGGCAAGTGGCATGAACTTGTTCTAGATGGACCATGAGGGTTGAAACCAGACGGAAGGAAGTGGGTGTTGAATAATCAACAATCTACCATTAAAGCAACCACCAACATCAAATTTATGAATAAGATTTGTTTATACTATTGGTAAAATTACGAGCTTCAATCAAGCTCAACGTTTAGTCAAATAACCGTCTTGTGGAGTAGCATGACAGTTAATTTTTTTCTTAAATTGTTGGTAGTGGGTCTGCCTGAATAACTTCATGATGACTACATGTTGTATACATACCAAACAATCTTGACCATATTGCGTAAAAGTCAAGTCCACTCCAGCAGAATGTTGATTTGAATAAATAGAGAAAAATCAAATTAGCATAACACTGGAAATTTCATCAAAATCGGATGTAAAATAAGAAAGTTATGGCATTTTAAAGTTTCGCTTATTTTTCACAAAACAGTGATGTGCAGAACTCAGTGACATGCAAATGAGTCAGTTGATGATGTCCATCACTAACTATTTCTTTTGTTTTTAGTTGTTTGAATTATACAATATTTCATTTTTTACAGATTTGACTGAACCATATAGTATTAAACAATGCTAATTCCACATTTATAGGGAGGAATTAATCACTTTTTCACTTGACAATGAGGAGAAATTTAGAATATTTTATATTTCATATAATAAAATACAAAAGAAGTAGTGAGTGGATGACGTCATCAGTCTCCTCATTTGCATACCGACCAGGATGTGCATACAACTGTTTTGTGAAATTAACCGAAACTTTGAAATGTCATAACTTTCTTATTTTACATCCGATTTTAATGAAATTTTCAATGTTATGCTTGCTGGATTTTTCTCTTTTTATTCAAATAACTTTTTTGTTGGGGTGGACTTGTCCTTTGAATGATTCTTTGTCAATTGTTCATCAACAGTGCAGAGGAATCGGGTGATGGTAGACTCTCCAGACAATGATTACATCAACGCTAGTTACGTGAAGGTATGTTTTATTGGCCACTGAATTTCTTTCACATAATCAGAAAAGTCTTACTTAGGCAAGTGACTCTTTTTTTCGCAAAACGGGTGTAGGATGTACACGAGTGTGTGATTTATTACACAATTAAAGTTTACATATCACTTCAATTTAACAATTAAGCTTCACGCCTGCAATTTACTTTGCAAAAGCATCCTGCCGAAGTGTATGTAATGATTAATTCAGTAGAGCTGAACAGAAGATCATGAAGTTTAATGTGTCTTTTGACACCAAGTTTTGGGGGATTCTGACGCGTGGGGATTATTTTTGTTGATTATGGTGATTATCATTATTGTAATTAGTTTTTTCCCAAAATCCTGCAAAACAGAATATAACTTAGACAAAAACTTCCAAAACAACAATTATGATAATGATATGATACGGTTGGATGGCCTATTTCAGAGCTGTTAAGCATAACAGCTCTGTCCTTCCATGGGGTCCAAATTTTTCTTTTTCTTGTTGCTCTTCTTCTTAGCATTATTAGTATTATTATCTATATTATTATTAATAATAATATCATTATTTTAATTATCAATATTATTATATTATCATTATTATTCTCATCATCATCATAGATATTATTACTACTGCTTTTATTTTCATAATCTTTATTGATGTTGTATTCGTATATTCTTGGTCGAAATTATTTAATGTTATGCAGAGTTTGAACGCAGGGATGCACTAAACACTCGTTCATGTATCTCTCATGCGTTTTATTTTATTCACATATGTATACCGGCCTGATTTTATCATGATTAGATATGAACTTTAAAATCAATTTAATTTCAATACGTGAACATGGCCGATTAAAAAATCCAAGATGGTATTGATTATAAAATGACACTTTCTTACAATAGCTCTATTAATCTTGGCTTTCATCATGAATTTGCTTTCAGGGGGTTCATTGTTATTTCCTGACTACCCAGATGCCCATGCCAAACACTGTTGCAGATTTCTGCTGTATGATTCTTACTAAAAAACCGTCTATTGTAGTCATGCTCAACGATAAAAGTCAAGATGACAAGGTAAAAATACACCATCATTCAATTTTTCTATCGGGTCATCGCCTTATTATTATTCAGCAATTTAAAATATGGATGAGCAGATAATAATCCAATCTTAATCAACTTTGGAGCGTTACACGTTTTTACGATCCACGTTTCTTCCCAACCCTTTTCCCCTTTCATTCTCTTAGCACATGTTTGTTCCATTTTTTTGTGTCATCCATATTTTTTCCAACTTTTTTTAAAGATATTTTAAAAGCACTATTTTTAAAATCTAACTTATCATGGTTATAGGCTACTGCAATCTACAAGCCTGGCTATTTAGCAGTCCCCTCCATACCCAACCACTTATATAACATGCCTATTGTATATTATGAACTTATTGTTTAATTAATGTGAATACTTTCCATTGCTATACAACGTATACTAGTAGTGTGTTATTTGAATTACATTTACAAAAATATTTGTTGGTTAGATAAAGAAGAGCTAGAACGAGAAAAACAGGAAGAACGGCATGGAACCCAACTATTTTCATCTTCGTCGAGAGCTGCATACGATGAAGGGATGCCTTGTTGGTATTCGAACCAACGATTGATTACGTTGAAGAGCGAGATTTATGACAACCAGATCACGATTATTCGACTGTTGTTCTCTCAGTAATATTAGTGACATATATTTTATGCGATTTTTTTTTCTTCTTCTTAGAGTTGTGCACAATACTGGTCCGATCAAGGAGAGGCCCGGTTTGGATCCTACACAGTTGCTATCTTATCAACATCATCTGATGATGACATGATCGTTCGACAACTAGTGATTACCAGCGACACAGATGTATGTCCTGTCTGATATCTTCTTTTTAAACTATAAAGATACAGTGATGATTTTTTTCGAGATAATTTTATTTAAAGACCAAAAATATATATTTCAAACTTTGGATGTTCGCTAGGGGTCAGAGTGACCAAATTATTCAAAAGGGTTTTGATAACTTGATGTTCAAGATTAATATCATGTCATTTACATGCATTTCAAAGAAATCAAATAAACTCCCATCTACAACGGAGGACAATATCTATAAGCACACTGTTTCTAAGGTTTGCTCGTTTACACTGTTATAGAACTCTCCAAAATTCATCAATTTTTTTCCGAATTTCAAATGGGAGCAAAAAAACTATCCATCTTTTCATTTTCAGACTGTGTCTCGCCTCTGGGTGGATACGCACTAAGGACATTCCACCGAGATTTACTTTCCAATTTTCAAATTAGTGAAATATCTTATGTAATGACCAGAACATATTTCATTTCATAAAATGTACTTATAATGAATTTAATTTTTTTCTGACCATCTGATTCTATTTTAGACCCACCACACTGTGACTCAGTACCAGTTTCTTGGATGGCCTTCTCACGGATCAGACCACCGATCCGGAGCATGGTCGTTGCTGAAGCTCATCCGTGCTGTCAAAGGCTCCATCACCAATAAGAAAGACTTTTCTCTTCTTGTCCATTGTTTGTAAGTATAGTGCTCTTGAACAATACAGTCTGGCCTTTGTCAATAAGTATATCGACAGAATATTCGCTTATCGTTTGATTGTATGCAATAGAAATGAGATGATATGTTTGCACACAAAGGCCACCAAAAATCAAATTATAACTGGGATATTTATTTTACAAAAACTTCTTTTACAACCCAAAAAATAAAATTGCCAGAAATGCCAGTCATATACGCATAAAGTTTCTTGATGCTGTACTTTCCAAAGCAGGTTGGGTATTTTTCGTGCCATAGTGATTCTTGAGAGAAGCATAACAAAAAAACCATTAGACTTATAACATTTGAAATTTAGTTAATTATGGCCTTGTCCTGCTTCTATTTATTTTTATTTGTAGGAGTGGTGTTGGACGTACAGGTGCATTTTGCAGTATATTGGAATGCATCGCTCAGATGGAAGAGAGTGATTCCGTAGATATCTTTCAGACTGTCAAGTTCCTGCGAGCTGATAGGATGCAGTTTGTCCAAACCGAGGTAACAAGTAAACCAGCTTCACAATCCCTGCTAGCAATTAAAGGTCAAGTCTACCTCAGAAAAATGTTTATTTGAATCAATAGAGAAAAATCAGACAAGCACAATGCTGAAAATTTCATCAAAATCAGAAAGTTATGACATTTTAAAGTTTCGCTTATTTTTAACAAAATAGTCATATGAACGAGCCAGTAACATCCAAATGAGAGAGTCGATGACGTCACTCACTCACTCACTATTTCTTTTGTTTTTTATTGTTTGAATTATACAATATTTCAATTTTTACGAATTTGATGGTTAGGACCTCCTTGCCTGAAGCACGAAATGTTAAAATAATGGAATTCCACATGCTCAGGGAGGAATGAAACTTCATTTCACATGACAATGACGAGAAAATAAAAATATTTCATATAATAAAATACAAAAGAAATAGTGAGTGAGTGATGTCATCAGTTCCCTCATTTGCATACCGACCGAGATGTGCATATCACTGTTTTGTGAAATAAAGCGAAACTTTAAAATGTCATAACTTTCTTATTTTACATCCGATTTTGATGAAATTTTCAGTGTTATGCTTGTTGACTTTTTCTCTTTTTATTCAAATCAAACTTTTGTTGGGGTGGACTTGTCCTTTAAAGACACTGCTAAATGCTACATAATATCAATAAACATCTCACTCAGGTAAAAGGCGATTCTATGAAATAACTAATGCTTTAGTAAGTCCTGCCCCATTTTTTGTTATTGATATTGATTTCACTACATGAACAACTGGGGTCGTACTAATTGGAGAGTATTACACCTTTCCACATGAATCACTAAGCAGAGAGGAATTATTTTAGGAAGGTCCCACTAAGTACTTTAAAAAAATGTCCTAACTGACAAATGTTCCTTTGCAATTCTCTGATAGGAGGAATATTCTTTCATATACGATGTCATCAATGCATACATGTCCTCTGAAAACTATGAGCAATTGCCATATCCGATCGATGACCATACATACGGCAATGTAGAGACTGACGACTACGCTCTTGACCCGGAAGAAAACCCATATGAGGTCACAGATCCCCAAGACGGAGGCGCCACTGCACTCGTATATAGCAATACGGAGATGGAGACACCCAGACGGAGTCGGGGGAGTCGGGTGCCAAAGCCTCAAGAAACGTACAGTGTTTATGAAAATATGGAATTCAAATCGTAGATTGAAATCGCTAAAGTGATTTACGGCTTTCTTTATGTTGATATAAAGACGTGCTGTCTTTTGTTGGTAAAAATGGGTATGGGGATGTATCTTTTATTATTATTTTGTTCTCTTTCGCTAATCGTTAGGCACTTAAAGCAATGTGTTGTCCAGTAAATGTCACTAGATGATCACATCCTGAGGCGTTAGATTGCAAACAAGAGACTGAACACAGCACCAAAAAGTGTAAATGTAATAACCCATTGCTGGTGTTGTATTATATAGTGGTGCTAAAAGGTTAGTGAACCCCACCTAAAAATGAACATATCTAAAGTTGTTCAAACTTTACCATGTTTTAGATATTTTATTTTGAAATCAGGTGATAAAATATCACATTCATTGTAGTTTGTTTCTCTGGGCTTGCCGAACATTGTCGTGTTGTAATCGACATTTAAATCTTAGCATGAATGAGTGCATTTTGCGGTGGGATTTACTATCTTTCGAGCACAATTGTAGGTATTGAACGAAAACACCAGCAATTTAACACCGGAGTAAAATTACTGGTCTGGTCCGCTATACACCAAACAACACCTTAGTTTTTGCCGGGTGATGCACCGGAAACGTCATGTGGAAGTACATGTATTATGTATTCCGTGCTTCATCAAGCAAGGTGTGAATATCTGCTGGATATTTCCTTCCATACTGAAGATAATTAGTAATCTCGTGAATGATTAAAAACTGATAAATGCATAAGACACCGAACAGCGCATTTTATTGTGCTGGAATTAAAAACCACAGCGTCACCTGTGTTAATTATTTATTTATTTTATTTTAATCATTTTCAGTTTCATTTAATCAGGGGCGGAAATCTCTCCCAAAAGGTAGGGGGACAAGGGTCTGGTAAATTTGACCAAAGAAATAGGCTATTACCTGAAATTTAAGGTCATTTCGAAGAAAATATATTTGACAAGCAAAAAAAAAAAGTCATCTCGTCCGAAAACGCACGTTTTATTCACAATTTCAGTGATGTATGTCTTAGCATCACCAAAGACCCAAAATAGTAGGGGGACATTTGATATTGTGTCCCCCCCCCCCTACTATTTTGAGTAGGGGGGACACGTCCCCCCTCATGAGATTTCCGCCTTAATCAGGGTGGCCTCACCACTTTACAAACTGCTGTCCTTGAGGGCCCTGAGATAAAAATCAATATGTACAATATTTACAAAGAATGAAACATAAATCAAAATGGCATACACTAAAACAATAGATATATAAGAAAAATTAAAATTACAATCCATTAAAAGATCACAATTGTTCAAAGTGTGTTAACATTGTGGAATATATGGAAATTTGATTCACGCTGCTGTAATGGTTCCAAAGTATTTACTCTTCTGCAGTGTGGAACCGTTTTCAAATTACGTATCTTGCGTTCCTCATCTTCCAGTTCTCTCGTTACCCCCAAAGTTTCCAAACCAGGGGGAGATCATTTTGTTCACTCATCCTCCAAGTTATGAAATAGCCTCCCTGAAAACATTAAGCAGTGCTTGACCTCTGAAACTTTCAAACAATACCTTAAACCATTTCTCCTCCATTCTTCTTCATTTCCTGTATAAAATCATTTTTAAAAAGCCCCATGAGCACTCTACAGATTGGATTTGGCGCGATATAAGACTAATTATTATAATTGTTATTATTATGTGAAAATGTGATTAACTGTTAAAACCATGCGGTGTTCTTTCTGGCTGGCAGGAATGTATCGTTGCTTACATCTGGAATTTGGAATAACTATGTTCTTACTTTGCTGTATATAGTCATACAAAATATTGAGTCTTATTGCATATTTTTATTTTAAACTACGGAAGGGAACACAGGCCTCTGTTTTTATCTTGATATATTTTATTTGTGATTGTCTTAATTAATTTTCTTCTTTAGGAAGGCACATGCTTTAAGACCATTATTGTGTCGCTTTCCAATTAATGTTCTGTTGCATGTATGAAGTAAGAATAGACTTTTAGAAGTATCTCATGTAATCATCGCAATGTCAGTTACTTTGTTTGCTTAACGAAATGTGCGGTGTCATCATATTTTTGTTCTATTATTACGTAATTTGCAATTAATGTAAAAAAAATATGTGTACAAGTGTTACTTTCTTTCGCTAAATATCATTTTGTGACTAAGTAAACAGATGTTTGCTTGCCTTTAATTTCCCAGTTGATTATTTTAGTGAAGAAAATAATACTTTAATTGTAGCACAAAATATAGATCGCAACTATTTGTAAAGTATTATACGTTTGAGAATTTTACTGAGCATTAGCATCTGCATGGTGACAGGAGCAGAATCCCCACAAAAGCACGATTAGATGCGGAACTTAACTTTTTTCGAAGTTGAGAACTTCTCCCCCCACCCCCCCCCCCCTTCCCCCTTCGGGGGAAATTCGAATCGGTTTACTCCTAAAAATATCAACCTAATCGAATAACATAATCTAGCAATTAAATTAAGGGCTAAATACTTTGTTTGAGGTCATCATGCTGGTTAATGCGGTAAACAATATCAAGAGCTTGCAAGATTGTTTTCAACCTCATTCTTTTTATGGTTAATCGATATTAGAAGAAGTTAATTCTTACGGAATTATTCTCGGGGAAAAATCAATATAAATCTTGGGGTCAGAGTTTTAGAACTTACCAAAAGATCTACTACGATACCAACAAGGAATAAACAAAGAAAGAAGAAAACATAATTCTTTCATGAACGATTCATGTTTCTAAAGTGAAGCCAGCTCATCATCACTCTGAATTCAATAGACTCGAGAGTCACCGGTGATGTGTATGTAGATATAACCACTTATCAAGTGGCGTACCTGAAAAATCCCGTCACTAGAGGCAAACATCCTCAAACCCCACCCCGAAAAATAAATGTGAGAAAACAATTCCGTAAGCGTTTTCCTGTCAAAAAAAACGAGAAGCAATGTAAAATGCGATCAGAATTAAACGCTATTTCCAGCTGTACTTGCCCATACTGAAAACAAATCTGAGACCAAAATGTTTGTTGAATTTCAGTGAGGGGCTCTTTGTCCGCCATCCCCCATAAAATGAGTAGCTTGGCCCTGTCTGTTCAAGCTTATAATAATTAATTGAATATTTGGTGTAGCGTCTTTTCTTTGCGGTTACAAAGGGCTTCGCATCTTTTTTTAGAATAAAAAAGACTATTTGAGTAATAAAGCAGTTCCTGGAACTCCTGACGATGACGTGTCTCAAGTTCGAAACATCCTAACGGTGTGATTTCTTTGATTTTCTTTTATTCTTCTACATGATATTAATATAAGAAAATATATACATAATAATCTGTTTACTGTCTTTTTCTATAATATGGTCTTTAATAAACTTTATAACTAGTTTGAAGACATTGTGTCATTTGTGTGTGATGAAGTGTGTACTTGCCTGACTCTTAACACATTTATTTCTATCACTAGGTCCATTTTAATATTCAACAACTTAATTAGGGTTTCCCATTATCCATACATATTTTGCTAAAACAACGAAAAATACATTAAGAGCATTTTTTCACATGAAGAACAGGGGATGCCAAACCGTGTATCCATACACACAGAAACCAACCCACCCAACACACATTCCCCCGACCCCTCTCGATGCACACAATTTGGTTGATGTACATTCGTAGTTCCCAGGGAGGGGATATTCCCACCCCTCCCCTCCCTCCCTGTCCAGTACAATCCGTCATTCTCCTTCGATTCAAGAAAGAAAATGAAATTAACCTTTGTCATGTACAGGGTGTATTAGAGTCGTTTGGATTCATCTTACAATGCCAAAATAAAATTAAATTGGCCCTATTTTGCAATCAAACTAGGCAAAATAGCTTGTTCTGTCCCTCCATCGCTCGCATTCACTACATATATAAACACCAATACTCCGGCGCAATAAAGAACATGTTTGTCTTTGCCCATTCTAATTCCTACGAATGGCCTCTACAACAGGGTTATCATTAGAGTAAGGTGACAGTAAATCCTTTTATGAGAAAGAAACGACGTTGTTCCTGCCAGTCGTCGCCGTTATTGAAAGAAGCACCTATAGAAGACAACAGGATGATTTTGTTTCCACCGACATTTACAATAAAGTGAAATATTAAATTGTACGTATAAAACATATATTTCCAGCTTAATTCCAATGGCGTTTATGGGTTATAGGCTTATCATTCCGTAGCTCTTTTGGTGGGCAGGAAGGCATATATGGTTTGTACAATTTTCCAAGCTCAAGAAATCAATACCGAAGAATATCATTATTTTCCCAGATTTTCAATGGTTAGTGGGCTGTGGAACCCCAACATGCAGCTCCAGGATGAAGAAAAAAGATGGGGAAAGGGGAAAGAATAAATGAAGGTGTGAACAATTTCCGAAAGTATATCATACAATTGTATTTCCATGTTAAAAAAATTTCCACTCGCCAGTTTCCAAAAAAAGAATTCTCCATACATAGTATTGTAATCGTCTGAAAATGCATAAGACAACAATTTGATGGTCATTTTTACGTTACCGAAGAAGAGTGGGGACAGAACCACCGAGCCCCTCCCCTGGCCCCCGAGACCTACAAGCATAGGCGCCGGAAGCGGGGGGGGGGCACTTGCCCCCAAAAATAAAATTTGGGGGGGCAAAACAAGATTTTGCCCCCCCCCCCATGTGCCCCCCTAAAAGTAGAAAAAGGATAAATTATTTCATTTCATTTTCATTCATTTCATTTATTTCACCTTCATGTGTAAAAACAATAAAACATATATTTACAAATCAAAATGTACAATTAAATTAGAAATTGATACATAAGGTGTGGACCCCTTAAGAAGCAAATAGCTTATCACCAGGGGCCCATAACAAGCATAAGATATGGAAAATAATGACATAAAACAGGAAAGAAATGGTATGTACAACTTAAACAATAAATGTTACATCTACAGTGTGAGACAGGACATTTAAACAAACAACAAAAAGTTAAACAAAACATTAAAAATTAATTTATTTTGAAATTTCGAGGATGCACCTATAATAAAGTAAATTGTTTATATTTATGAAAGAGTAAATCCTTTAGTTTTCTTGTAAAAGTAGTGGCTGTTGAGCATTCTTTAAAATCTTGTGATAAGTTATTCCATATTTTTGGACCATTAAATCGTAAGGATTGTTGAGATGTGGATTTACGTGCTAGAAATGAACGATAATCTTTATTTTTGCGGGTTAGATATGTATGGTGAGAGTCATTTGTTTTAAAGAAGTTATTGAAAACGTCAGGAAGTGTATTCATTTTATAGCTGAACATAAATCTAGCGACACTCATATCTATCAAATCATTTATCTTTAAGATTTTTGAATTTAAAAACAGTTCATTAGTATGATAATTGAATGGAGCATTATAAATAATTCTTAACACTTTTTTCTGAGCAATAACTAACTTCTTTAAATGTGACTGAAATGTATTACCCCATATGACATTACAATACATAAGATGTGGCAAAACAAGACTATTATATAAAGTTATCATAGTATATTTTGGTAAAATAAATTTAAGTTTATGTAATATTCCAGCTGTTCTACTTATACGTGAACATATATCCTGAATGTGTGGTTTCCAAGAAAGAAACTCATTTATTTTTATTCCTAAAAATGATGTATTATCAACCCTATTTAAATATATATTATCCATAAGGATTCTGGGAGGATTATCAGGTATTCTTTTGCCTCTAGCTCGAAATATAATAAATTTTGTTTTATCAATATTCAAAGATAATTTGTTTGATTGTAACCATGAAATAACCTTTTTTAATTCAGAATTTAATAATGTGATAAGGGAATCGTAGTTTTTATGTGATAAAAGTATATTTGTATCGTCTGCAAATAATAAAAATTTTAATAATGGAGAGCAAAATATAATATCATTTATATAGAGGAGAAAAAGCAACGGGCCGAGGACGGACCCTTGCGGTACGCCATGTGTAATATTTTCAGAGGCAGATTTGACACTGTTGATCACTACATATTGTTTTCGGTCTGATAAATAGTTGTGAAACCATTCATAGGCCACCCCCCTAATACCATAATGATATAATTTTTTTAAAAGGATGGAGTGATCAACAGTGTCAAAGGCTTTGGACAAATCCAAAAATACTCCGATTGTGTAATTGCCTTTGTCAATTTCTTGCATTATGTAATCATGTATAAAGAATAAAGACATATAAGTAGAATATTTTTTTCTGAAACCAAATTGTTGTGTACATAAAATATTATTGTAAGTCAAAAATGAACTTAATCTTTCAAAGATCAGTTTTTCTAATATTTTTGAAAAAAATGGTAATATCGAAAAGGGTCGATAGTTGCATATATTTTGCTTATCACCCTTTTTGAAAATAGGTATTATTTGTGAGATTTTAAGTTGCTTTGGAATCGTTCCTGTTTGTATAGACATATTCATTATATAACAAAAAGGTATCAAAAATGCATGAATACATTTTTTTGCTATCACAGGTATAATATCATCAATTCCTGGGGAATAGGAAGATTTCAATGAGGTACATACCTTTAATAATTCAGTTAGTGTTACAGGTTTGAGAAACAATGAATTCAAGTTACTACTGGGGAGATATGTTGAAAAATCTATATTCGAATTTCTTATGTTTTTAGCAAGGTCTGAACCAACGTTTTTAAAGTAATTATTAAAGTACTTGGCTTTCACACTATCATTATCAATATAATTATCTTTAAAAAACATTTGCTTAGGATATTGAAGAGAATTGTTATTCCCTAAAAGCCCATTTATCTCTTTCCATGTTTTTTTCATGTTACATTTAAGTGTTTGGAATTTCTTATCATAATATGATTTTTTAGACTGTCGTAAGACTGTAATAAGTTTATTCTTATAAGTTTTGTATTTTTTCTTAGATTTATTATCATTTTTTGTGATTTGATTTTTGTACAATCTATCTTTTTTCCGTATTGATTTCAATATACCTGGTGTAATCCATGGCTTATTAAATACACAATTCTTATTCTTCACTTTTTTATTATTTTTTGCTATGGGAAAACATTCATTGTATAATTTTGAAAATATATCTAAAAATGACCCATAAGCATCACTTATCTCCTCTTTAGAGTATACAGATTGCCAATTTGCAGTACTTAACTTTTCTTTAAAACTGTTGATATTAGAATCTGTGATAATCTTTTTAGTGAGTGGTTTAGTATGATTTGGCAAAGTATGGTCTTTCGAAATATAAAAAATTGGTAAGTGGTCGGAAATATCAGAATAGATCAATCCACTTTCATACTGTAACTCAACTGCATTTGTAAACAAATTATCAATAAGTGTTGCTGTGGTATGACATATACGTGTAGGCTTATCAATAGTTGGAAATAAGTTATATGTGAACATCATATTTACAAATTCCTCAGTTTTAGCATGACTTGAAATATTCAATAAATTTATGTTAAAATACCCCATAATGTAAATGAGGTCATTGTGTTGATTAAGAATAGATAATAATATATCAACTTGAGTCATAAAACCATCAATATTACAATTTGGAGCTCTGTATAAACAACCTACAATAATATTTTTGCGTTTTTCATTTGGAACTTCAACAAATATTGATTCAAAATATTCATTTCTCATACAAAGATCATCTCTGCGTGTAAAATCAACATTATTCTGAATATAAAGAGCAGCTCCACCGCCTTGTTTATGTTCTCTACAAGTATGAACAAGTGAATAATTATGAATATTAAAAATAGAAACAGCAGTATTAGATGTAAACCAGGTCTCTGAGATACCAATAAATGCAAAAGGGTATTCAAGTGAACTTAATAAGTATTCAAGCTGTTCAAAATTTTGTCTTATACTTCGGCAATTTAAATGTAAAAAAGACAAATTAGAATTAGCATTTTTAAATCTTTCTTGAAAATTTTCCTGAAAAAAATATTTACAGTCTGACATAGGATACTCAAATAAAATCTCATCATTCTGCTGTATGTTATGTAAATTTTTTAAACCATTCAGAGTAAATGGGTTAACTTTCAGATTGCAAAACTTATCATGATTCATAGGTGTATTTAAACTAAAAAACTCATTCAGCGTCAACAGATATTCATCATCATCAGTGATATGATTAAAAGGAAGTGTTCCAAGACTTTGGGTACACTGACTACATATAGAGTGAGGAAGGGTGCATCTCTTTTCAGATTTACATTTTTCATTACATACACCACATATTACATTACAATACATTAATACAATGATACTGTAAACATTTATAAATGAAAAAACAAAAAAACAAAAAACAAAACAAATAGAAAAAGTTTGAGTTCTTGAGAGTTAATTTGGATATATGGAAGCAATGATAAAAAGTCATGACAATAAAAATAAAATTCTAATGCTTGATGAAAGACAGCATCATCGTTTCAAGTTTTCATCTTTTAGGGAGAACTTGGTATTGGTAACTGAAAACAGTTTCATGTGAGTTTCTTGAATTATCCTGTACATAATGGTTCTGTATTTACATGCAAAATCAAAGATAGTCCAAGTCCTCTCTTGTTTTGATGACTTTTCGCTGGGGCTTTCGACCTTCAGAATGCGGTATCACGAAGACACGCCCATCTAAAGTCCAAGCAGCCTTCACTTTTACATGTTCTTTTGCATCTTGTAGAAGTTTTCTGTTTCTGTCCGTAAGGTCCTCCTGAATACCGATTCCTGTGTTCTTAAGTTTTTTCCTATTGGTAATAAGACTCTGTCTATGCTTGTAGCTCATTAGTTTCACTATGATGGCTCTAGGTGGAGGTTGAGTTCCAGGTTTCCTTGGTTCCTTCTGTTGGCCAATCCTATGACTACGGTCAATGTGGGTTGGTTGCAGATCAATGCCAAGTTTGGTTTGGGCCATTTTACAGATGATAGTATCAGTATCCTCTTGAGCTGATTCCTTGATCCCAAATATTCTAACACAGTTTCTACGTGAATACTGTTCGAAATTATTGATGTCATAGATGGCTTTAGGAACCACATTTGAGATTGCTTTTACATCATTCTTTAGACGAGTTATATCATTTGAGATTGCATCCATCTTGCACTTTATCTCATGTATTTCACCATCATGCATTTCCAAGTGAGTTTTCATTTCAAGCAGCCTCTTGTCTATAGTCCTATTGAGCATGGTAGTGATTGCACTAAGAAAATCTTCATCTTCAAGCAGTTCCTTTATCAGCTTTTTATTGTTCCTGGTAGACATGGATTAGTCTTCTATTGTTGCCAAGGTTCAATACACTACTAAGTAGGTAGGTTGAATGTGCAATAGGACAATAACAGCAATCAACAAAAGGCTTTCAAGATCAAATTGGGAATCTCTCTCAAGCTGATGAAAAAAAAACTCACGTGAAAGCTCTAATGTGGGACTGGTGTCCAAGATCAGTAGATCAACTCCATACAGACAGATAATTTCATTGGAAAGTTCTAAAAATGCTGCTCACCAAAAGTCCACATAAATGACTTCTCCTGCTTCCTTGTAGTAAGATCAAGGTCTAGAGTTTAGTCATATTGATCAAGATCATCACAAATTACGTAGAAAACAGGATCATTACAGAGAGCTTGTTAAGAGCTTGTTGAGGTTCCGTAGTTCATTCCGTATTTTACCTGTCTAAGGACAAAAGTAAACGATGAAGGCACTTTTCTGCCTAAAAATTGTCATTTCCATTGTCAAAAATGAAAAAAATTCACCCCTGACGGGGCAATTACATGACATGGTAAGCCTCGCGTCTTTTGACGAACATTTCCTTCTGTCATGTCTGTGAAAGATACCTCTGATAAAGCCCCTTTTCCATCATATTACAGTGTGATAACGTTTAACCTTTTATGAATACATTTCAAACTAAAACCACATGGCAAATTGAAAGTGCAGGGGCCGCGGAACGGTTTTCAAAGTGGGGGGGGGGCTGAGCCAAAAGTGGGGGGCTGACCATGCTCAAAATCACAATCATATGGCCATTTTTACGTTTTTGTACACGGTTTTGGAAAAAATATGGGGGGCTGAAGCCCCCCCCCCCCCCCCCCCGGTTCCGCGGCCCCTGAAGTGGTTTACCAATGCATGCTGGCTGTGTCGGCTGACAAACGCGCGGTCGCCCAGAAACGCTCAGACCGGACCCGTTATCACTAACGCCCCTGAACGCTAGCAAAATATGGAATCTATAGGCACTTGACATAGCTGTCAAGTCCAGAAACCATAACATCTCGAGGTCGTCATATATTACTCTAGGACATACTCTCAATCATCCAATATCTCGCCTATCAATTTTACTTCTTCCGAAGAAGCAAAATTGATAGGCGAGAAATTGGAAGATAAATATTGAGAGTAGGTCCTAGAGTAATATTTCTTGAAAATGTGTGTAGTTCTGAAAATGACTGTAAAACAGAAAAGGTTAAAGAGTTAGAGAGGCTTGAGTAGTTGGATTATTGGATAAATGAGAAGATGCTAGTTTGAGTCGGTGAATGGAGTGCTAGTGCAGAGCAGGAGTACTCATCTATCAACTACTCAAGCCTCTTCAAATCTTCAACCTTTTCTGGTTTACTGTCTTTTTCAGGACTACGCTCATTTAAACAAAAAATTACCCGACTATCAACTGTCCACTCCCCTATCAATTTCACTTCTTCCTCTATCCACTTTTTCGAATACTCCACATGGTGTACCGTCAACCACATCCGCTATTGGAATGTAATTGTTTTCTTCTAAATAATGTTACATATTGTGCATTATGAACTGCGGTAGTTTGTTAATCAGTTCATGATTATTTACAAGTGAATATTTCCTGGAATTCGATATTCATCATTTCCTAGTTATGGTCACATTTTCCCCAGAAAATATGTAAAGAAAAAAAGAAGATTTTGAAGGAGTCATCCAAAAGTGCTTCCCAGCCATACAAAACATGCAAAAGGAAACACATAAATCGAGTAATGTTTTAAACTTTAATGATTTTCAGAAAAGTTCTTAATTGTTAGACAAGTAAGCTTGTCATATTTCTTTCCCCTATACTTACAAAATATGAAACGTATTGCCAATGTATGGATAATCAGGGACTATTTCCAATGCTGATGTCAGAAATGATTTGCATAGAATGGAGATTTAAGTGCTTATCGACGTCTGCCACCTCAGAACAGTATGACATTTTGAATTTGAATTAGAATTTCTTTTGTTTCTGTTATACGCTTATTCTGCTTAATACACTCCTTGTTCTGACATGAATTACTTGAAACTTATGATTGTGCTCTCTCGCGTCGTCCGTGTATGTAAATGTACATAAATATTTTTTTCTGAAAGGATATTGCATGAAAAATGTCATTTCTGTTATTTTGAGTCAGTATAAGAATAAGTACGTAATTTAGTTGATCAGACATGAAAACCACATTCCGAAGCGATCGTTTTGTGCGTAGATTTCATAGGTTCTCATAAATTATTGGTATAGTCTTTCGTAGTGAATTCTATGTTTAATTCTCAAGAAATTTATTTTTTGAATGCTTTTGGAAACGCAACTTTTATACTCCATTTTTACACAAAATCATTACCGTTGGGGCGCCACACCTTCCCGCTCGATCGCTTCGGTATCTCACGCTGTCAAAAATATTGTGCCCCCTTCGGGATTTTGCCCCCCCCCCAAAAAAAAAAAAAACAACTGAAAGTGTTCCGGCGCGCCTGCCTACAAGGCTCAAAGTTCAACTGAGGGTATCACGTACTCCAGGGTAGAAGTACATGTTTAACATTGTGCACATAACATGCATATGTTGCTGTTACTAGCGTCGTGTAAACATACATTCAGAAATACACGTACCTTAATCAGAATCTCATTATAATCAGGCAGTACCGTGAATAGGTTGCCAGCACAGAACAACATGACTCTGGATATGTCCACAATCAGTGAGCCGGAATCTCTTGTGAGGGTCGTTCTTGAGACATCAGCCCTCGTTTTTCTTCTCGTTTTTCTCTTTCGGTTCTTCATCAGTGTCAAACGTTACAACTATCCACCAGGACCACCGGGCATTCCATTCTTTGGGAGTTTTCTCAGTTTGATTTTCTCGAAGAAACCACAGCATGAGGTAAATAACAAAATTACCGTAGAGAAGAATTGAATACGTGACATTCCCTGGCCACTACGTAGTCACCTGCATTCAATCAAAATAAAAAGATCGTCTCGCTTAATGACATATATTTGTGCGCTTCAAATGACACTGATCAAACACATATCTATATATCTAGACGTATAGTGTTTTCAGACCTCCACACTGTAGGCTTTTATTTTCTTCTTTAAGTATATTTTCATGATGTTGGTGGCCGGAAACCAGGTGTAAATATGTTAATATGAGCTTTTGAATTTGGGCGATGACGTCAGAAACGAGAAAAACGGGAAATGAATATGTCACACAACGGGGACATAACGGGCAATGATAGGTATGGAGAGGGTGAAGTTCACACAGGTAGATCATAAACAACACAGATTGGCACGGATAGAGGGGGGGGGGTCAAATAGACACTCGAAGATATGTGTATGGATTGTATTTAGTATGTACGTCTAATTATTGATTTCGGCAGGTGGTGACTGAATGGAATGAAGAATATGGCGGCATCATTTGCATTAAACTTTTAAACACTCGACTTTTTGTTGTTGGTGATGCAAGGCTGTCTCAAGAGGTATTTGGTGCACGTGGGGCACTTGGCAGAATGCGGTTTCCTATCCTAAAATCCTTGACCGGAAGAGAAGAAATTGGTGAGCATTTCCGACTTTCGGTCCAATGTATATCTAACATAATTTAATGATGTTGCACTTACTTCACTGGAAAGATGTTAGATACTGTGAAAAACAAAAACCGACGGTTATTCCGAGACCGAAGTATAACCGATAACGAATAAGATTTTTTTTTATTTGTCTGATGAATTCCATGGAAGAACAATCGGAACTATGGAGCGAACCAACCAAACATCAGGGAAATTTTCATGAAATGACTTGTCGTACTTCTTATCCGACTGTTACCACATAGTTAGAGGGCTTCATCGCCAATCAAACCAAGGACATCTATCAGTTCCGACAGGTTCTAATGTTGATGAAATATCAACGGGTCTGAGAACCAGTCACGGCAATTGTTCGTTGTCAAGGCCGGGGAGAGATGAACAAGACGGCCCTTTCCCATCGGTTTTTGTACATAATTAAAATGTCCTCTGCGGAAAGGAAGGGGAAACAGGGTAAACTGACATGGCCCTGGGAAGCAGAGATGCTTCTGAATCACGGAGATATGCAGTATTTCTAGATCCCCATGGTATGTTATTTGTATGTCATTAGGCTTCGTTTACTAAATTAACACATCGTCGGCGGTCATCCGAACCGTCGTATCACACATACGACGGTGCAGACCCATTTCAGAGAAAATCGACTTCAAAGTTTACTATAATTTTCACACTTAGTTCTCCAGCCTTACAACATATTCATTGCTAGAAAAATACATAGTTTGAAAGACCAAGACAACTGCTTGACCATGGTATCGTTATTTTTACACAAAACCAAGGATCATAGAAAATATCTACATATATATATTGAGGGGTTTAGATTTCCCCTGTAAAAAAACGCCATAGGAAATACAACAACCCTGACCGCGATTTCAATGCGCATGGTCAGTAAAAAAAAGTCGTAGCGCTTTCACGTGCAAAGTCAATGCAGTGGAGATGGCCGATACGACAGTTCGGTTGACCGCGCGTATTGTAATCGCGGTCAGTCAAAACGTCGTATCGCTATGCTGCAGTACACGTTTCCAATAGGACTTGCGCATTTCATTGAAAATTTGTATGGCATCGCCGTGAAAATCCCCTCAAATCTCAAACACTAAAATAAATTGCTGCCTAGAAATTCAGTTATGAATAGAATTGGACTTTTACATTCATTTTCTGCAAAAATCTCTAAATAGATTTGTTTTTTACCAAAGTTGACCGATACGACGGATCGGATGAACGCCGACGACATAGGTGATAATGACATATTCCTTTGCTTAAACCTTTACTTAAATCACTTTTCAAACTTCCTTCTCAAATCATCCTGTTGTCATCTACAGGTGTTTCTTTTAATAATGGCGACGACTGGCAGGAGCAACGTCGTTTCTTTCTTTCTGTCTTCAAGAAACCTGTTGTTGGTGGCATCAGGTTAGAACAACGACATGACACTGTTTTTCAATTTCGATCAAACGATCAAAGTTCACACTGTGGTATGAATGATAAAATCGAAATTTCAGTCGATTTCTTTTACTATTCTATTAACTAACAACGTCAATTCCAAGATGAGTTAAACATGCTTCGAATTCCTAGTAATTGTACATGCTTAAATGCTAAGTTTTGATTATCAACTTTTCCAATAAAACACAGTATTATCTGTAAATGAAGACGTCTATCAGGCTGTGGAATTCATTACCGCCTGTCGCTGTTAACTGCACCTCATTGGAGCCTTTCAAGCTGAAGGTGCAGTGTGTCAAGCTTCGTTAAGCTTCAGTCTGGTTTTTTAGCTGCACATAGAGTCCATTGTATAATTTGTTTACTTTTACTGTACACTCAACACTTGACAAGCACAAGGTACGATAATACGCCAGTGGCGGACTGTACCAGACTGGAAGAAGTCTATAAGTTTTTCATGATGATAGATAACCGAAGAGTCCTCCATGTCAATTGAAAGACATTTTTATTTTTCTTTCCGGAAAATGACATTTCATGGATTTGGTTTATCTCATAGCACTAGGAGCTGCTTACATAACATCATAAAATAAAAATTGTAAAAAGTTGTTACTCTTTTAAAGTCGGTGACGAATTTCTGCCCAGCTTCCATTAATGTATTTAAGTTTTCATCAAAACGGGATTGCTGTCAGGGTGAAGTTCGCACTATATCTCAACTATATAGAAAATAATCCGTAAAATTTTTCTGGTTGACAGATACGAAGAAATTGTCGAGAACCAGGTAGAACGTTTCTTGACCGAAGTGGGCAGAACAGATGGCAAATCTTTCGATCCCAGTCACTTGATAACCACCACGGTTGGTAATATTGCAATGCAACTGATGACCGGAAAGACCTACGAACTCGACGATCCTATATTCCGTCAGGTGATGAAACACACGATGCGAATCTTCGAGATAATTGGTCCTGCAGGACTTCTGTCCACGGTTCAGCTTCTTAGTGCGATCCCGTCACCTGGAAAGCGACAATTGGAGGAAGCATTCGATGGGTTGTGCAGCTTCGTCAGGGAAAAAATCGAAAGCCACAAATCGACATTTGGTCAGAAACAGGAGGAAGCCTGCTATATCAGCACGTATCTGACCGAAATGGCCCGTAGAGCTGCAAAAGTGAGTAAGAGTTTGGTTCTTTTTACAGGTCACCTAATAAAACGGGTCATCCAATACTGCGTTTAAAAATTTCCATTAAAAATAGAAATGTACAATGATCAGGATAGGTTGCACTTCATTTATGGCCCAAACCGGATTAGTGGGGTTATCTTTTTTTCAACTCTATGGTGCTTGCGTCATTTTGCCATGATTTCCTTAAATCGAGCTTATCCTGCCATTGAGCCTTGCATCATGCAATCAACCTTTTTTTCTAATAATATCATAAATGCATGTGTAATACTTTGTGTCTTAGGACAACAACGAACTTTTCGATGAAACCAACCTCCTTGGATCATGTATGGAGATCCTGCTTGGTGGATTAGAAACGACATCAACAGCAGTCGTCTGGATCGTCCACACGTTGGCGTCCTATCCGGAAGCGCAACGTCGAGTCCGTCAGGAGATTTTACAGGTCATAGGCAAAGACAGGTTACCAAGGTTTTCGGACCATAACAGAATGCCTCTAACCATGGCGATCATTGCAGAATGCATGCGTCTTCGGCCAGCTGGACCATTTCCTTTCGCTCATATAGCCTTGGAGGACCTTAAAGTTGGTGCGTACGATATCCCGAAGGGCAGCCCTATTACAATGAACATATGGCATTTGGCACAAAGTCCCTCACTCTGGGAAAAGCCGAAAAGCTTCCGACCGGAGAGGTTCTTGACCAATGACGGAAAGTTCGATAGAAAGCACGAACCATTCCTTTTCGGAATAGGTAAGTTCCCCAAATCTATATTCATCAAATAATAATCAACAAGTACTAAATAGCTTGCTTATTTCTTTTAAGATTATTCAGAAGTTCAAAATTAGATTATGCACTGGCGAATCATATTGGAGCATAAGAGCTTTCAGAGAGGAAGAAAAGTAAGAGGAATGAGGTCAAAGTGTTGTAGAAGCAATAATGAGATTTCGTATCAGTATTCAAACAATGCTTAATGTTTTTGTTATCTCGTAGGTCGTAGGTCATGTCCTGGGGAATCGCTGGCCAGAGTAGAAATGTTTCTCTTCACCACTTTCATCCTGCAGCGTTTCAATATCAGACTGGCTGAGGGCGTCCCAATAGATATCGGAACCCATGCATCAGCTACTATCAGCCCTGATCCTTATCAGATCCATGCTGTGAAGGCAACCTAAACTTATTTCTAGCTCGTTAAAGAACAAATCAACAAGTCATTTTATACACTTTATGATCTGATTGAAAGGCTTACGAAGTTACAGGACTGCACACGGAACCTCATCATTTGACAAAGTAATTAATAGGCAATCCCACGTCGACTAAGGCGACGTCTCAAGAAGATAACGGGTTATGTTTCCCAATTAATGCCTCTTTTCACGGGATCTGGAACCTTAAACGAAACACGCGTAACAAACAGTGCTAAGTACAGTGTGTGCGTAACTTTGCTCCGCATGCGTTAGTTATTGATGTAAAATTATGGAGGGTATTTTTATTACACTCTCGCTGATTGGGGAGACACAGCCCAACCCTTGAGCTCGATATTTGGAGAAAAAAATGAAAAATTTGAAAATGTGTTAGAACGTCCTCTTAAATCGTTAGGGGTACCTCCCTGATTGGTTTGTACGATGTCAATTTATACTGTAAATATTTTTCTTCATTTTCACCAGTCAATTGGGGATGCACGTAGTAGATATATATTCACTTCATTATGTACTAACGCTTAAATATTGTAGCCGAACCGACTTTCTATCCTGACGAGCTGGCTCGTTTCGGCTGCAATATGCAACCAGTTGGTGTAAAGTCCGTCTTTTTCACTTCTGACTCTTTGCTCCTTTTCAGTAACTTATATTAGACGATACCAGTTGACCACTAGCCTTAAGCAGCTTTGTATAGCTATACTGCTTTAATTCGTCTACATTGGGTTGACAGATATTTGCATAATACATCTTATAAAATAAAAAAAAGATGTCATTTATCCATAGGGGCTGTACGGTATAAAACGTACTAGTGTACACACTACTGTGCACTGAATATTCATGCCTAGACCGCCATGACATAATTATTACAAGTCCTGTATATAAACTATAGTTTCATAGAATTGAGCTCTTGCGGTTTTGAATTAGATTGTGACTTTTGTGATTTTTTTTCTTGTTAGCAACATAATAAACTTGAAACATAATTTAACTGGAGGTCTGAGAGAAGTTTAATCTGTCTTTAAAACACCCCCCCCCCCCCCACCAAAGCACCAGCACAAACAGAACACAATCAGATACACATACACTCGCACACACACCACGTCAACACCTGTACCCCCCAAACACACACACACACGCACACACACCCTCGGAAGTACACAGCCCCCTGCACTCTCACCTCTAATGTCGACAATTTCCCATTTTCTGAGATGGTCCACTTAAGTCCCCCTCTCTTCTGCTAGTTTTTTTTTTCATTTTTTTTTACATTTTCTATATTTTTGTTTAATTCATTGAGGTGTGGGGTTTAATTTTATTCCTACTTTAAATAAAGATCATGTATTTGATTAACAGAATTATATGATTAACCAACTGTTCCTTCCTACATTAGGCGTCTTTATGCCTATGCGAATTCCTTCCCAATTCATATTTTCAATATCAATTAAGTTTAAAAGAAACCAGTTTTTCCATAGATCTCTTTATTTTTCGCACTCGAAAAATGAATGTGCTTAGGTTTCTTGATTTTTATCACAGAGTACAAACATTGTTCTTAGTAATTTTAAATACATACAAATATTTTCTAGTGTATATAAGCTCATACAACATTTTAAATTGAAATTCCCTCAACCTACTGTTTAACGTGGACTTCCTAGGTCTTAAGAATATAGTACGAATATCGTTTCGGAGAAATTATAAATTCTCTATAAGTTTCTATAAGCAGATGATTCTTCAATCTTTACATTTAACATGGCCGTGTATATTTTTGGGAAGTAATACCAATCATTGTACTAACTCTTTTATTAAATATGAATCTAATTATCAAATCACTGTCTTCACACGAATTACTTTTCTTCAAAAGACATTTTCATATAAATGGAATATTAGTATGTAATTGGTGAAGTTTAGTTATTTCGACTTCATTTAACCCTTTCCTTTGACGGTCTCTATTTGATCTAAATTTGCCTTCATTATCAACGGTATGATGTACTTTATATATATGTTTCAGAAATGTACTTTTATTAAAGTACATATGTCCATCGATTTAAATAAACTTATTGTTTAGTATAATTTCAATTCGCTCACAATTTTTTTTTTGGATAAAAATATTTCATAACCATAACTTCCACCATATTTGAATAAAATTTTGGCCATTTATTCTATATGCCTTTATATGCGAATGCCATACAAAAGTTGTATTTTATATGCCTTTTATTATATGCCTTATACTAGGCCTGTATGCTTTATCATTTATATTGTAATGTATTACAAATGTGACGAATACAGAAAATATGGACGCCTATGATTTACAACATTAATTTTGAAAGCAAGTGTTGTATACATATAATTGACGTATTCACTTTGTTGGAATTGGAAATGAATATTTGATAGTTAATTATATTTTTATATATAGATGTATACATTCATTTTTTCGCATATTTTTTAGGTACATGTATATCATCGGGTAGAGACATTATAAGGATTTTTCTGTAATGTATTGATGTATATATTTATGTTGTATTAATGTTTATGAACAAAGGAGAAAGTGTCAGAAGTGAAAAAAGAAACAGATTACAAACGAAGAAAATAAAAGAAAAAAAATTACAGAAGAAAAAATCAAGGAGAAAAGAGAAAAACAAAAAAAGAAATAAAGAAATATAGAAGATTAAAAAAGAAAGAAAAAGATATGATCAAGAAAACAAAAAAGAAGAGGAAAAAGAAACAAAACAAATGTATGTTGATGTGTATCTTATGTTTAGTATGTCAAGTCATTTTTAATAGAAAATAGGTCTCCATTTTTTTAGGGTGGGGGAAATATGGTGCAATTAAGGGGGTTAAATTACTACCAATGACAATTTTACAAAAGAAAGCCATAAGAATTATCTCAAATGCTCATTTTAATAATCATAAAAAGCCTTTGCGTTCACAATCAAATTTATTACCTTTAAACGATATGATATCATTAAAGACCCTAGTTTTTATGTACAAGCTTACTACCAGAATCTTACTATCTCTCTTTAGCGACATTTTTGTTTAAAATTCCCAAATTCATTCTCACAACACTCGTCACAGCAGATGCCTACGCCCTCCACATGTTCTTACTTCTATTGCTTTCAATTCATTTAAAGCTTGTGTATAGTTTTGGTAAATCCACCAAAATGCACCTATCACTATTCCAATTCATTGCTAGCTAATATGAATGGATATGCCCTATAACAGTTATGATGTGGAGGATATGAAATGAAAATGTGTTTTACAGGATAAATTTTGCGATTTTACATGGAAATTTAACTTGATCGGGTCACCCGATCAAATTAAAATATCTGTGTGTTTTTGTCTTTCAATTAAATCCTATTCCAAATCATGGAATGGGCTGAAACTTTCAAGATATGTTCTTTGTCTGTAACTTTTGGATATCTAATCACTAAATTTATAAGTGCTTGAATGCCCATTTTTTTTATTTAAAACAAGCATCGCCGAGAGAGGGCGCTATATATCCAAGATTTGAATATTTGAAATTTTCTCAGAGAAGTGCAGTTGGAAAAATATCTAACGGTCTCTACGCTTCAGTAAGATGATATTCGATTATCAATCAAATTATTGACCCTTTACCAAAGCTATACACAGGCTTTAAGACTTACTTCCCCGAACTATGGAATGAAATTCCAAGTGATATGAAAAAATAGTTCCTCCTTATCAAGATTTAGATTTTTATGCACCCCCATCCTTTTTTCTTTTTTGCGGGGGTGTTTCATTTAATTTTTATCTGAAATATTCACTCTTTTTAAATTTGTAGTCATTTGATGAAGCCACATTATTTTGCATTTTCTGGTGTTTGTCTCCACATCATTCCTGATAGCCTGGTCACACCGCCCGAGCGCTGTTGGAGCGGTCGTGGAGCGGAGAGAAAAAAATAATTACCGCTCGTTACCGTTCACCATTTTCGATTTCGATTGTTTTTATTTTGTTTTCGATTTTCCCCCAATTTTTGTGAGCGAAATTCGACCCTCTTTCCCTACCGCTCCACGACCGCTCCAACAACGCACGCATATTCAAATGCTCATAACTTTCTCATTTTTTGTCCGATTTATCTCAAACTTTCTTTATTCTTATTCTTTGATTTTTCTGTTTCGACACAAGCCAACTTTTTCAACAGGTTTCATTCCCCCTCAAACGTTTGTCCGCCGATGCGTGTAAACTTTTTTTGTAATGGGGTATCATGTTCTCCAGGGGTAGAAGTACATGTTTTAACATTGTCCCATTGTTCACCTAACATGAATGTAATGCACTAGCGCTGTGTAAACATACATTCCGTAATACACGTACCTTAATCAGAATCTCAACTTATAATCAGGCAGTACGGTGAATAGGTTGCCAGCACAGAACAACATGACTCTGGATATATCCATAATCAGTGAGCCGGAATCTCTTGTGAGGGACGTTCTGAAGACATCAGCCAACCTTTGGAACAAGAAAGCTTGTGTAAAAACAGAAAATCAAAGAAACAGATCAACGAAATTTTGAGAAAAATCGGACAAATTATGAGAAAGTTATGAACATTTGAATATTGCGATCACTAATGCTATGTAGATCCTCAAATTGGCAATGCGACAAAAATGTGTGATGTCACTTCTGAACAACTCTCCCTATTACTTTGGTATATATTTCACTTAAATTGCCTTTCTTATCACATCTATCAGATGATCACGTGTTCTTTTTATATAGTAGGATATGTAATACAGATTTTTAAAAAAATACATCATGGATAAACAGTTTGTATCACCATGTGAAAAAGCAAGAAGAGACATTTTAAGGGTATTTTATAGTGAATCAAAGGGAAAGTTGTTCACATGTGACATCACATCCTTTTCGCATTGCAAATTGGATGATCTCCATCATGTCCATAGCATTAGTGATTGCGATACTCAATTGCTCATAACTTTCTCATTATATTTCCGATTTTCTCTAACGTTCTTTGTTCTTATTCTTTGATTTTTCTGTTTCGACACAAGCCTACTTTTTCCAAAGGTTTCATTCCCCTTTAAGCGTTTGTCCTCCGATGCGTGTAAACTTTTTTTTGTAATGGGGTATCATGTTCTCCAGGGGTAGAAGTACATATTTAAACATTTAACATTGTCCCATTGTTCACATAACATTAATGTAATGTACTAGTGTTGTGTAAACGTACATTCAGTAATACACGTACCTTAATCAGAATCTCAACTTATAATCAGACAGTACCGTGAATAGGTTGCCAGCACAGAACAACATGGCTCTAGATATGTCCACAATCAGTGAGCCGGAATCTCTTGTG